>NC_137062.1:18639975-18685325 GCF_032717465.1 Coenobita brevimanus | reverse complement strand
GGTGAGGATGTGAAGGAACGGTAAGGTGTTGATATAGATATTCTTGAAAAGGTTAGAACAACTCTGTGGTGTTTTTTTTTTTTTTTTTTTTCATGTGGAGAGGACGAAGTACGCAAGACTGACAAGAGAAGTGTATGTGAGTGGGTGGAGGTGGAGAGGGAGGAGAAGGAGGACAGTGAGAATGATATGAGGGAATGGGGTGGAGAGATAGATGAAATAGGGTGTTCGAGAATAGGTAAAAGGACAGGCTGATGTGAAGGCGATATGTCTGGAGCATCCTTTACAGGACTAAGGCGTCTGACCATAGATATGCATAGACATATGACGTGAGAGGTCCCTCAAAATAAAGGCATAAAAAAATATTTCTGTCTACCACTTTACAACGATAAGTTCTTTTTGTATTATAATCTTACTATCTCTAGGTGGTTTTATTCATCTCAGGTGAGACCTACTGTACTGAAGAGGCGTAGTGCGTTGGATGATGCTGTTCCACATTGAAAAAATGAGAGAGAGAGAGAGAGAGAGAGAGAGAGAGAGAGAGAGAGAGAGACTCTTCAATCATTATGGTATTTTTGGTGCAACTCCATTCGTCTTATTCCTGATTATTGATTACAGGCAGAAGGACAGGCAGAATTCCGACAAACAGCATCAAGGACGTAACACCCTAGCACTTATACGTGAGGGTGTTTGCGGGTGTAAAAGGGCCAATCAGTCCGTTATCATCGTCATTCCTGACATTCAGCTCATGCGTCTGGGGTGGATGAGTTTGACTGGACTGGATACGTTGACTCTCAAAGCTTGGTTGGTCGAATGATGGATGAGTTTACTGTGTTGCCTGGCCTGGCAGCGTTGGCTGTAAAAGCTGGACTGGTTCAGCGATGGACAAGTTTGCTGTGTTGGCTGGGCTGGCTGTGTTAAAGATGGACTGGCTGAGTGATGGACAAGTTTGCTGTGTTGGCTGGGCTGGCGGTGATCAAGATGGACTGGCTGAGTGATGGACAAAGTTTGCTGTGTTGGCTGGGCTGGCTGTGTTACAGCTGGACTGGCTGAGTGATGGACCAGGTTGCTGTGTTGGCTGGGCTGGCTGTGTTAAAGATGGCCTGGCTGAGTGATGGACAAGTTTGCTGTGTTGGCTGGGCTGGCTGTGTTAAAGATGGACTGGCTGAGTGGATGGACAAGTTTGCTGTGTTGGCTGGGCTGGCTGTGTTAAAGATGGACTGGCTGAGTGATGGACAAGTTTGCTGTGTTGGCTGGGCTGGCTGGGTGTTACAGATGGACTGGCTGAGTGATGGACAAGTTTGCTGTGTTGGCTGGGCTGGTTGTGTTAAAGATGGACTGGCTGAGTGATGGACAAGCTTGTTGGTGTTGGCTGGGCTGGCTGTGTTAAAGATGGACTGGCTGAGTGGATGGACAAGTTTGCTGTGTTGGCTGGGCTGGCTGCGTTATAGATGGACTGACTGAGTGATGGACAAGTTTGCTGTGTTGGCTGGGCTGAATGTGTTAAAGATGGACTGATTGAGTGATGGACAAGTTTGCTGTGCTGGCTGGGCTGAATGTGCTGGCAGTAAAAAACTGAATTGGTTGAATGTGTCATATACTACTAGAAGTTGCAGTGCTGGGTAAGTTGGTTTGGTTGTTTATAGCTGTGTCAACTGAGATAGGAAACAGAGGCATTGGGAAACACATAATGTGGATATCACATTCACATTTGGTGCTATTGTGGCCTACGAAGGCGAGTGTTTTTAAGTGAAGTGCCATTGAAGTGAACACGGTGATATCGAATGCAAATTCACTCACTGTTCTCAGCAAAAGCAGAGATTGATCATGCGATCACACACAGTTCCCAACCCATCACTCCATCAGCTCCATTAATACACACACACACACACACACACACACAAACGAACGCAGTAATACCCCTTGTCCACCCTATGGTGAAAATATGTAATGTTATCTTGTGCATGAGAATGTTACAAACTTCGTCCTGTAACACTGAAGTTTAGGTCCTCCTCTGCTGATGTATTTGTGGTGTGTATGTCTGGATATGTGAGGGAGAAGCTATCGCCAGAATGCTTTTCTGTATTTGTACAGGAAGTATTAATTTCACCACATATTAAATACTTACATACCACACACACACACACACACACACACACACACACACACACACACATTTCAATTACCTGTTCTGCAGACCGAACCTATTTAAACCAGTTCTTTTGAGGATTAAGTTAATGAAAGCAATGATTAAAAAATGAACATTTCAGTGAGGCGCAGCACACACTGCTCGTTTGTTAGAGCAGTCACACTCACTCGCCCAGTTACTCATATCGTTTACGAATTGTTTTAATAATCCCAGCATCAATGGCGACTGACTGAAAATCCTGGATACTTACTCCCTGACGACGAGGGGCCGAACTGATTTAATTCATTTATCAATGGCAACAGAAGAAAAAAAAATCTCGTCACCAGAACGTTAATGAAACCTCTGTTTAACTTCTTTGGCGACAGGAGATTACCTTTAACTAAATTAAAATATAAGGGTCGCAGTAGTATGAAAAGTTAAGAAGCCTCTCAAAGTTAAAGATTTGAAAATAGTATATTTGCTACTGAAAAGTAATAAGTGTTGCTCGAAATGCCTTACAGCCTTTTATTTTATGCTGATTAATGGTTAAAATGCACAATACGAAATTATACTTTCTACAAATTGCCATTACTTACAACTATTTTCCACATTACAAAAACAGCTTATTGGCTCAACAAAGATGTTGCAAAATTTCCAGGAATGTGATGTAAATAAGATACATAATTTTGTGTCAGTGGCAACTGAAAATTTTCAGTAAGCAAACACACAGCAGATCCAACCCCTGCTTCTATTTCCGGACAGTCCTTTGTTCTCGCGCGACATTGATGCGTATTTCACCCAATGGAAGTTAGTCAAGAGAGGGTGCGTGAGGGAGGGAAAGAAACGATTCACCACCTGGCCGGTATTTAGTCAATCACTGGGGACTGAATACAACTGCACCGGGTTCTGTGTACCTGATGGTGGAATTGTTAACGACTGTGTAGTAAACCCACTGTCGTAACCAGGAATTGTTTTTGCAGGAAATTTAAAACACCAGTGTGACCAGAATCTTCCTGTCTCCTGCTTGACCCAGAAAGGCCCTAGCAACGGAGGATAAACATTTTATTTTTTTTTATATATATCAACCAAAGTTCGCCAGCCATATCAATCAGCACTGATCTGTTTACAGCCTACCCATGTCTCTATAGGAATTATTGTATCTGAAGTGGCTAAAGTTACCGAAAAGGCTGACACCGAGAGTGAATGTACTTTCCCTCAATCTTTCCAGTCCGTGGACATCAAATATATTGTATTTGGCTGCAAAAGAGTTTTGATAAGCAAAAAATAGTTAGCGAGTAGTGAGGGGCGAGTTCATTCAACTTCTCCAGCAGGAAAATTCTCTTTAAGCTGCTGAAGGTAGCAAAAACAATGTAAACAAGATGTCATCGCTATCAAGTGGTTAATACTCTTCAGTACAGTAAATTTTCCGGTGTTGTTTTTTTACCACTAATCCTATGACTTTCAGATTATTTAAATCAACTTAAGAATGGTTCGAAGGACTGGAGAAGCTTAGTGATATAAATTTCTTCCAAACTCTTGGCCTAGTGTATATTCCTTGGTACATACAGACCTATTGTATTAATGAAAAATAGGGCAACGTGTCATATGTACAAATGGATAAATACTATATTGCATGCTGTATAGATTTAGCTCTATATAAGACGATGCCTCAGATCAACAACAATACTGTACCAGCAGACATCCATCCAGTTATTAGCTCTTTCTACACCTGGATAACATACGTTTGAGTAATGTGTGTGTGTGTGTGTGTGTGTGTGTGTGTGTGTGTGTGTGTGTGTGTGTGTGTGTGTGTGAGGGCGGGAAAACAGAGATGTGAGGGGCGTGGAGGGCCTTACTGTACAATGGTGAGGGTGGAACGGTAAACTATTATATCCCAAGCCATATATATCACCATTGACCACACCATAACTTTCTCTGATTTATGCTCTCACATTACATCACGAGGGGAAAATTATTTAATTACAGATTCTGTCAGCAGTATATGTGGGGTGTTCAATTTTTTTTTTATCTTTTTTTTTTTTTTTTTTTTGTATTTTTTTGTGCTTACGTGTGTAGAAAACAAATTGGCGTCGAAACATTCTTTAAAACACATTCATGGCAAAGTTTGCTCTCACCATCTGAAATGCAGAAAAGAACCGATGGCATTATAATTTTTGCTGGATACTCAACCACAGCCAACTGTGCATAACAGCAAAGAAAAATGTGCCGCAGCAAAGAAAGATTACGGTGTAAATCGCATCTTGTTACTTTCTAAGGGAAAGCCTAAGTATAAGGTGATATCAATAACTGTGCGACCTAATAACCTTAGTGGAGTAAAGTGTAATTATAAATGCTGTATCTGTGTAATCTGACTTTATTATTCCATTCCGTAATTCTGTGCATGGCCTCTGGGACGGATAGTTTTCATTTTATGATTTCCAGTAATAATTAGTCTCTCAGGTCCATTAGCATTACTTCTCCCATTTCATTCATCCAACTCCGAATTATTCTTTCTATTCCTCAACCCATCTCTTAAGAAGCAAGTCTCCTTTCCGTCAGATAAGGACACACCTGTCTCTGGGCTCGTGGAGGTGTGAGTGGTCTGTGTGATGGCGTCGCAAGCACTGATATTTCACCCTCAGTCTACCTTTATTTCAAATCCCACCACTCACACCCACACTACGGCAGTAATTCATCAAAAGGTGGGCAGATGGTCATGCAGCTCAAACACTTGTGTGCATAAATTGCTCCATTTGCAGTACACTTCACTCCCAAACTTACACATTACATCTCTCAGAACAAAGCATTCCAACAGTCTTTCCCATCATTTTTCTGAATCTAGTACGTTCACTTAATCATTAAAAGAATCTCTTCGTCGATCACTCTGTCATCAGCATTAAAAGCAACAGCTTCATATATAAGAAAACAGCAAGACAAAACAAATTTTCCTATACCAACCTTCTGGCTGTTTTCTGTTTTGTCTAACCCAGCAATGTTAGGACTTTTACCTCTTACATCTACTTTCTCTGACTGTCTCTCTCTCGAACTCGTGTCTTGTTATGTTGTCTACTTCTCTCGTAGACAGCACTGAACCTAGACAGGAACTGTCTGACATGCAGCCAAGAGAAGCACCTTGCAGTTCATGATCATTTCTTGTTTTGATTCACCTCATTTCTTGCAAACAATTTATTCCCTCACTCACACACACCCACACTCGATCCACTTTCTAAACATTTACTCGCGCAACACACACACCCTCACACCCACAGCCGAATAAAGAGTGAGGGAGGAGAAGGAGAACAGACCTGTATACCCTAAAATGGGTGGGAAAGAAAGCAAAGGAAAGAACTAAAAACTTGGCAATTCTCTGCCGTTTGGGTGGGTACAACTGTACTAAACCCAATGCTCAGACAGAGTGTACAAAAAGAGATGGAACCGATAAATGTATCTATATAGGACACTGGAGTCAGAGCTTAGGGTCTTTTCCTGTGTCTTCTCCTTTCTAACAGTTTTATCCACTTGTTACAAAGAATTAGTCACAGACGAGGGTAATAGGAGGCAGGTGACGAGAAGTGACGCTGGAGGAGAAAGACGAGAGAGAGAAAATAAGGTGGCAGGAAAGCAGTTGAGAGGCAGGAAGAGAGGGAGAGAAAGAAGGGAGTATATAGGTGGGAAGAAGGGGTGGTGGGATATAGAAGGGAGCGGAGAGAGGCAACACAAACGTATAAGCATATGGGGTGGAAGGAAAGAGATTAATATATATCAAAGTACGTGACACGAGGAGAAAGAAAGAATATTCAGTGGCTGGAGAAAATATGACAAACAACAGAAGTGGTAGCAGTTTCTTCACTCGCTGGGGAGAGCGTTTTTATAAAGTTAAATAATATAAGAAGGTTCCCGAAAGCCTTCTTTGCTCATTGCTTTCCAATGTTCTTTAATTTTCTCGGATTATGTGCTAGATGTCTGTCATCTTTTGGCAGGCCAAGAAGAATAAACATCAACAGAAATGAATATCCGTACACCCTTAGGATTCGTCACTGTAGAGGTGCAAACTAATTCATAAATATATCAAAATTGTTCTCAAAATACATAATTCTCTCTCTCTCTCTCTCTCTCTCTCTCTCTCTCTCTCTGTAGAGGTGAAAACTTAAACATAAATGTATCAAAATTGTTCTCTAAATACATAACTCTCTCTCTCTCTCTCTCTCTCTCTCTCTCTCTTCCGTACTGGTTGTTGCAGTCAGTGAGTTGCGAGATGCACACACATAATTAATAACGAAGTTAGCTAATTATTAGTTTTGGGGTATGTGAAATTGAAATGCCTTTCTCCAAAGAGTGAGTAAATATTTTGTTCATAAGTTTCCCCTCTCAAAAAAAAAAAAGCACCAACATTAGGTACTGCATTCATTTACCCTCTCTTTCTCTCTCTGTTAGGATTATTCTCGACTGAGAAAAGTCGTTTGGTAATAACCTGAACGAAACACTAAGGTGTACCCACGGCAGAGATTGGGTTACTCGATATCATTTTTCAAAGCTTTGGTCGCCTGCATTGTTCTCAGGTTAAAAAAAGAAATCTGGTGTAAACTAGAATATCATTTCCATAGGAAACAAGTGCCTGGAAAGGGTTAGTATAGCTTTCTTGCCACTACTTTTCTCACATTTCCTCCCCCGTGAAGAGTTTTTTGTGACTTTATGAAAATCACCACAGTGGTGAAATCTTGACGCAGTTGCAACCTTCAGCAAACTTTGGTGGCGGTGCTGCTGCATACCTTGTACGATTCGTTGGTTGCCGCAGCCAGGGTGGAAAACTGCCTGTGCCAGGCAGACTGGGGAGAGAGGAAAGGAATATATATAGACTCGAGGAGGGAGGGAGGGGAGGGGGAGGGAATAAAGGAGGGAAGGGAGATATATAGTCACAGGAAATGAATGGAATGGAAGAAAGATGAAAGAAGAGAAGGGAGAGGCAGGGGTGGAGAGAGGCCAGAGGGAGAGAAGAATATATGCACAGTGTGGGGAGGGAGAAAAGAGAGGACTATAAACATAGTGAAGGAATAGAGAAAAGAAAGGGATATTGGCACTGGAGAGAGAGAGAGAGAGAGAGAGACGTATAGCCTATATGGACGCAATGGGGGAGGGAGCAGGCCCGTAGCCAGAGGGGAAGGCAAGGATGGTGCGCCAACCCCCACCTCTCCCCGCAGACCTCCGAGTTGCACCTGGCTGAATTAATCAATTTTCTTTAAAAGCGATTCTTTGAATTGTTTGGAGATTTTTGTTCTTGGAAATTATTCACCCTTCAGTTTGGAAATATTTTGGGTAATTTAGCTTATTATGCTGTAAAATATTTTGATTTTGTGACAAAATAATCCATATATTCCTACAGTTATTTTTTTTTGCCATGTCACTCAATTCCCCCCCCCCCCAAAAAAAAACAATGAGTGACAGTACTTTTAAAGGAGTATACTCAAATCTGTGGTAGCACACTGATATTTTTCACACTGAATCTGTAATAATACTTATAAATTAGGAAGCTATATATTAGTTCTGCTAAATGAAACTCATCCCTCCCCCCCCCTCCCCAATTGAATTTCCTGGATACGGGCCTGGGCAGAGCGTGTACTATGTCCACCCTCCTGTTATCTTCTTGTATTTATCTCATTATCTCCTGAAACTTGCCCTGCCGCCTGCCTCTCTGGTTGTGATAACACGTCCCATAACTCCTCCCTCACCTCACCTCACCTCACCTCACCTCACTTCACCTCACCTCACCTCATCTCACTTCACCTCACCGCACCTCACCTCGCCTCACCTCGCCTCACCTCACCTCACCTCACCGCAGCTTACCTCACCTCACCTCACCTCACCTCACACACTACTCCACAAAAAAAAAAAAAAAAAATGGCGGCGACTGCTGATTTTTTTTTTTTTTTTTATTATTTGCCCGACTCACGGCCCAGGCTTCACAGCCTGTTTCCAAGGCCCAGTAGTACTTCTACATACCCACCGTCCATATTGAATACATGCTTGGGGTCATACAAGTTTGGTGTATTGGTATTACTGGGGGTATTTTACCATATCTATGTGGGTTTTCTGGAAGATCTGTAAAGACTGCTTTGTGAAATTCACGTACTTAATCTGTTGCCTGCCCTAACGGGGATTCGAACCTGGGTTCATTAGGACTGCAGGCCACCTCTCTACCGACTGTGAGTGTAATAACATGCAGAGGTTATTTAGATCCTTTTCACGTAAACATTGGGCAGACTGCATTAGTAACACAAAGATGAATACTGTCAAGCCATATAAATACATAACTGGTATGGAAAAGGTGCTGGGTACCTTCGAACGATAACAACAGTACGTGATAAGTGTGTAGGTAAAATCAAACATTGGTTCTAACAGTTCGTGGCAGCAGCATCGTCTAAAGCGTTATGTTGTCCCACTGTTGGTATACCAGAGACTATTGTGACAGTTTATTTGTTCACACATTTATCATCCGACGATTACTTTGTGTGCAATATTGCATCACTTTACGTAATATCATGGGACACACACACACACACACACACACACGTGAGAGTAGTACAGGAAACAGCTGGCAAGACTTGGTGTGTTAAGGGTTGGTTGGGATGGGTCGCATAACTGTCCTTGCCTTACCATACGTAATATTCTTATTTGCTGGTTACCCCACATTTTTATCACTAAAATTCAGTGATAATTAATCGTAGTTATAACTGTTGATTAAAACTTGTTGTTTTTACCCGAGACATGGACACGGCCGCATGAATGTTTTGTTATGACAATGGACACAAGATTTTAGTCAGTGTAATGAAAACCAAACTTGGAATAGTCCAGTGAAAACGAGGAAAGCCGGGAAGGGTTGAAAGCAAGAAAAGGAGAATGGGTTAATGTGGGAAGCGAAATTAATAAAGATCGAACAAGGAAAAATAAATCAGACAAAGCCAGCGAGGAAAACAAATTGTACCCTCCACCAGTATTCAGAATTCAGAGGGCAAAATAGAGCGACATGACAGTCCATATAAAACGAGATGGTTGTGAATTGTGAGGTGGGTAGAGTGACGGGGTTGTGTAGGTAGGGAGGAGGAGATGAGGTGGGTGGGAAAATGAAAGGGAGTGGAAGAGAGGTGCAGGTTAAATGGAAAGGAAAGAAAGGGAGATAGCGGAAAAGATATGGTGACAATGGTAGTAAGAGGACAAGGGAGGGAGAGGATGGAGTGGTGGTGGTAATATATGTGAGAGGGAGAGAGAAAAGTGGGGGCTGATGGTCTTGACGGGGGAGGCTGAAGGGAAAAAGAAGAGTATTATTCATCACACTCAACCTTATGCTTATTCTTCTCTCGGTCAGCATCCCCCGATCTCTTCCTCATTCCTTCTCCTCATCAGTCGTACATTTTTTCCCACGTGTTTTTCTCTTGTCACTTACAACAAGTTTGCTCACCACTTGTATTCACTGTCAAGTCACTTTCTTCCAACACCTGACGCTTCTATTCCTGAGTTTTTTCCCGCCTCGTCTTGTTACTTCCAAAGGTACTGTCGGCGTTTCTGTGCGACTTGTTTTACCAGTTTTCTCTCAGCGATTTCTTTCCGTGTTTTTTTTTTTTTTTTTAATTGTCATGAATTTTTCTATTCATTTATATTTTTTTTGGTTCAACTTACTCTGTTCTACAATCATGGAATGCATTTTTTTTTTTTTTTTTTTCAAATAATGAGGTTACGAGTACTTTTAATGAAGCCAAGATCTTTACGGCCTCAATTTATTCCCAACGTCTCATTTACTTTTCCTGTACACAAAGCTTCACATCTCCGCAACTAACTTGCTCAACACTTCTAAGTATCTATCTATTGCCAGACGCCTTAATCCAGTAAGGGGTGGCCACAAACAAATCGCCTCCATGTCGTCCTGTCCCCCGCCATTTCATTGCCCTGTTCCCAGCTCACAACCTCTGTCTCTCACATACCTCTCCACTCCATCTCTCCATCTCATCCTTGGCCTCCACATCCATCTCCCCCCTCCACCTCACTCACATACACTCTCCTCGTCAGTCTCTCACTCTCCATCCTTTCCACATGTCCACACCATCTCATTGTGTTTCTCCTAACTCTTCCTATCGCATCCACATCCATACCACTACTCTCCTTTATATCCTCATTTGTCCGTCTGTCTCTCCATGTGACTCCACATGCTCCACTCAAATAACTCATTTCCACTGCTCTCACTCTTGACTTGTGTCCCTCCAACATGGTCCAAGCTTTACTTTCATACGTCAGAGTTGGCATCACAATACTGTCATGTAGTAGTTATTCACTTCCATGCTCACTTCCCTGTTTCTTATCATTGCTTTCAAAGAACCAGCAATCTTTCTTCTCTGTTGCACCCTTTCAAGCACTTCTCCCTTCTAAACTTCCATCCTTACTCATCACACTACCCAAGCACTTAAACGCACTCACATTTTCCATTTCCTCTTCATCCAGCCTCACTGTACATTCACTGACTTCACTTCTCTCGAAGACGACAACTTTGCTCTTCCCTACATTCAACTTTAGATTCCGTTTCTTACACATTCTCACAAACCCATCCACCAAGCTTTGCAGTTCCCCTTCGCCTTCACTGAACAACACAGTATCATCTGCAAACATCAGTACTGGTAGTTTCCAAACACTGCCTCTCATTAGGACCGCTCCAACATCCACTTCCCTACCTTGTATCTCTTTCATAACCCCATCCATATACAGATTGAACAACCATGGAGACATGACACATCCATGTTTCAATCCATCCTTCAAATAGAAAAATTCACTCAGTTCACTATCCACACTCTCTGCAGCCTTAGCACCCTCATACATGCTATTCACGGCCTTCAACAACTTCCCATCTACTCCATATATTCTTAATACTTAATCCACAATCCTTGTCTATTCATCCTGTCATATTCTTCTCCAAATCCATGAAGGCCGGGTAAATTTCTTTCCCTTCTCTAGAAACTTTTCCACTAATGATCTAAGAATGAATATCTGATCTACACAATCTCTTCCCTTCCTAAAACCTCCCTGTTCTTCTCCAACTAATTCCTTTGTTATTTCCCTAACTCTGCCTTTAAGAATCTTACAATATACTTTTCCAATTACATTAGGAAGACAAATGCCCCTATGATTACCACACCCTTCTTTCTCCCCTTTTCCTTTGTACAGGGGAATAATTATTCCTAACTTCCAATCCTCCGGGACTCTTCCTTCCTCCCAGGCCAATCTGCACATCTTCCACATCCATTCTGCTACTATCTCTCCCCTATGCTTCAGCATTTCACCACACACTCCATCAATTCCTGGGGGCTTTTCCCATTTTAACTTTCTTCTTTGCTTCCGCAACTTCCATCCTACTGATTTTTTCCTCTTTTCTCACATCCTTCATCTCCCAGCCATTCCCCAGCCACTTATAATTGCATTACTTTATTTTCTATGTTCAACATTTCCTTAAAGTGTTTTCTCTATCTGCTCACTTTTTCTCCCTTCTCCACTAGTAATCTACCATTTTTATCTTTTACTCCCCAACTAACTTCTTTGGCACCCTGTCTAATTCTCGTTACCTCTTTCCAGAACATTTTCTTACAGTCCCTCCACTTTACACTCAAGTTCCTTCCAAATTCCTCATCCACTCTCTTCTTACTTTCTCTTACTAATCTTTTCACCTCTCTCTTCCTTTCTACATATAACTCTCTCTTCCGTCTCTCAACTGCTTCCACGTCCCTGTTTCTCATCCACTCACCATATGCTTTCTTCTTTTATGCCACAACCTCTCTCACCTCGTCAGTCCACCATGCTGTTCCCTGCATCCCCTCTCGCCTTCTTTTCACCCCACACACTACCTCACATGGAGGGTGTAGCTCAGTCGGTAGAGAGGTGGCTTGCAGTCCTAATGGACCCAGGTTCAAATCCCCGCTGGGGCAGGGAGCAGTTTAAGGATTTGAATTTCATAAAAAAGCAGACTTTACTGATCTACCGGAAGACCCGCCGACATGTCGTAAAAATACCCCCGCTAATTCCAATACACCAGTCCTGTATGAGACAGCCCTAGCATGTATTCAATATGGACGGTGGGTGTTAGCGCCGAAGTGGTGACATGTAGAGGTGTATTGTATGTAGGATGACTACTGGGCCTTGAGAGCAGGCTGCGAAGCCTATGCCCAGAGTCGGACAAAAAAAAAAAAAAAAAAAAAAAAAAATGCTGGACAGACTTCTTCTTGCGAATATCTTTCACACACCTTCCACGTCCCCCATCTGCTCCAATCTATATTTACCCAATCGCTCCTCCACTTCCCTCTTATATTCTGCCTTTTTTCCATCCTCTTGTAACTTTTTCACCTTCCTTGTATGTACTACTTCCTCATGTCCTTCCCTTCTTCTATTTCTTCATTTTATTTGGACTTTAATTCTGACCACCACCAAGTATTGGTCCGAAAGTCCCCTCTCCCAATCTCTATATACTCTTGCATCCATTACACACCTTCTCATCCTTTCATCTACACACACATAATCAGTCATTGCCCTCTGTTCATTCAGTTCACCACCCTCCCTTCTCACCACTCGCCACGTATACCTGTGGATCATTTTGTGCCTGAAGAGGGTATTAGCTATCACCAACCCCCTCCCGGCACAAACGTCCACTAAAGCACTGCCATTATCATCCATCTCTGCTGGCACACCCCGCTCACCAACTGCTCCACCCACCTTCCCATTCCCTACTTTCCCATTCATATCTCCAATCAAAAACACTCTCTCATTCCTTTCAAGTTTTTCCATGCACGCTTCCACATTTGTTCAGAACTCTTCTCTCACTCTGCTTGCACGATCTTGCGTTGGCGCACATACACACACAATCGCCCACACTTGTAGTCCATCTTTCAGTCTTACCCACACAATCCTTCACTTGCTGTAATTAAATTCCACCGCAAGTTTTTCTTTGCTACTTCTCTTCTTTCACATTTAATCTTTCTTAAGCCTTTATATTTCGCAGTCAGTTTTGCAAACATTAGTTTTAACTGAACTGTTTTTCCTTTATGTACATATACTTTGTGTTGTTTAATGAGGGTATACAGCATGTGTACCATCCCAGTTACTTTGTTCTGAAAGCAAATTTCAATGACTACTACCACAGCTACACTTTTTTTCTGCCATAATTCTTTCCCTCTGCATCCTCTCGTTTCCCGTTATGCAGCAGCCAGCAATGTTCCCCTCTTTCCTCTCCTTATTAGTAGTAATCCACTTATCTCATCATCACAGTTGCACATTTAGGAAGGCATTTCCGTGCAGATTCAGTTTTATCTGTATTTCTATTTGCAGTTGATACGGGATTAAACTGTAAGGATGAAAAGTGTGCAGAGACGCACATGGCCAGGGTCTGACACCTGTGTTTTAACTTGGCAGTAAATGGAATGACCCTGTGACTGAAATACAAAACAAATGATGCGTAGATAGTTTTGCTCGAGAGGTGGAATCAAGATTTCTAAGGGTTAAATGAAGTATAGATGACTGTGTGGCTCATGTTAGTTCTACCTAATAATGTGCTATCTCTCCCTTTGTTTCTGGATCCTACAACGCCTAATTATTTACGTTAACATGCTAAATGAAGCCGTCAGGAAGCAAAATAAACACACTACAGAAACTATCTTGAACACTGTTCTGGCCAAGAATTTGAGAACATCATAGCATACTCTGCTTGAGACAGTTTTATTCATTAAAAAAAAAAAAAAAAAAAAAAAAAAACTGTCACAGCGTTTACTCACTGCCGCAGGTTTAGTTCCCCTCTCCAATAACTCACTTAAATTATAATAAAACATTTCTGTTGCTTCCTGCATTGCAATGACGACACTCCATTTGCATATACGAGTAAGTTATCATTTACATGCAATCAGGCATTTCCTTTTCTGGTTCTTATTCCTCTCTCTCTCTCTCTCTCTCTCTCTCTCTCTCTCTAAGACGCTCCATCCCAGCGCTAAAACAGAACTATCTCAGATGTATGCATCCCTGTATGGCCTTTATGTGACAGTGAAAAATGACTGCAATCTTAATTTTATGGCACCCTTCTCTCTCACTTCCCATTTCCTCTGCTGTTCTTTACTCTCTACCCTTTACATAATCATCTGCTCTATTCCTAATTCTTCGCCTTTCTTCTGCCATTATCTCCATTTTCATCTCGCCTAACGACATAATTGATATAACAACACCACGCACACTGGCTGACGAGTGTTTGGGATGGGATGATCTCGTGATACTAATCAGAGTTCATGAGGCAAAACTGTGTCTTAGTAACAAGGTGAAAATGTTTGTGTACCTCATGAACTGTAATGGAAGAAAAAGAGCAGAGAGAGAGAGAGAGAGATGAATACAGTCAAAGCGAGTGGAAAAAGTTTGCTAAAGGAAAGAAAAGGAGAGAGGCGGTGGGTGGAAGTTGGCGCGACAAATGAGGAAGGTGGTGGGAGAGATTGTGGTAGGAGGGGAGAGGAAGAGGCCAGAAAAAAGATATACGTAAGAGAATAAGAGAAAGAAATGAGGGAGGAAGAGAGGAGAGAAGAACACAAATATAAGATGTTGAGCAAAAATGTTTGGAGATTCACAGAGCGATAAATATTAAAGTATTATGAAAGGGACAGTCCTAGGCATGCAAGAAGAATATGAAAAAAAAATGATAAGCCTATGCAAGAAAAATTGACATAACGGCAGGATGAATGAAATAGGAGACAGGAACCACCATGGAAGTGAAAAAGGCATATAGCTAGAGTAAATGTGAATAAAATGACAAACGATATAAGGAAGCTTCATCACACACAACAAGGTCAAAAGTGCTGCCAGTGCACAGACACGAACTTGATCATTGACCATGATTATTGATCATCTGCAATAAAATGCAATCACATCGTCCCATCGACACACAGTGTAGGTGCCACGTTTAGTCTAAATCAGATCACACTTACTTCTAATCATCAACTTTAATAAGTCTGCATCAAAGGCCAATTCCTTCTTGCAAGACCGACTCACAGTATATGTGCTACTTTTGATAAATTTGGGATAAGTATTTGAGAGAGAGAGAGAGAGGGAGAGAGGCAGATAAATTGATATAGAATTAAACTGACAGATTGGTAGTTAAACACATATGCATGTACCAGGAAATGAACTCGATAACCACAGCCTTGGTGGCACAATGAAGGCAAGAAATAACAGTGAATAAGTAGTAATTGGTAACACAGTTATGGGTATGAATGACCACTGAGCGATTGAGTTGCACAGTAAACACCGTGTATGTGTGTGAGACTTTGCTGTACCGCCTGCACGACCACTGTACTGTGTTCCTTTTACTTGGCATTAAATTGTCGACTCTCCCCTCTGAATGCTAAAAAAAAAAAAAAAAAAAAAAAAAAAAACTATACTAATAATACTGTGCTCGTCGCGAAAAGTACCACGGAAGGATGAAGAGCCGAATAGTGTTTAATTGTGCTACTGAGCTGCGGAAAATAGGCTGCACAGGAACCAAGTTACACTGAATGAACCACAGGACGCTTTACTATTTTATCCTGGCTGCCTCCAGACAGTTTTATTCGGCTTAGCACAGACCTTTCGGGCTGATGGGGTTAATATGAACGTCATGTATCCCCTCAGCCATAATTGCTATGTGCATTTTATGGTACTTCAGACTATTATGAAATTCATGGAGAACCTAAGGATAAATAGGTTAAGTCCGTCACAGTTAATTAAAGACAGCAACTACTTGCCAACATTGCTTCATAACCGGGTTGGCTCACATGGTGTTAATTAAACGACATTCCACATTTACTGCTGCACAAATTACACTTGTTCACTAATCCATTATAACAACGACTGTATCTCACACACACACACACACACACACACACACACACACACACACACACACACACACACACACATCCATAAAGGAAGCAGAGACAACAGCTGCTGGGGCATACTGTGTCGACGGTTGATGGATGAGTCCCACAACTGTCCTTTATGGCGCAAGTCTAGTCTTACCTAAAGTGAGATTCTACAAGGGAAATGGACATGGACGTATAAACATTTTGGTTTAACTACGGGCACAGAGATTTATTCAGTTTAGGGGAAAAACATGAAACGTAGACTGGAAGGAAGGGAAACCGGGAAGGGAAGGCGAGATGAAACAAAAGAGGAGAAAATGAAAATCAACAAACCATACCAAACACAAAGGAGAAAAACGAATTATCTTAACTTGCGCCAATTTTTAGATTTTACAGAACAAAAATAATATGAAAATTTCTAACATTTCAATGGCGATTTACTTCATTTATATTATCTATCCACATAATTCTTTTCCGATTAAGAAAAGCCTCTTTTACTGAAGACGTTAGTGAAGGATACACTATTCTAACCTCCCTTGTTTAGCAGTTCCCCTAACCAGAATAAAACTGACTGACCGGTAATAATATGAATGAAACATTTTTTAAAATCCTATTTAAAAAGTTAAATAAATCGAGAAGAAGGAAAACAACGAGTTACACATTCCTACAGCCAGAAAAGAACGAAGAAAAAATTAAAACTCTTAACAATAATCAGAATTCAGAGGACCAAAAGGACGAGCGAATGGCTGATACAAACCAAAGCCACATCAGAGAAAAAAACAGAAGTACAGACATAAATGCTACAGGATGATGTCCAGCGCTGACCAATAACTGGCTTGGAAAATACAGTTTTTTATTGTTTTTATGCGAGAAAGAAGGAACCATAGGCTAAAAGCCCACAAACCGTTCCTTCCAAGAAAAAAAAAAAAAATACAAAAGAGCCAAATTCAAGATCTTTTCATTTCGAGATGCCTGGACACACTGCGTTTGAAAGACTGGAGAACATAGGAAATAGGAAATACAGAGGGGGGACAGTTCCAGAGTTGACCTGTTGCATAAATGGACTGGAAGTAACGGTTAACTCTTCCAGTAGAGAGTTGGACAGAAAAGGGATGGGAGTTTGTTGCTACACGGGTGCTACGTGCCCGTCGTAGAGGTGGAGGGATGCAAGCAGACAGTTCAAAGAAGCAGTGACCATTGAAGTAGTGAAAGAAAGGAGATATTTATGCAACAGTTCGGCGACGAGACAGAGGTTGAAGGGAGCCAGTAGGAGGAGGAGAGTTAATGAGACAACAAGCCTTTGACTCCACCCCACGGAGAAGAGCTATATGTTGAGAGCCTCCCCACACATGGGAATTGTACTCTACACTGGGGAGAATAAAGTCCGTGTTTAAAGTAAAAAACTGAGCAGGGGTAAAGAAGGTACGGAGTCGGCTTACCACAACTAATCTCTTGGAAGAAGATTTTACAAGAGATGTAATATGATCTTTCCAAGATAGTCCCTAGAGAATGAAACCCCTAGCATGTTCAAGGATGATGCAGGATTGAGATGGATATTATTAAGCATGAGTGGGTACTCCTGTGGAAGATTTTGTCCGGTTGATAGGTGTAAAAACTGAGTTTTTGTTGCATTAAACACAAAAAAATTATTTTTACCCCCGTCAGACATACGAGCCAAGTCAGACATTAGGTGTGCCATAGCCTCATACCTTGTTTGTTGAAGTAACTGCTGAGATGGGCGTTGCGGAAACCAAATGGAAAGGTGAAGGGTGGATTCATCAGAGTATGAGTGGATAGGGTTAGATGTACAGCTTAGAAGGTCATTGATGAATAAAAGGAAAAGAGTTGGTGCTAGGACAGAGCCCTGAGGAATACCACTGTTGAAATTCTAGGAGAAAAACGATGTATGTCTACAACAGCAGCTATAGAAACGACCAGAAAGGAATTTATAGATGAAGGCACAGGTAGAAGGATAGAAACAGTAAGAGGACAGTTTGGAAATTAAAGATTTATGCCAGACTCGATCGAAAGCCTTTGTGATGTCAAGTGCAATGACAAAGCTTTCGCCAGTCCCGAAAGGAGGATGACCAGGAGTCTGAAAGGTAGGTGAGAAGATCGCCAGTGGAGCGTCCCTGACGGAACCCATACTGATGATCTGAAAGAAAGGTGTGATAGGAAAGATGCCTTAAATTTTTTCTGTTAAGAATGGACTCGAAAACTTTTGAGACAAAGGATGCTAACGCAACTGGGCGATAGTTAGAGGGCTGGGAATGGTCACCCTTCTTTGGGACTGGCTGAATGAGAGCAAACTTCCAGCAAGCAGGAAAGGTACAAGTTGATAGACAAAGGCGAAAGAGTTTACCCAGGCAGGGTGTAAGCACAGAAGCACAGTTCTTGAGGACAACAGGAAGGACCCCATCAGGCCTATATGCCTTGTTAGTATTGAGGCCAGTGATGGCAGAAAATACATCAGCTGAAGAAATTTTAATGTCAGTCATGAGGAAGTCAGAGGGGGGAAATGATGGAGGAACAGCACCGGAATCGTCTAAGATAGCGAGGAGAAAGTCTGAGCGAAGAGATCTGTTTTATCAGTAGAGAAAATAGCAACAGACCCATCAGAGTAGAAAAGAGGGGGAAAGGATGATGAGGTAAAGTTGTTAGAAAGGTTGGCAAGGTGCCAGAGGGAAGTACTGCCCTGCTCGACTGGTGCTACACAGGGTTGTGAAATGTGAAGTGAGTAGAGTGGCAGGGTTGAGTGGGTGGGGAGGAGGGGAGTTGGGTATGGAGAGGGAAGGGAGGGGAAGAGAGGTGTAGGTAAGACGGTAAAGAGGGAAAGCGAGAGGGCAAGAGGTACGGTGGTGATGGTAGTAAAGGAAGAGGGGAGTGGGTGGTGGTGATGCTAAAGGTGAGTGGGAGGGAGAGAAAAATTGGGACTTGATGGTGATAAGGAAGAGGTGAAGGGAAGAAAAATGTAAGGGTAGTTTTCCTCTCACTCAGCCTCATACTTATTATCTCTTCGTCAGCCTCCTACCTTCCCTTCCCTCTCCCACCCTCCTCTTCAGCCTCCTTTTTCCCACGTGCTTGTCTTCCTGTGTCACTTATAGCAATGTTGCTTTGCTTTCACGTTTTCTGTCAGGTCACTTTCATTGAACACCTTATAGTTTATCTTCCTGCATTATTTCGCCTATAACTGTTGTATCTAAAAGCACAGTAACATTTAATTATTGCACTGTTTCTGTTTTACAGGTCTTCTTTTAGGTTCTTTGTGTGTGCAGTTTAAAAAATCAATATAGCCATGGCTTCCATGCATCTTTATATTTTATATTCAACATACTCCTGTCTACAACCAGAAGACGCATATTTTTTCTCATAATGTGTTTACGTTTTCTGTAGTCGATATTTTGAATGTTTCGTCATATTCCGAACCCCCCATTTACTTTTCTCTCTGCAGAAAGTTTAATACTTCCGCAAAGCTCGCTCATTACAATTGCTGTGGCGCTGACAAGGACCCTACACGTGTTGTGCTGTGTACCCTGTGTGGAACGAAGCAGCTGCGGCGTCCACACAAGAACCAAACCTCCTCATTTTCTCCTGTACCTATCGGTGGGGAAGGACCCTGGTTCGACCCTGGCAAGGACCTATCTATCACAAGGGGGTGCCGGTTCCCTGTATGATGTACTGTATGCAATGTGCTGTACGTGTAGGACGGTCCCATTACAGCAGGCCTTTCCTGTGGTTGCCGGGTCTATTCACCAGAAAGACGGGGTTAAGCAAAAACAACAGCACCAACGACAACATCAGCAATAACTTGTTTCCTTTTTCCCTTTCCTGTTTCTTTTCTTGCAGACAATTTCTCTACGAAAATTTTTGTTGTAGGCATAATCATTCCTCTTTGATTATGTTCCTTCTCTCTCACCGACTTTTTCCCTGCTCTTATAGACTCCATATTTCCAAATAAATTTTGTATAAATCCGTTTTATGTTAGTGTACATTTTTCTTTTCGTTGTCATCACGATTTTTACCGCGTGAGAAAGAATACGATATGCCAGCCATCCCACTTTATTATAGTCACAAGCTTCAATCCACGACAGGCACATACATTTTTCTTCATTTGCTGGCTCTCTTTCCTGTTATTCAGTAGCCAGCAGTGGTCCCATCCTGCCTTTCTCTCTTTTAGTAATGACTCGCACTCATCTAACACCTTATGACAGTTACAGGAGTAGGCATTCTGGGAGAGCACTTCTCTAACAGTGGGAGTTTTGCTAGTTGCATTTTTGCACTTACAAGAGATAAAAATAGTTGGACGAAATGTGTACGGAGTAGCACATGGCATGGCTTAGCCCCAGTGATTGTACTTGGTAGTCAGTGAAGTGAATCTATATCGTAAATACAATAAAAATGTACAGACGGTTTGGCACATGAGGTGGATTTAAGATACTGAAGGTTTAGGTGGTGAATAAACGACTGAGTAAGGTTTTTGATAGTTCCCCTGTGCGCGTTTTCTCTTTGTTTCTGAACCCTACTTGGCCTCATGTCTTGTGTGGGATATGGGCTGAGGATCTACTAAGTTAAATACAATAATTTTAAAGCAACAGGAGTAAACTCTTAAAAGTCATCCACGGGTTGAGAATTGTAAGACTCTGGCAATGTTTTGAAATCTAGAAAATAATCTTAACATGAAAGTGGTAACACATCTGAGTCCCTGACTGTGCACTCATAAACACTTACATCGACATATCAAGAATCTGTCACAATCAACAGCTGAGTCCCTGACTTTACGCTCGGTCGCTCGCAAACACTTACATCAACATCACAACAATATGTCACAGCCAACAGTTACATTCACCAACAGCGTACCTGTAACACTGGGCATATAGTAAAATAATTATGCACTCATACATATTGCATCACCATGCATAATATGTATACTGTGTTCTTGATACATAAATACAAACCAATAACCCCCCCCCCTCTCTCTCTCATATTTATTCCCAACCTATCCCTATGGATAATCTCACTTGCTTTCAATCGTTCGCTTTATGGATTTGTTTGCGTGCTTTCCTCCACGACCAGCATCTCACACAGTGCTGAGGCTAAGTGACCCAATTTGGGATGTAATATTTGCCTGTGACTTCGACAATAAACCTTTTTGGTTAGCGTAGATGTGTGTTTTGCACACACACACACACACACACACACACACACACACACACACACACACACACACACACACACACACACACACACACACACACACACACACACACACACACACACACACACACACACACACACACAGAGTTTGGAAGATTGGAAAATATTAACATATAGTGATTATGGATGATAACTGTATTTGGAGAGTGAATACTGACTGTTTAGTATGCTGAATGACTGAAACAGCAGAGTTGTAAAGACAAAGGGAAAGGACAAGCGGAGACGCGAAAACTGAAAAATACATAGATGTGGACACGGAAAGGTACAGGCGCTGGAAAATTTAGTAAGTGGCTCGGATACTGAATGAAAACATGAACACTGACTGACCCAGGCGAAGAGCTAGGTCCACTGCGACAATGAGGATGGGGGATAAGAAGAGAGAATGGTTGTAAGACAGAGACTGGAAGAATGGAAGATACTGGAAACCAAAGAATGGCTTTGGAAGACAGATATATCTGAAGAAAGATCATTATCTTTCATCATTATCTGGAGCTCCTTTCCCACCCTAGGGCAGGGTGAGGAGTAGCAATGTCCAGACAGCCCAAATTTGCCCAGTCCAATGGGCCACGCTTCCATTCACTCATCATTCAAGCCCCCGGAATCCTGGCTTTATCGGATACGCCAAAAACATTCACCACGTTCTGCAGCTTCACATAAACGTATCCGATAGAGTCAAAGATACTGTCTATTAAACAGGTTGGAAGGCATATATTTTCAAAACGAAGTTAAGAAGAGGACACTGAATAATTGAGAGATTACTAGATAATGAAATAGATATGTGAAACAGGGCAGTCTTGGTAAGACAGAAATACTATGCCATGTTATAAGATGGCTGCAGAATTTAGTTTAAGTTCGGAATGCTCGGGATTTGTTTGACATTTGTGTGGGCCTTGCTGAGGGTGAGCGAACTCTTTCAATACGTTGTAGACGCTTTTTCTTAATGCCTGTTACCCCTAAGATTCTCTTTTTCAGCTTAGGAAAGACCCCTCGTGCTGAATGGGTTAGATGAAGACTTTTAACAACATTCAAATATTCACCTTCTCCATCTACAAACCTGGGCTCGATCCTGCATGTGTCGGTCAGCCAATCCACTGCTGTGTCACTTGATCACCATATCCCATGCAGGTATGGTAAAGGTGGATTTGTTGGTGTAAAATACTGTGACCCATGAAGGTGAAGTTTGAATAGTTCTGCCTGTAGGAGGGAACAGAGAATACCGAAGGCTTGAATAATGAGAGAGTGGAGTGTGTCATTTTTTGTTGATTATTCAGATGACAGCTGTACCTTTGTTTTTTGCATTTTCAAATTTTTGGATTATTCCCACATCAGTATAAATATTGGGGGATAGGACTATGGTGGTGGTGATGATGATGATGATAATGACGATGGCGATGATGATCATGATGACGGAGACGACGACAATGATGATAACGATTATGATGAAGGCCCTACCTGTTTAGCATGGACAAACCTGCCTACTGCAGTTTATCCTCCCTTCATATGTTCTGATGTTTATAAGCTAAATATGTAGTTGACTAATGAGGGAAATCTGTCAAGATAAAAGTAAAACGAAAGAATGGCGTGGTAACTGAGAAAGAAATGTCAAGATAAACCAAGATAAACTTCCCAGGTCCTGACCCCGGACAGAATGGCTAACAAAATAGGCCTCTTCCATCCAACCACACTAGTTTGTAAAATTCTGGTGTCAGTGTAATACATGAACAGGATGGAGTGGGATTAGTGATGAATGTTGGGAGATGGAGAGAAGGATGACAAAAGAAGAGAACGTGGAAGAGGAGAAGGAGGAGGAGGAGGAGGAGTGGAAGAGAGGAGGAAGAAAGGGAAGAGAAGGGGTAAGAATGGGATAGGGAGATGAAGGAGAGGGAATGGTAGTGGTTGAACGTTGGGAGGAGGGGGAAGGGATGGCAGTGTGCGAGAGTAGGAGGCACATGAGAGGGATGGGTGAGGGATTAGGGCGTGTTGGAGAAGCTGAAGGAGTTGGGTGAATAGTATGATGAGGCTGGAGGAACACTTAGATAAGTGAAGGAGAAGGGAAAAATGAGAAAAGGTGACAGGCAGCATGGGAGGAATGGGGCAGAGACAGTGGCGTAGAGAGGTAGGGTAAGAGTGAAAGAGGAACGGGAGAGGAAACTTGAAGAAAAGATGAGGGGACTGGGAGAGTGGGGGGATGAGGAGAGTGGGGGGATGGGGAGAGTGGGGGATGAGGAGAGCGAGGGGATGAAGAGAGTGGTGGGTGAAGAAGAGGTAAGAGAAAGTAGGAGAGAGAGGAGGTGGGGAAAGAGTAAATGAGGAGAATATAAAAAGAACAAGAGAGGGAGGATGGAAAAATCAGAGCAGAAAGATTTCAAAGGTAGGGGGAGGAGACAGCGAAGCGGACTGAAAGCTGTGCCTGGCTTAGCGATTTATACCTTCCAGTGCCATTAAGAGCTTATTGCCAATGCCTCGATAATCCCCAGACCAGGCACGGAAGGCACGGAAAGACAGGCCAGTGTAGGACAGGGCAAGAGAGAAAGAGACAGAAGGAAAAATAAAGAGTGTGACAGTGCGCAGAAAAATGGGATGATATGATAAATGTAAAGGTAAGCCAATGCAGGGAAGAACAGGAAAGGACAGTGAAGGGCAGTGAAGGACAGGGTAGTGCAGGGCAGCAGCATCGCACTGCTAAGGCTGACAGGCTAATTGCACAATGGAGAACGTAAAGGCAGATATTTATGTCAAAGAAATAACGGGAAGCCAATGTAATGAACCATTCCTTTAATATATTTTGTGACTTTTTTTTCTTTTGTTTTGTGTGTGTGTGCGTGAACTCTGGAATAAGTTATAGAAAAAATGCCTATTTAATTGCCATTGCTACCCATAAAGCTGATGTTCCAGTTTCCTAAAAATTACTGCGCCAGTTTTATCGTAAATATTAATATTTTTTATAGCATTATCTGCATGACTCTGGGCATAGACTTGACAATTCATTCCCTAAGACCGTGCACTCCTGCATCCCACATACCCGTTTGTGACCACTGTTGCGCTAATATTAAACGTCCATGTTGAATACATGGTAGGACTCTCTCACTCTAACCTGGTGGGAAGGCAATGGTGCTTTTATGACATGTAGGTGCGTATTTCTGGAAAATCAATTAAGGCTTTAATGAAATTCAAATGTCCGAACTTTTCCTGCCCTAACCTGGCCCGATCTTGCGCTTTTTCCGTTTGAAATTTTACATTCCGCTACTTATGTTTTTTGCACAGTGTTGGCTCAAGTACAGAGCCAGACATAACTACGCTGGTCCATATAGTGCACAGTCCAATTCTCATGTGTTGTGATGACGGCACCGACAGAGTTACCAGCGTCCATCCTGCAGCAATTTATGCTTACCATAGTACCTGCCATGCTTTTCATTTTTCTTTTTTACATATACTTCGCCTGCATCCTTTGGCAAGTGCTAATTTCATTCGACAGCTAAAATGGCATCCCCCCTCCCCCTCCCCCCAAAAAAAGAAAAGAAAGGCAAACTTGAGCCGCCCAGTCAACACAATATAATGGAAGCCAATACATGAATCACTCTGTGTACTGATACAGGTCATCATGGTAAACGGACATGCAATGAACACTGACTTCCGAATCACAGTGGTGCCATATTCAAACCCAACACACCATTCAATATGCCATGCAAGAGATAAATTATTATCATATTAACGACTAGAAAGATATTACTGTCTGCAATGGTACTTGTGCAGGGGCGTAAATTAACTCGCTATTCTGCAATGCCGTTATTTTATTTTTATTTTTTACAACAGAACAGAGGAAGGAATAACATAGGAATAGAAAATAATTATCCATCCACCAGATTACTGGTGCCCTCCGTTCATAAAATATCTGTAACAGCTGGACTTGAACTGCTGCAGGTTGAAGTTTGGAGGGAAACAACTCTGGGGAAGCGTGTTCCAGAGGGATGCAGTTCGGGAAACGAAAGACTTCTGGTAGTCAGACGTTCTGCAAAATGGCTGAGTGACATTCCAGTCATGAGCGCTACCATATGCCCGTGTAGCACGAGGGAAGGCATGGATAGGTGGCACCATGGACGCAAGTTCGTCTCAGCATTTGCCATAAAAATATCTGTAAAATAATGCAAAGGAGGCAACATTCCTTCTTAGTTATAGGGAAGGTAGCTTATTTATAATAGCAGGTTTATTGATAATTCTTGTTCTGAATTTTGTTTAGTTGTTTTAGCTGCTAGCCCACATGACTTTATAAATTTTAACTAACTGCTCGTCAGTGAAGAAGCTACCGACTCTGTACAATAATCCAAGTTTCTCTGAGGCGGTTTTAGCAAGTGATCTGACATAAGAGGTCCAGCTGAGGGCACTGTTAAGTGAGACACCGAGAATTTCAATACTTTTGGAGATGAGAATATTAGTAGCATTGACGGTAATAAATGAATCTGGCAATATCTATCTATTAGTAAATTGTATATACTGTATATGGTTTTTACTAACATTAAATGAGACAAGGTTGTTTTGTCCCCATTCACTGATGTCAGATAAGTCTTCATTTATAGAGATGGTTGCACTCAGTTGAGAGTTATAGATATTAAACTTTATAAATGGGTGTTTGAGTGTGAATGAACCATGAAGTGTTGAGTCATCTGCATATGAATGGATGGGATTTTGGGTGACAGATCACACACACCACAAAGCCAGTCAGGAGACAGGATGTGTGTGCTGGGCAATCCCCAGGTCCTGTCCTCCCCAATTACTGTTTTTTAATCAGCCCATACACCACTGACCGGGCTAATGTATGGCCCGGCCTGCACTATATGTGCAGGGAATCTTCAACTAACGAACGAACGAACGGTGACAGATAACTGCTACCAAATATGCTGGGCCAAGAAACATCACTGTTGCCAACACTCCGAGTCTCTCTCTCTCTCTTTCTCTCTAACACCCACACCCACACACACACGCGCAGACACACACACACACACACACACACACACACACACACACACACACACACACACACACACACACACACACACACACACACACACCGTAAACCAATCACTTTCATTTTCCTTCATGTCGGTTTCTTAACAACAAATTCTACTGACTGGCTCACTCTGCTGTCGAATACCCCGACCTGCTTATCAAGGCAAGACTATATTTGTAATGGTTATAGTGATTAACAAACTTGTGCATTATGCCTGTATTACTGGTGAACGAACGATTGTACAATATGCTGTTTTTATCACAAGGTCTATCAATGAGAGAGAGAGAGAGAGAGAGAGAGAGAGAGAGAGAGAGAGAATGGATAGGGACTATTATAAAATCTGACATGCGCAGTCATCTGCATGTATAAATGTAATTAGAACACAATATAACCTACATGAAGTATGTTGGTGCATATGTATGGGTGTTTATTTTATACACTGACAAATATCCGATGTTACAGATATATTAATGGTGAGTGTGCCTGTTGGTTGTGACAGACGTTGTGATGTTAACACAACAATGTTTAAGAGGGTACGAATGTACAGTCAGGAGCTCATTACTGTATGTTACTGATTTGGTGTTGACATTATTTTTGTATCAGCGAAGCATAATCGGAATTTTAAGCCTTTTTATCTGAGGACATCTTTTTAGAGTTGGTCAATTTGCTCTCAACGATTTTATTTAGCCTTGTCGAACCCCAACTCTAACCCCCACTCAAGGAATTAGGTGAGGTAGGACCCAGAAACAAAGGAAGAGGAAGCGCACAGACTGAAGAAATATCGAAATGTTGCTCAGTGATATGGGCCACACAAACATCCGCTCATCATCGAGTGCTTAGAACCACTTCAGAAGAAAACCATCAACACATACTTGACTGTATTTCTGCTACAAAGTCATTCCATCAACTGCCAAGCTAAAACAGGGGTGTTATATCCTTGTCAAGTGCTTTTCAGAACAAACTTCATTCACACACTTTTGATCCTTAATCAGTTGGAAATATATAAACAGATATTAAATTGATAAAACTCAGTCCGTACAGAAATGCTTTCCCGAAATGCGTAGTCGTGTAACCGTGATGATGCGGTAAGTGTATTATTACTAAAAGGGAGAGAGGCAGGAGAGGAACACTGTTGGCTGCTGCATAAAGGAAACGAGAGGACTTTGACTGAACGAATTACCATAGATATGCAGAAGTGTAGCTGCGTTAATAGCCTATGAAGATTGTGCTTGTAGAATGGAGTAACTGGGATGGTAAGCATACTGCATACCCTAATCACGCAATAAAACGGTACAGAAAGAAGACGCAATTAAGATAAAACTAATGTTTGCAAGACTTACTGGGATATTATGAAGACTTTGACTGTAGGAAAGAGTAAATGGAAGGAAAGGAATATCATGTGTCAGTAATAATTATGACAGTGAATAAAAAGTACCAAAGAAAAAAACTTGTGCCACAGAAATATGAAAGGAGTGGAGGAGGAAACAAATTACAACAAATGTTAACAAAGTTAGTTGCAGAGACGTGAAGCTCTGTGTGTAGGAAAAGTAAATGACAGGTTGGGAATTAAACTAAGCAATAAAAGATCCTGACTACATTAATAGTAACCACAGTATCAGATAGAAAATATGTATATCGTGCCAGTAGAACAGAGTAAGTTGAAAGTAAAGATTATAATGGTGTAAGGAAAATCATGGCTATATTACCAGAGAGAGAGAGAGAGAGAGAGAGAGAGAGAGAGAGAAATATCGCCCAGAGAAAACTTTAAAACACGCAGCGAAAAAAAAAAAAAAAAAAGAATTAATAATAACATATGAAGAAAATGCAGAAAGAAACTGTAAGGTGTTTGAAGAAAGTGACATGACTAAACACAAAAGGAGAACAAACTTGTTGTTACAAAATGAAAAACACTTAGGAATAATGTAAGACTGGTGAGGGGAAGGAAGAAGGTTGGGAAAGAAGGAAGCTGGCCAAGAGAAGAATAAGTATGAGGTTGAGTGAGGTGACTAATACACTTATTTCTTTCTCCTCTCTACATCCAAGTCAACACCATCACCCCATTATTCTCCCCCTCCCACTCACATATACCATCACCACCACCCCTTCCTCTCCCTCCCTCGTCGACGTACTGCCATTGTCACATTACTTTTTTCCCTCTCTCCCTGTCCTTCCTTACCATCTAACCTGCACCTCTCTGCTCCTCCCTTTCCTCTTCCTATCCACCTCCTCTCCACCCACTCAACCACGCTACTCTGCTTACCTCACATTTCACAACCCTCTTGATATATTATGCACTCTCGTATCACTATACTTGTCATATCAGTTCAGGTAAGCGTTCCATTAGATCCCTGTTGCATTTTTGTCGTTACTTCATTTTATTTCTGTGATGCTATTTTGGTCTGGGCAAGACATTCGCCTGTCCTTTTGGTTATTGAATTTTGAATACTGGTTTGAGCTATATTTTTTCTTCGTTCTTTACTGTCAGTAGTTTTGTGTAGTTCGTTGTTTTTCTTCTTCCGTCTTTACTTATCTTCTGGAATAGGGTCGCCCTGGTTGGCAGAGCTTCTGAGCAGTGTAGTTCGAATACCGCATCCTTCATTAACGCCTTCAGTAAAAGATGTCTCTCCAAATCCGAAAAGAAGTATGTAGATCTTACGAGAATGAGATAAATAACCCTTCAGTTTAATGTTAGATTTTTTTTATAATCTTTATTTCCTCTAAAATCTAAAAATGCAAACGAACTAAACTTTCTTTTTCCCTTGATGTTTGGTGCGGTTCGCTGACGTTCATCATTCGGTTTTTATTTCATCTCGCGTCCCACATTCACTCTTTCTCTCAATTTAATTTTCTTCCAACCCTTCCCAGCTTTCCTCGCTTCCACGTTACTGTTCCATATTCTTATTCCTATACAATAAAACAAATCCCCTGATCGCAGTTAAAGCATAATATTTACGTTACCATGTCCATGCCACGAGTAGAAACTCAGTTTTGGGACAATTTACGGTTTAAGAGTCACTGACTGTTACTGGTGCATTAATGGTATAACTAGCAAATATGAATAGAACGTCTGATTCAGCTAATATTACGTCATAAAGGACAATTGTGTGACTCATCCCACAGACTGTCGACTCAGCAAGCCTTACCAGCTGTGTCAATACTACTTGCACGGACGTGTGTGTGTGTGTGTGTGTGTGTGTGTGTGTGTGTGTGTGTGTGTGTGTGTGTGTGTGTGTGTGTGTATCCCAGCATGTTACATAACGACATACAATTTACTGTGCAAAGTGATCGTTGTACGCGATTGTCTTAGGGAAATAGACTGGTACAAGTATCTTGGGCATATTAGCTAACACTGGGACAACACAACGCTACAGGCTATGTTGCTGCCACAAACTGTTGGCACAAATGTTTGTTTCACCCACACATTTAACACGAATTATTGCCCTGTTGGCAGGCACCCCAGCAATTTCTTTAACAGTTAATAAATATATGCTATGGACTTTATTTTAGATATAATGTGGGTGATCAAGACAAGTGTTGGGTCTCTCCCAAGTGTTGTGTGACGTACAAGACTGCTCACAGGATGACTAAACAGTTCCCGTCACATGCCATTTGCTGTTCCAATAACTGGGAAGGAACCCCAAAATCACACAACAGACTGCTGTTTCTGCCTTGTAAGTACAAAAGGGATCAGTTCAATAATGAAGGAAAAGCATTCGGGAGCAGAACGATAATCGCTCGACAGAATATGCTGTTGGCCAAGCTGCAAGCTACTGTACTTACAAATCACATGCGAAGAAAATTTGCAAAACTCTGAGGAATTCAGTCACCGCGTTTCATAAAAAAGCCAATCCATATTTAAAAAATAGTTGACCTTTGCAGCTATTTTGATGACCTTGACCTCGAGTGCCAATTTTCGAACTCGTCCAAGATTTTGGCCATATCTTGATTCCCTGAAGGTGTCATATTGATTGCTGAAGCCGTTCATGAGATATAATAGTAACAGATAAATAAACAATGGTAACACACACACACACACACACACACACACACACACACACACACACACACACACACACACGGGGGAAATTATCATTATCGCTTCGTCTTGATAAAGGTGGGCAATATCAACGAGCTTAATGTAGTACCCTAATCCACCACTGGCAATGAGACCAGTTTTCCACAGTGCTGAACTTCCAGTATCAAATCCTCCACAGCATGTACCTTAAGTGATGAGGATGTAACGAAGCTGCAGCATATCACGAGGAAAAAGATGAAGTTTCTGATCCAACGTTTCAGGCTACCTGTTCTGATGAATCACATTTACTGTGACAAGGAGATCGGAATGACCTTGTTCGTGGCTTGGATTTATCTAAGAAGCAGGCTGAACTTTAGTTTCAAGATTAAATGGTTGGAATCTACTGTAGCGTGACATTTTTTTTTTTTTTTTTTTTTTTTTTTTGCAGCCGCAATGATGACTTCAAAGAATGCTTCTTTCAGGAGGACGGACTTCTGTTTTGTAAAGACGTTGATTCAGTCATGGGGGCTCTTAGTCATGATCACAGTGTGGACGACTGGCGCTTCTTGATTTACTCATCAAATCAGCTTGAAAGTGGACCTTCTTCATAACGCAAAAAAATAACCTTCTGTACCTATTGCACATGATGCAAACATGAAAGAGTCTTACGATAATATGAGTTTGTTTTTAAAGTTCAGTATCAGAATTATAAATGGAATATGTGGATATCTAAAGGTCTTTGTACTTTTGCTAGGGTTGCAGCAAGGTTACACAAAGTACAGTTGTTTTTTATGTGAGTGGGGCAGAAGGGACAAGCAAAAAGGTTACATTCAGAGGGACTGGCCAAAACGTAATTGACTTGTTTCAGACAAGAAAAATGTTGTCAACAGTCTACTTGTTGACCCTGAGAAAGTGTGTCTTCCTGCTTTGCACATCAAGCTTGGACTTATGAAAAGCTTTAAATGGATGCATAAATTAAAAACTGGATTCACATACTGTATTTGAGAAATAAGTTTCCCCGGATCAGTGATGCCAGGATTAAAGAAGGTATTTTTGTAGGCCCTCAGAGCAAAGAATTGTTAAGAGGTAAGAGATCTGAAGGACGGTTGGATGAAGCTGACAAAGCTGAGTGGCACTAACTTCTTGAGAAATCGCATGGTCGAAACCTATCCTGAAATAGTGGGTGACCTTCTTATGTCTTACCATGGAATAGGGTTCAATGTCTTTGAAATTCCTTTTTGGACTCACACTTGAACCTTTTTTTTTTTTTCTCTCTTCAGAAAACCTGGGTGTGGTGAGCGATGAACACGGTGAGCATTTTCATCAGAACATTTCTAACATGGAAAATCGTTACCATGGTAACTGGCGTCCCAGCATGTTGGCTGACTACTACTGGACTCTTAAGAGACATTCGGGAGGCAAAGTGCCATAGAAAATCAATGCTACTTTTTAAACTGGAGGCTTGTCTTTTTTTTATCAGATTTTGGTAAGTGTGCAAATATATGGGTTTTAAAATTGAACTGTATGTCACTAATAAACCTTACCTGACAGATATTGTACACACACATTTGGATTCAGCAAAAAAAAAAACATTATAAGAATCGAAATTATTTTCATCCTTGGGACACGATAGTTTTTCTTGTTTCCCAGTGTTACTACTGAGAACAGCAAAATGAAAAGTATCCGACTCACAGCCATACACAGCATCACAGAATCGAATCATAAAGTCAGCTACACCGCACAGCGAACATTCCCTCTCCTTTGGTTATTCCCTCGTACAGTTATTAATATGACAGGATGGTCAGGTTTTCCCTTGAAAGTAACTCCATGATGCGATTTACACCGTTATCTCTCTCTCTCTGCTTCTGACACATTGATCTTTACTGTTATGCGTATATTGCTAACGTTGTGGGTTAGAAAAAATTATATACCACTGGTTTTCTTCTGCACCTTACTGGTGAGAACAATTGTCACTGGACATGTTTTAAGAGTTTCATTACAACGTATTTAAGCACACGCACTCTAGTTGGACAAATATACAAGAAAATGTTTGCTTTATATTAAATTAACAACCATGGCAGGAAAAGATAGAAAGACATCTTTAAGATAAAAAGACATCTTTTTACTTTATAACACACACACACACACACACACACACACACACACACACACACACACACATACAGAGAGATAGAAGTACGCACAGCATATCGCTCTACAACCATAAAGACTACTACTCCACGACAAGGGCGGAGACGACAGAGGCAGAGACGACGAGTCAGCAAATGCCAAATGAAAGTGAATCAGCTTCCATTATCGTGCTTACATACACAATTATTCTTGTTCTCCATAGTCTCTCATCCTGATCGGGAACACTCACACACTGCTGGTTGTCAACTTGGTGTTCAACAATAGTAACCACAACCATAACCAAACCTTGCCTGCCTCAGTAACCTATAACTCAACACCACCACCACACACCATAACCAAACCAAACCTTGCCTGCCTCAGTAACCTGTAACTCTACACCACCACCACACACCATAACCAAACCAAACCTTGCCTGCCTCAGCAACCTGTAACTCAACACCACCACCACACACCATAACCAAACCAAACCTTGCCTGCCTCAGTAACCTCTAACTCAACACCACCACCACACACCATAACCAAACCAAACCTTGCCTGCCTCAGTAACCTCTAACTCAACACCACCACCACACACCATAACCAAACCAAACCTTGCCTGCCTCAGTAACCTCTAACTCAACACCACCACCACACACCATAACCAAACCAAACCTTGCCTGCCTCAGTAACCTCTAACTCAACACCACCACCACACACCATAACCAAACCAAACCTTGCCTGCCTCAGTAACCTCTAACTCAACACCACCACCACACACCATAACCAAACCAAACCTTGCCTGCCTCAGTAACCTGAAACTGAACACCACCACCACACACCATAACCAAACCAAACCTTGCCTGCCTCAGTAACCTGTAACTCAACACCACCACCACACACCATAACCAAACCAAACCTTGCCTGCCTCAGTAACCTCTAACTCAACACCACCATCACACACCATAACCAAACCAAACCTTGTCTGCCTCAGTAACCTGTAACTCAACACCACCACCACACACCATAACCAAACCAAACCTTGCCTGCCTCAGTAACCTGTAACTCAACACCACCACCACACACCATAACCAAACCAAACCTTGCCTGCCTCAGTAACCTCTAACTCAACACCACCACCACACACCATAACCAAACCAAACCTTGCCTGCCTCAGTAACCTGTAACTCAGCACCACCACCACACACCATAACCAAACCAAACCTTGCCTGCCTCAGTAACCTGTAACTCAGCACCACCACCACACACCATAACCAAACCAAACCTTGCCTGCCTCAGTAACCTGTAACTCAACACCACCACCACACACCATAACCAAACCAAACCTTGCCTGCCTCAGTAACCTGTAACTCAACACCACCACCACAAACCATAACCAAACTAAACCTTGCCTGCCTCAGTAACCTGTAACTCAACACCACCATCACACACCATAACCAAACCAAACCTCGCCTGCCTCAGTAACCTGTAACTCAACACATGCAAACCGTACCTATATGGCCTGAAGAAAACAGCTGAAGAAAGAATAATTGACTTTTATATGACCGACAGATAAATAAACTCTGGTAAATAATGGTCAAACTATGAGATTTAAGTGACGTCACCTGCGTTTACGTGTGTGTGTGTGTGTGTGTGTGTGTGTGTGTGTGTGTGTGTGTGTGTGTGTGTGTGTGTGTGTGTGTGTGATTCTTTCACGTCTCACATCCACACAGCCGGTGCCTTGAAGTCATTTCCTCTCATGTTTGGGCTGTCTCATTCAAGATATTTTTGACTGTATTGGTTGAAGATTTTTTTGTAACATGTTAGTGGGTCTTGCACGAAATTCCAGACTGCTCCCTGCCTCAGCCCTGGATCGATCTCACATATTTTCACTCATTAGTCCATTACCGTACCACCTGATCACTGCCTCCCAACAGTATAGGTGAAGTGGAGCTTTAGTATTTTCTAACATTTTTTATTCCAGCCCTAGAACACTACTGTATCTCAATAATTTTCCTAATGCATGTTCACAAACGCTAAACCTGTTGATCTGCATGAAAGCTGATGAACATTGAAATTACCTGATGATGGTAGTATACAGAAAACTTAAAAATTATGCAAACCAATTCTTGCCAAGAAGCCTATAATTTATGGTACCCTAAAATGGTGAGGTTAATTAGTTTTCTCCTCCGTCTCCTTGAATATGTACAATGTTCATCATGTTTTCAAGTGACACGTACATGTTCCAAGTAAAATACTGTATCTTAAGTTTGCTTTTAAAGAAGTGGGTCAGTTAAAGTACCATTTAGAGGTCTCTCTGAAAGAGGAAAATCTTAGGTGGTGGGTCAGCGCTAGTGCCCACCAGTTTTGTTCTGAGCGGCAACATTCTGCAGCCACAATTACAGTATATTTGCAGCTAAGATGGAATCTTCTATATCTCAGGCGGGGGGTGGAGGAGAATATTTAACATGATTTGTGCAAGACCATCAGAAGTAAATGTGACTGTAATGAGGGGTAGTGTGGAACACTGGCAAACCTGATCTTTGATACTATTATTTTGGTATTAGGTGAACGAAAAGACAAAGGATATTATGATGTGTTGTGGGATAATGTCAGTACTTACCTCCGTGTACCATCTGAGAAAATATTACGTTTTTGTATTGTGATGCTGGTAAACTACAGCAGATATTAACTTGCTCAGCATCAACCTTAATTTTATATTTTAGGTACAAAACTGTGTCCTTTTTGCCAGCATCACTTAGTATGTTTCTCTCTCTCTCTCTCTCTCTCTCTCTCTCTCTCTCTCTCTCTCTCTCTCTCTCTCTCTCTCTCTCTCTCCTACAGTCAGGGCACAATTTACATACAGTGATATCTCATTTTTCTCCCTGTCATTAACAATATTATTTTCCAGTTATTTTTGATCCTGCTGTCTGTCTTTTCTTTTAAACACCTCTTTCGTTTTATTTTTTCTCTAATCCACTTTGTTTCCCCATCATCTTTTACTGTCCCAACACCCACCCCTAAGCGGCTCTCTCAGCACACACCATCACCGCTGTTTCATTCTCCTGAACCCACATCCAACCGGCCGCCACATTTCTCGCGAGGCCCACCAACGTCATCATCCTGGTAACACAAGCCGGCGTGTGTGTGTGTGTGTGTGTGTGTGTGTGTGTGTGTGTGTGTGTGTGTGTGTGTGTGTGTGTGTGTGTGTGTGTGTGCTGGGGAGGGGGAGGGTTTTGTGTGGGTGATTCGTCACCTCAACTCGAGGATGTCGGTTATTTTTCTAATTCTCAAGACATCTTTATTCTTTATGCTATATTGCTTTCCTAATGGTGGTGGTAAATATAACCTTCTTTATCACGTTCTCTGCCTGGGGTCTTTCTAAACTGTACACTTTGATGAAACCGATAGTTGTAATTTATGTGTTTTTCTATATCCTGTTGCTAAATCCTACCAGTTATTTGAATGTACGATGCTGAGAATTAGGGTAAGATGAGGGTGATGGCTATGATTAACAGATATTTAACAGGATGCTGTAAAAAATATATAATCTTACATGTCTTTAAGGTCTAATATGGTTCCAGAGGAAAAAGAGAGAACATTAATACTGGAAGAATAACAAGGTCTGGAGAGAGAGAGAGAGAGAGAGAGAGAGAGAGAGAGACAGACAGACAGACAGACAGACAGACAGAGACAGACAGACAGAGAAAGAGAGACAGACAGACAGACAGAGACAGACAGACCGAGAGAGAGAGAGAGAGAGAGAGAGAGAGAGAGAGAGAGACTGAGACAGACAGACAGACAGACAGAGAAGTAATGTCACAATTGCTTAGTTATGAAATGGATACTGGATGTATAGTAATCAGCGGTCGTGTTATACACAGCCGTCCTGCTATGCATCACTGGCAGATACAGACACACCCTACCATGTCACCAGTGTGGGACTAACGAGGGATCCTCTGTACTTAACACTGTACGGCTGCCTCGATGACTACTGCTGTGACAGTATTAATAGTGGTATTTTGATGACTGTTTTATCCACCTGAATTCAGCAACGCACTTTTCATTTTATTCCTACTGTTCCCAGGTTATTTAATTCAGCTTTGTTGAAACTTCTGGAAACGAAGAAGTTGGATATAACCTTCATTTACCATTTCGCTTCAAGATTTCTCAAAAAATTGAATTAAATTATCAGGAGTCAGAGAATGTAAATTAGTAAACACATCACCAGACTGAAGGGTGTTGATGAAATCCAAATCCTGAAACTGTTTGCCCGGAATGGGATCAGTCTGGACATCTCAAAATCAACGATCCAGTCACCAACCATTTGGTAAGCACTTGCTACATATTATTTATAATACCCGTATATTTACGTTATATTTTTTTGAAAGACTGGGGAGAGGGATTGTACACCTTAGACAAAAGGGAGATTTGTTGCAAGAAACGATAATGTGGGAAAAAAATAGAATTCAGTTATGGTCTTCAAAGTGACGCTCGAAATTCGTCCTGTTGTCATCTTTCCCACTCTTAGCCCTTATCTTCCTCTCGCGTGAGCCTGGAAAACTTACTCTTATATCTGAATCTCTTAAACATCTAATGTATTAAAAAACAATAATACCTTCCACTTGCCGGAGTCCATTACCTCCACATCACAAGCAACGACTGAAAGCCTCTGGATAACCTCATTACAGCACACAAACGGAATTTTTGGAAAACGTCAAAGTGACCAGATCCTACAATCTGAGGACAGCCAAGAAATTGGTGGGGGTCTGTGAGGATCAGTGGGAGGAGTACCTTGAGGAGAAACACCTCCGTTTAACTTTCATCTGTGAAGCTTTACTCAGATAGGCCTATGTCTTTTCCTATCCTTCATTCAAGCAAGTGAAATGAATGAATACGTCCGAGAACAGGATATGCTTTTGTTTTCCACTGTTAATCACTTAATTCCGATGATATAGTTTAAATCCTCTTCTTGCTACCATCACGCGATATTTTTTCTCTTAACTTTGGAATGATCTTTACTAATGAAGACGTTAATAGAGATTATAGCTAATCCCTTCAGTTCGAAAGGTCCTAATCTGAATAAATAAAAAATGTTCAGTGACCTATGTCAAGGCTATGATTATATATATATATATATATATATATATATATATATATATATATATATATATATATATATATATATATATATACACACACACACACACGGAGATCTCCCATATCGAAAGGGTGGAGATCTACAATGAAGAGGTAAAAAAGAAAAAACGAGCCAATGAAGGTAAACCGCGATCCAAGTATCGTTTGTTGTGTTTAACAGCTTTAAGAAAATTTAGATTGTTATAACATTTTTTTTTTCCTTCTTGACAAAACACAAATATGTGTGACGCTTAACGTTGCTGGAAATCTCTCTCTCTCTCTCTCTCTCTCTCTCTCTCTCTCTCTCTCTCTCTCTCTCTCTCTCTCTCTCTCATCTATATTCCTATCTGTTTATATATTTGTGTCTTTCGATCTACCAACCAGTCTGTCTATACTTCTGTCTCTCTGTCCTTCTGCATATTTACACCACAGTTTCTTTCCCTTTTCATCACGTTCATCAGCTCCTTGGCTGCACCTCCCATTTCTTCCATTCTCATCTTTCTTCTCTCTTGTGTAATCCTATCCGCAGTCCACTTCTATTTATGGTTATTATTATTGTCCTTTCTCTTTCACACTCTTCCGTTGCTTTCCGTTTCCATATCCGTCTCAAAGTATTCTTTTTACAATTCAATTGATCATCCTCTTAATTCAATAAGTTACCGCTTCCCATCCGATCAGCGAAGTTAAGCAACGTTGGGTCTGGTTAGTAGGCTACTTGGATGGGTGACCGCCTCGGAACACCAGATGCTGTTGGCATCCCTACGTCAAGTGGGGTTAGTGAAGGATTAGTGCCCCTCCCTGTAAAACAATTAACTCTAAGCCCTTGGCCACCCCATTTGGGATACATGGCGTCTGGCAATGGATGGATGGATGGACATCTCAATTAGAGGCTTCACCAAACCTGTTTCAGCGATCTGCCACCAGGTGGTCTAGTGTCGCCCAGCCTTGATTAAATATTTTTGCGGGGTTTTAAAGACCTGTGAAATTGTACCTAATACTAACTTTATAATAATAGTGTTATTTATAGGAATATTTTTTCCTATTCAATCAAGCGCATATATATATATATATATATACCTGTAAAGAAAGAATACCCAGGCTTTCAGAGAATCTTAGCTTGGGGACTAAAATAGTGTGCTGTTTATTTACATATATTTGAATAAATCGTGTGCAGTTAGTAAAAGATTACCTTTAGGACTTCTGATGTGTGTGTTTTAGCATGCTTTAAAGTAGTAAGCAGTTCCTCTGAAAATAATGTACTGAACGAATGCTTAGTTGGTGAGTCAGCCACATTAATCCAAACAAACGGCAGTGCGGTACGATACTATAATCATAATAGAATACGAGGAGATAAAGTTTAAACTTACTAAACTGTGCAGTGGAACCAGGGAAACATTTAAAAGAATTATTTGTGTTAGACTTTGGTTACTAAGATGACCAAGACGTCCAACAGGTCCGTATTGTTAGAAAAAGTCATACGTCAGGCAGGGCGGCATATCGAAAGGTGTTGCTAAATATGTTTGGCTACACATCTATTTTCTTTTGTGGATACTAACGAATGACAAATATTTTAATCACTGTTATCTTGCTTTATGGATGGTTCTAGTAAAATTGCCTAGGTTTTGTCTCTATGTTATGCTTACAGAAATAAGTAAACTAACGAAAGCGGAGTTTACAAAATGACACTTATAATACATTATATATAATCAAAGGGCTCCCATGTTGTAATTTCTTTGTAGCATATCATACCATCTGGGTAATTTGATGAGTAAAATATGTTTTGAGGTGTTTTACTTTGTGTCAAAATTAAAAAAAAAATAAGCACTGGCTACTTTTCCAGTGCTTACCCCGCATCAGAGCTGGGCGACGGAAGGGAACCTAGTGGCAGATTTCTGAAACAGGATCTGGTGAAGTCTCTAATTGACATATCGGTTTCTCTCCCTCATCTCATTTTTCCTTTATTTCCACATCCAATCCCCTCAAACATACTAACAAATCTCCTTTATAGGCACACCCTTCCCTCTCTCCAGTTCTGCCACCCTATCTCCTTCCCTTACAACAATGGCCTAGATTCCTGATAGCCCAGAGCCAATAACTTTGAATGGGATCGGAACAGTGGAGAAAAGGAAAGGAAGAAATGGAGAGACGATAGAAAGATGAGAATGTGGGCAACAGGATGGAAGGGGAAACTACGATGAAGGAAACTCAGAGGAATGTTGGCAAGATGTTTAAAAGGGGGTCGGGTAAGCAAATGGTGTGACAGTTACACTATGTAACAAAAAATAAATATATAATTAATAAGATCTGTTCCTGTGTAATAAGTACTATTTCCCTATTTGTTTTGCTCCAGAACTATAGAGAACATATATCATCATCCTAAAACGTCGCTTTTGTAAACCGAAGAATGACTTTTTATATTTACAAATTATCTGTGGAAAGAATGAGTGGGTTTGTCTTGTCTTTCGTGAGGAGCAAGGAGAAAACATCTATCTATCTATCTATCTATAGCCCGACGCCCTAATCGCGCAAAGGGTGGCCGCAGACAAAACGCCTCCAAGTTACTCTGTCACCCACCATTTGACTCCCCTCCCCCCAACTCACCCCCCCCTCCCTCATATACCTCTCAACTCCATCCCTCCACCTCATCCTCGGTCTACCCCTCCCTCTCCTTCCCTCCACCTCACCTACATACACCCTCTTAGTCAGTCTTTCATTCTCCATTCTCTCCACATGTTCAAACCACCTCAGTGTATTTCTCCTAATCTTTTCAACCACATCCACATCTACCCCACAACGTTCCTTCACTTCTTCATTCGTCAACCTGTCCCTCCACGTCACTCCACATGCTCCTCTCAAGTAACTCATTTCCACTGCTCTCACTCTTGACTTGTTCCCCTCTTGCAAGGTCCACGCCTCGCTTCCATACGTCAGGGTAGGGATCACAATACCATCATGCAGTGACTTCTTAACTTCCATACTCACCTCCCTATTTCTCATCACTGCTTTCAGTGTACCAACAACCTTTCTTCCCTGCTGTACCCTTTCACGTACTTCATCCCCCAAAGTTCCATCCTTACTCATCACACTACCCAAGTACTTGAATGCACTCACAATCTCCATATCCTCACCATCCAACCTCACTGCACACTCTGTGACTTCATTCCTCTCAAACACCATAACTTTACTTTTGTTTACATTAACTTTCAGCTTCCTCCTCCTACACACTGTCCCAAATTCATTCACCAAACCTTGCAACTCCCATTCATCTTCACTCAACAATACTGTATCATCAGCAAACAGCAACACCGGAAGCTTCCAAATCTCACCCTCATTCATTAGGGCCACCCCCACATCCACTGCCCTACCTTGCACCTCCTTAACAACCCCATCCATATATATATTAAACAGCCATGGAGACATCACACACCCCTGTTTCAGTCCCACATTGAGATCAAAGAACTCACTCAGCTCACCATCCACTCGCACCGTAGCCCTAGCTCCCTCGTACATACTCTTCACAGCACTCAACAATTTCCCCTCCACTCCATATATTCTTAATACCTTCCACATACCTTGCCTATCTATTCTGTCATAAGCTTTCTCCAAGTCCATGAAGGCAGCATACACTTTCCTTCCCTTCTCTAGATACTTCTCCACTAAACATCTTAGAACAAATATCTGATCTACAAACCCTTTTCCCTTCCTAAATCCCCCTTGTTCTTCTCCAACTAGCTCCTCTGTCATATGCCTAACCCTATCAATGAGTATTCTACCATATATTTTACCAGTCACACTAAGAAGGCAAATGCCCCTATGGTTACCACATACTTCTCTCTCCCCTTTTCCTTTGTACAGAGGAACAATTATGCCTGATTTCCAGTCCTCTGGAACCCTTCCCTCTTCCCAAGCCAATCTACACAACTTCCATATCCACTCCACAACAATCTCACCCCCATACCTAAGCATTTCACCACACACTCCATCAATTCCTGGGGCCTTTCCCAGCTTAATCTTCTTCATCGCTTCCACAACTTCCGACCTACTGATCTCTTCCTCCCTCCTCTCATCTCTTCTTCTCCCAGCCATTCCCCAACCACTTATACTCACACTGCTCTCACTTTCTACATTCAACAAATCTTCAAAGTGCTCCTTCCATCTCCTCAATTTCTCTCTCTTCTCCACCAACAATCTATTATTCCTATCTTTCACTCCCCTACTATTTCCCCTTTCACACTGCCTTACTTTCTTTACCTCCTTCCAAAACAATTTCTTACTCTCCCTCCATTTCACACTCAGATTCCTCCCAAACTCTTCATCCACTTTCTTCTTACTCTCCTTCACCAGTCTCTTAACCTCCCTTCTCCTGCTCACATATACCTCTCTCCTCTCTCTCTCATCTTCTCCCCTACCTCTACTCGCCAACCATTCACCATATGCCTTCTTCTTTTGTTCCACAGCTCGTTTCACCTCATCATTCCACCATGCTGTCCCTTGCACACCTTTGCATCTCCTCCTCACTCCATAAACCGCCTCACACGCTGCGCTTATCTCTTCCGTGAATATCTTACATACGTCTTCCACCCCTTCCATCTGCTCTAGCTCATACCTTCCCAATCTTTCTTCCACTATGCTCTTATACTCTGTCCTTTTCTCACTATCTTGCAATTTCTCCACTCTTCTCACAGGAGCTGCTTCCTCCTGTCTTCCCCTTCGTCTCCTCAACCACTTTCTTTGCAGCTCTACCTTGGCCATCACTAAGTGATGGTCCGATACTCCATTCCCCCACCCTCTCCACACCCTTGCATCCAACACTTGTCTTCTCATTCGCTCATCCACACACACGTAGTCTATCATTGCCTTTCGTTCAACAAGTTCACCATCCATCCTCCTCATTACTCTCCATGTATACCGGTGGATCATCTTATGACGAAAGTAGGTGTTGGCTATTGCCAACCCCTTACCAGCACAGATGTCCATCAAAGCACTACCATTCCCATCTACTTCAGCTGGCACACCCCACTGACCAACCACTCCATCCACTCGTACATTCCCAACTTTGCCATTCATGTCTCCAATCAACAGCACTCTCTCGCTCCTCTCAAACTTGTCCATACATGCTTCTACTCTCGCCCAAAACTCATCTTTCACTCTTGCCACTCGATCCTCTGTTGGAGCATACACACATACAATCGCCCATGCTTGTATACCTACTTTCATCCTCACCCATACAATCCTTGCACCCACTGTTCCATACTCTCTTATATTCTCCTTCCACTTCTTGCTTATCATCAGACATACTCCCTCTCTTGCCCTCTCATTCTCACTGACTCCCGCACATATACCTACACCGTATTCCCATTCTCTCATCCTTTCACCTTTCCATTTAGTTTCAGTCAATCCACATATATCCACTTTTGCATCCTCAAGCACCTGGACAATCTCTCTCTCTTTCACTTCATCATTCACTCCTCTCACATTCCACGTTCCTACCCTCAGAATGTCCTTTGTCCGTTCCTTAGTCGTCAACGTATGGTCCGTCCGGGTCCGAGGCGCTTTATTTGCTTTTTTAGTTAGTTCTTTTTACGGGGTGGGGCACTAACCCACCACCAACCCTTTTAGTCGCCTCGTACGACAAGCAGGGATACGAGGGGAGTATTCTTGAAACCCCCCTACCCCCAGGGGGATACATATAAGTATGAAAAGTGACATGTTACAATATTGAATACATAATGAATGAAATCACAGAAGTCTAGAATCGAACATTTATTCGCGATTTGCGATTGTATTGTAGATCACTTTCACGGACCAGTCCGCAAATGTAGTCCCCCATCAAGTTCACGTTATCCTGTCCTGGATATCTCCTCTCAAAATCCATTATATCTTGATAGAAGCGTTCTCCTTGCTCTTCCAAGTATGCACCCATGTTGTCCTTCAATTCATCAAGATGGGAATGAGGCTTATGAATCTTGAGTGACAATCTACAGCCCATGGCGCCGTAGTTCCTTATGAGGTTTTCAATCAGCTCCACATGGTCCTCATTCTTGTGATTTCCAAGAAAACCGCGAACCATTGCTTTCAGGCTGTCCAAAGCCACTTTTTCCACTTTCGAAAGCTTGTTGCGAAAATCCTTGCACTCCAGGATCATCTTAACCTGTGGACCGACGAAAATACCGGCTTTGATTTTCGCCTCCGATAGCAGGGGGAAGAAGTCTCGTAGGTACTGAAATGCCGCCGACTGCTTGTCCAGAGCCGTGACAAATTGTTTCATGAAGCCCAGTTTGATGTGTAAGGGTGGCATCAGTACTTTTCTAGGGTCCACAAGTGGCTCCCATTTCACGTTGTCAAAATATGCCTTATAAGCTTCACACATCTTGACAGATGCTTCAACAGAATATTTCTACTTTCTCATTTTAACAAATTGACCACAAATATAGCAAAACGCATCATCGGAATGCTTACAACCTGTAGATGACACCTCTGAAAAAATAGATACATTCATGTTTGCAATGATCGAAAAAACAAAAACAATGGTACAGCCTTTAGAGTACAACAAAATTAGCACCGTTGCTGTAAAAATCCATAATTCATCCGTAATTCGATAAAGAATTGATATATAAATTTACAAGCCTTTCAATTAAGCTCCGCTCAGACTGACTTCATTTCAACTAACAGTGCCCACATCCGGAAATGTATGGCGCGTCCAGAAAAGGTTCGCGTTCGAATAATGTTCTTCAGCCAGTCACCGAGCTCAGCCAAATGACGTGCAGTGCTGACATCGGCACATGCAGACACATGTAAAATCATTTATGAAATGAAGCTTTTAGTTCATCCAAGAACTCACCTCATTCTGCCTAGGTAGCCATATTTCAGGTGTTTGAAGGCATAAAAGCGAAGTCTGACGAGAGTAATGGCCATTTTTCATGGTTCTGAGACAGAAACTATCAGAAAATAATACCCACAACCCAGGAACAAAAATTGTGTTAATTTTATTCCTTGACCTGCATCTCTTTGGAATTCGTTTCCTCAGAGTGGTTTCCCACCAAGCTTCAGCCTACGGCTCTTCAAGTCCAACTGTTACAGAATCTTTTGTGAATAGAGGACGCTAGTATTCTGGTGCATGGATTATCTTTTATTCATTTGTTTTTGCTTTCTCTGTTCTGTTATTAAAGAAAATGATGATGATAGTTACGGAGAAGGGCTGTGGAAAGGCTTCATATACACAACATCGCCATTTTCTGCCACTGAGCTACGTGAAAGAAACTATAGGAAAGCGATAATACAGACCAGGCTAGTTTAGAAGAATATAAATAACTGGTTAAGACCAGGTTAAGGCAGAAAAATCAGGACCAAATGGTTTATCGACCTCATTCTAACTTCCAGTTACCAACTTTCACTTCCCCTCCATCGTGCACTGTATTCTGACCCTTCCCGTCCCTTCCTTTCCCTCATCTACACTCCCTCACTCTTTCCTTTCCTTTCCTCCCTTTCACCATCTTTCCTTTAACTTCATCTCTTTCCCACTTCAGGCTGCAACTAAATAGTTCTTTTTTTTTTTTTTCCCAACTTTTCTCTCCATTCTTTTCCTCCCATACAATATCCCGAAATCCCTCTCTTTTATTCATCATACTTCGTTCACTTCCTCTCTCAATCTCTCATTTGCATCTCTTCCTTCACACCATCCTATAACTATTCATTTCTCTCAGCTCTACCACAACAATATTCCTTTAAACTTCTTTTCCCTCCCGTCCTCTCATCTTCATCTTTCCTCCTCTTTTCCACCGATCTTTCTCTCTCTCTCTCTCTCTCTTTCATTTCGTAATGCCATCTGAC
>NC_137062.1:18562475-18634975 GCF_032717465.1 Coenobita brevimanus | reverse complement strand
GCTCTGTTGAGCACCACCTCTCCTCCTCTAAACCTCACCTTCTTTTACTAACGGAGACTCAGCTGTCCGAGGCAACTGACAGCAAACCCTTTTCTGTATCCTCCTACTTTCTCTATACTCATTTCAAAGCCAAAGGTGGCTGTTGTGTATATATACGCAACGACTTATCTTGCTCTCGTGTTCCTGAACTCGATTCTTCTGAATTCTCTACACTCTGGCTTCGGCTTTCCTGTCATTCTCTGACTAAATATATCTGTGCTGTTTACTTATCCCCTAATTCTACTGACTATCAAAAATTCTTCGACTATCTTACTTCTACTATGGAACACATTCTATCCATTTCTCCTTTCTCAGAAATCTCCATTCAAGGAGATTTCAATGTTCACCACCACCTTTGGCTCTCCTCTCCTTTCATGGATCCACCTGGTGAACAAGCCTACATCTTTTCTATCCTTAATGACCTAAAGCAGCTTGTACAGCACCCTACCCGTATCCCTGACCTTGGAGAGAGCTCCAACATACTTGACCTCTTCCTCAAAACTAATCCTTCTGCTTTCTCTGTTAATCTTTTCTCTCTGTTGGGCTCCGCCGATCACAACCTTATCACCTTAACCTGTCCTATCACTCCGGTACGGCCTGTGGACCCTCCAGGGAAACGTTTTCTGTGGCATTTTGGAGCCGTGGACTGGGAGGCCCTCAGGCAGTACTTCTTTGATTTTCCCTGGAATGATTATTGCTTCCATGGCCGGGAGCCATCTGAGTGGGCCTTGCGCATTACATTCCTTTCTCATATCCTTTGACTAACGCAAGAAAGCCTTGGTTTAATCACGCTTGTTCTAATGTTGTCCGCAACAAGGAGAGGGCCTACAAAAGGTACCGGAGCCAACCCACCCCTGAATCACATCATCTTTACGTTTCTGCCCGGAATCATGCTAAGTCTGTTCTTCGCTCTGCTAAAAAATAATTTCATCTGTACTAAATGCTCTCACTCTCCAACTCGAATTCTTCCCGCTCCTTCTGGCACCTTGTCAAAAACCTTTCTAACAACTTTACCTCATCATCCTTCCCTCCTCTTTTCTACTCTGATGGTTCTGTAGCTATTTCTTCTACTGATAAAGCAGATCTCTTCGCACAGACTTTCTCCTCCAATTCCACCTTAGACGATTCCGGTGCTGTTCCTCCATCACTTCCCCCCTCTGAGTTCCTCATGGCTGACATTAAAATTTCTTCAGCTGATGTATTTTCTGCCATCACTGGCCTCAGTACTAACAAGGCATATGGGCCTGATGGGGTCCCTCCTGTTGTTCTCAAGAACTGTGCTTCTGTGCTTACACTCTGCCTAGGCAAACTCTTTCGCCTTTGTCTGTCAACTTGTACCTTTCCTTCTTGCTGGAAGTTTGCTCTCATTCAGACAGTCCCAAAGAAGGGTGACCACTCTCAACCTTCCAACTATCGTCCAATTGCTTTAACGTCCTGTAATTCAGAAGTTTTTGAGTCAATTCTCAATTGAAAAATTTTAAGGCATCTTTCCTATCACAACCTTCTTTCCGATCGTCAGTATGGGTTCCGTCAGGGACGCTCCACTGGCGATCTTCTCACCTACCTTTCAGACTCCTGGTGATCCTCCTTTCGGGACTTTGGCGAAAGCTTTGCCATTGCACTTGACATCTCAAAAGCTTTCCATCGAGTCTGACATAAATCTTTAATTTCCAAACTGCCCTCCTACGGTTTCTATCCTTCTATCTGTGCCTTCATCACTAGCTTCCTTTCTGGTCGTTCTATAGCCACTGTTGTAGACGGCCATCGTTCTTCTCCTAGATCTATCAACAGTGGTGTTCCTCAGGGCTCTGTCCTATCACCAACTCTCTTTCTTTTATTCATCAATGATCTTCTAAGCTGTACATCTAACCCTATCCACTCATACGCTGATGACTCCACCCTTCACCTTTCCATTCGGTTCCCGCAACGCCCATCTCAACAGTTACTTCAACAAACAAGGGATGAGGCTATGGCACACCTAATGTCTGACTTGGCTTGTATCTCTGACTGGGGTAAAAATAATATGGTTGTTTTTAATGCATCTAAGACTCAGTTCTTACACCTATTAACCCAACAAAATCTTCCACAGGTATACCCAATAATGTTTAATAATATTCAGCTTAATCATGCATCATCCTTGAACATGCTTGGGGTTTCATTTACTCGGACTTATCTTGGAAAGATCATATTACATCTCTTGTAAAATCTGCTTCCAAGAGATTAGGTGTGCTAAGCCGACTCCACTCTTTCTTTACCCCTGCACAATTGTTGACTCTATACAAGGGTTTTATCCGCCCCTGTGTGAAGTACAACTCTCATGTGTGGGGAGGCTCCCCACATACAGCTCTTCTCAATAGGGTGGAGTCAAAGGCTTTTCGTCTCATTAACTCTCCTCCTCTTACTGACTCCCTTCAACCTCTGTCTCTTCGCCACACTGTTGCATCTTTATCTCTTTTCTATCGCTACTTTAATGGTCACTGCTCCTCTGAACTGTCTGCTTGCATTCCTCCACCTCTATGACGGGCGTGTGGCAGCAAACTCTCATCCCTATTCTGTCCAACTCTCTAATGCAAGAGTTAACCATTACTCCCAGTCTTTCATTTATGCAACAGGTCAGCTCTGGAACTGTCTCCCTCTGTCTGTATTTCCTGCTGCCTATGATCTCCAGTCTTTCAATCGCAGTGTATCCAGGCATCTCGAAATGATCAGATCTTGAATTTGGCTCTCTATTGTATTTTGTTTTTCCCTTGGAGGGAACTGTTACTGCGGGCCCATGGCCTTTGGTTCCTTCTTCCTCGCATAAAAAAAAAAAAATTCGTCTCCACGTCGCCCTGTCCCCCGCCATTTCACTACCCTGCTCCCAACTCACACCCCCCTCTCACATATACCTCTCCACTCCATACCTCCATCTAATCCTCGGCCTCCCCCTCCCTCTCCCCCCTTCATCTCACTTACATACACTCTCCTCGTCAGTCTCTCACCCTCCATCCTCTCCACATGGCCAAACCACCTCAGTGTGTTCCTCCTAACACATCCTATCACATCCATATCCACACCACAATGCTCCTTTATATCCTCATTTGTCAGCCTGTCTCTCCATATGACTCTACAGGCTCCTCTTAAATAACTCATTTCCACTGCTCGTGCTCTTGACTTGTGTCCCTGCAACAACGTCCAAGCTTCACTTCCATACGTTAGAGTTGGTATCACGATACTGTCCTGTAGTAACTTTTTCACCTCCATGCTCACGTCCCTGTTTCTTATCACTGCATTCAAGGAACCAGCAACCTTTTTTCCTTGTTGTACTCTGTCAACGGGGTTTTGTAATTTAAGAATGCGTGTGATCCAAAATCTAATGGAAGTTCAACGACTAATAAATTTATGGCAAGTAGATTGCCATTTTATTCCTGCTGACTGCCGATTCTCAAAAGATGAGAATTAACGCTGTCTCTCTCTACAGTACACAGCGGAGATTAATTACTCACAAATGTTGTACAGTCGGTACTGCAGGCCCCTGAGAATTTTTTACCCCCTGACAATCAATATTTAATATTAATAACAGACAGGTTCTTGCTGAAGCTTAACCCCTAGCACAACGGATTTCAGAATTATTATGAAAGAACTGTAAATTTATTGATTACAATATATAAATTTACGTTACATAGAGCAAAATGAATTCAAATATTAAACGGAATGCACTCACTCACTCTTTCACAAAACTAGCTAAAATAATTATTTTAAAACTAAGAAAAAAAACTAAAGAAATACTGGTCAATGTAGCGTATCACCAAGGAAGGGTGGGAGCCTGGACAACTGTAGTCTAGTGGAGTCTGGGTGCTAGAAGACCTCTCTCACTCTCACTACTGGAGCACAGAACCACACTCCGTCGCGACAGGCAAAAGACTGATTCAAATACGATAGATGCCCAGGTCAGCTGGAAGAACGCGTGGCCAATGGTTGAGGCAAGCAGGGGCGAACAATATAGAAACAATAATATCGCTCAGTAGAGCACATAATGACGTGCATTAGAACGGTCACTTTTGAACAGTGACGAATGTTTTGAAAAAAGTATACCATCGAAATGGAGAGAGAAACGGTTAACTGAATGATACACAGTGAGTTTTCCACTAATAGTTCGTGGTTTCTCACAAAAGGAAAATGTCGCGAATTTGATTCGTGACATTACGCCCCTTCAAAATGAAATTTTTTCCTTATGGGAAAAAATTTGTGGATATATATATATATATATATATATATATATGTACATATCCTAACTCAGTCACACAAGATTCACACTGTGGTGTGTGTGCTATCCTGCTACAGCAGAAAATCACTATCGCCAATGAGTGTAAAAACCTCGTATTTACGTTAATAGAGGCAAGCTTGAGGGAAAAAACTCCTTGACGATGGTGAAAATGCTGTACTCAGGTCAAGCTGAGCGAAAGTTTGCTACATTTACACTGACAACTAATTGTTGTGTAGCATGGTGTATGTGATACACGGTGTAGGTGTGAGAGTTGTAGTGTAACTGTACCTACGTGTAAAATGATACAGTAAATATTAATATGGCGATGACGAAGGCAGAGAAGAGGCAGCAGCGTGCGGCAGACGATCAGCTGGCCCGCACAGCAAAACTGCTACACCCATCGCTATACCTGCAAAATCAATTAAGGTGGAGCATCAAAAGTGTCAATGAGACAAAAATTCTTATTACATTACAATTACTCTCTCTGCCTAGCAATCAGTACATGCTACGAAAGGTACTCTCTAGTTGAAAAATACGAGTGACAGCCTAAGCTTCGTACATTCGAGATCGCCATTAATTTATTAGGTATTAACCAGGAAACGTAGTCCCTGGACGCCGTTGGTCTCGAGGACTCGTGTAGTTTACTGGTTAAACTTAACTCTACACTTACGATTAATGTCAGCAAGTTGAGAATCCTTATGCAAACTCGGGCTCGTGTGTCCTCAGTCACAGCCTCGGACTGCACATGGGTCCTCAACCTCTGCCTTAACCTAGTGCCTATATATCGGGGAGCTGAGAATCCTTGTGCAAACTCGGGCTCGTGTTTCCGCAGACACAGCCTCGGGTCGCCTCTGCGGGGTTCTCTCTCTCTTTTCCCTTAACCTACAGTACTTATTAATATCGGGGAGCTGAGAATCCTTGTGCAAACTCGGGCTCGTGTGTCCGCAGACACAGCCTCGGACTGCACACGGGTCCTCAAACTTCCCCCCTTTAGCCTAGAGTACACATGTATATACAATATCAGGGCAGCTGAGAATCCTTATGCAAACTCGGGCTCGTGTGTTCACAGACACAGCCTCGGGTCACCTCTACAGGTTCTCGAACTTTCCCTTAACTTATGGTACATATGTATGTACAGGCCTTGGACATGATGTGTCCTGTGGGGCCAATGGGCGAGACGTCAGGTCTGCACTCACCTCACCTACCCTGTCTCTCAACTGACTCAGAGATTACAGGTGTGGTTACAAACGGCACAGGAAGGACATGTCCCTGATTGGTGTTACATGGACACACGTTGCAGGAATGCACAAAACTATCTATGTCTCGTCCCATCCCTGGCCAGAAAAAGTCAGCTCGGATATGGCCCTGGGTCTTCCTTTTGCCCATGTGACCTCCTGAGGCTGAACAATGACCCCATTCTAACACTGCTAGGCGGTACTTGGCGGGAGCGACAAACTGCTGTCGAACCTTGCCCTCGGGTGTTCGTGACTCACAGTAGAGCCGTCCTTGTTTGCGAAGGAACTTGGCTCGACCTCCCCATGAATACTTTATCACTCTACCCTTTTGTTTCTTTCGCATGGCAGCAAGTGTCGGGTCAGAATGTTGTTCTTGAACAACAATTTGGCTACACATCAGATCTTGCGGCGATTCAATGGTCACTGGGGTGACAGTCTGGAGCCTCAGTCATGGCTCGAGTTACTGTAGCCGAAGTCTGAATAGCGTCATGTTCGGTGCAACTATCCTTGACACCGGGAATGTTACCTACGATTAGGTCAAATAAAGGTTCTGGCATGACAACTGCGAGCGTCGTACCAGTATAAAATGGAGATGCCACCTGGATACATGCCTCAGGGAACAATCTCACTGATCCATCAATAAGGTTTGCATGGATCTGTCGACCTGTGTATTGCTCAGGACGAACTAGACTCTGCTTGACAGAGGAACCTGAAGATCCATTATCTCTCAGGACCTTCACAGGAATGCCTCCCACAAACCCTGGCTGAACAAGGAAGGTACTGTCACCTGTGGGAGGGGCTGTAGAGGAAGCAGCTAGCCACTCATGAGGCTGCTGAATAATTGATGCGGCAAACATGGTGCCCTGAGAATTTGATACTTGAGGGGTCGTACTCATTGCCTGGGAAGATGGAACATTGGCCATCTGTGGAGGGGGGTTCACTGTCACTGTGAGACTAGTGAACTGTGGGGGAGTACCCATACTGGTAGGGACGTGACCACCGTGCTGCTGTTGAGGAATGAAGGCTGCGTTTGCTTCCTGCCTCCTATTCACTTGAGCTGGTGGTGAAAAGGACGGTCCCGACGGTCGGTTGCGTGGCTGATACTGCTGCTGGTTAGGGTACCTATTGTACCTCTTCCACTCAGGTTTCTGAGTGTTTTGCCCCTGGTCCTTCCTCTGCGGTTTTGGACCTTGGCCATTATTCTGAGAATGGCCTTGTTGCTGGGGTTCAGTCTGAGACGGCTTCCCAGACTTGGCAGTATCTTTTCTGCTGTTCCAGGTGTTTTGCTTACGAGTTTGGTACCCGTAAGCAGTGAAATATGCGTCAGCCTTTTTCACCATTTGGCTGGCATCTCTTACCTAGCAGATCTTAAGTTGAGCCATAAGTTCAGTAGGCCACGACTTTTCTAGCTGCGTGCGCAGCATAAGGTCAATTATCCCCTCACGCGTAGAAGGAGTTTCATCTTTCTCCATCCACTCATTTAAGTAAGCAGTGAGACGGTCGAGGAACTGAACAGCTGTCTCCTTGTCTTGGAGACGAGCTTGCATGAACTGAACTTTGGCGTCGTCTACTGTGAGACCATACGCCTTAATGAGTGCAGCTTTCATCATCTCATACGGGAGATTGTCTCCACGAATTCTGCGGAGAATATCGAGGGCAGGGCCCTCAAACAGGCTAAGAAACTGAAGCCGCTTAGCTGCATCATCCAGCTGGTACATGTCTGCCATTGTCACGGGGTTTTTATAATATCAGGGTCTTTTTGCAATAAATGGTTAAATATTATTTAAATTGATAATAATATTTAATAATATTGAAGAGCAGAGACAATGATTGTCTTGCTACATCAAGCAATGATTACTTTACGCTGCTTCTTCGCACGACTCTCTGAGAACGAGAATTTATAAACTTTCTCCACAGTACACAGCAGAGATTAATTACTCACAATTGCTGAATTGCTGTACTGTTAGCCTCTGGAGAAAGTTACGTCACCCTTGACAATAAATAACTAATACTAATAACAATAATCAGGTCCTTGCTGATGCTTAACTCCTATGGCACAACGGATTTTACGTTAATACAACAAGACTGGTCTAAGTACCAGTTATGAAAGCAAACGTTTATGCAAGCTAGGAGCTATATGGAAAATAAGCTTAATTTGGATTAAATGAAACAAGATTTTACTTTACATTGAGCTCAAAAAAGGAACTGTTAAATTTATTAATCACAAAATAAATTTAACGTTACAATTCAAATCAAATTAAATGAGACGCACTCGCTCACTCACTCACGCAATAGCTAAATACTTACGCCTAGGAAAAACATCTTAACTAAACTCTTAAAACTAGGAAATACACGAAGGAAATACTATAGTCGATGAATGCTGCGTATCACCCAAGCTGAACTAGGATGGAAGTACTGAAGAACTGTGGAGTTTGGGTACTAGCTGACCTCACACTGCTAACACAGGACCTCTCTCCGTCGCAGCAACAACTGGACTGAATTCAAATACATTGTATGGGCAGGACGCAAGGCGTGGCTAACGGTTGAGGGAAGTAGAGGCGAACGATAAAGAAACAATTGTATCGCTCAGTAGCGCACTTAGTGACGTGCATTAAATCAGTCACTTTTTGAAAACGGTGACGAATGATTTGAAAAGTATACTCCGAAATGGAGGGAGAAACGGTTAGCTGAGCGATACACAGTGAGTTTTCCACTAATAGTTCGTGGCTTCTCACAAAAGGGAAATGTCGCGAACTGATTCGTGACATTACGCCCTTAGAAAGTTAAATTTTTTCCTTATGGGAAAAAATTTGTGGATATATATATATATGTACACATCCTAAGTCATTCGCACAAGATTCACACTGTGGTGTGTGTGCTATCCTGCTACAGGAGAAAGTCGCAGTCGCCAGTGAGCGAAAAAACCTCGTATTTACGTTAATAGAAACAAGCTTGAGGGAAAAACTCCGTGACGACTGTGAAAATCCTGTACTCAGGTCAAACTGAGCGAAAGTTCGCTACATTTACATTAACAACTAATTGTTATGTAGTGTAGTGTATGTAATACACGGTGTAGGTGTGACAGTTGTAGTGTAACTGTACCTACGTATAAAATGACACAGTAATACAAATTTATAGTAAAATAATGATGACGAGGCAGAAGAGAAGGGGCGGCAGCATGCAACAGGAACGGCCAGCTGATCTGCACGGCAATGCTGCACCCACCAGCTACACCTGCGAAAGGAATTAAGGTGGAGCATCAAAACTGTTATTTCTGTCTCTCTCTCTCTGCCTAGCAATCAGTACTTGTCATTATTAACCAGGAAACGTAATTCTTGAATTCACAAATTGCTTAGAACCCTTATAGCTTACTGGTTAACGCTTATTAACTAGGAAATGTGCCAATTCTTGAATTACTCAAATCTCTTAGAACGGGCAGTTTACTAGTTAACATAACATTATTAACCAGGAAACGTGATAGTTCTTGAATTCACAAATTGCTTAGAACGGGCAGTTTACTGGTTAACCTAACTCTACACTTACGAATAATACAGGAAGCTGAAAATCGCTACGCAATCTCGGGCAGGTCACATTTTAACACCCACCGTGGGTGTGAACACTCATGTGGGTAATGTGCATTCTCCGGGAATCCTCAGAGAGGCCCACAGCTCGAGACATTCCACAAGGTAATTCATACACAGCCTCGGACTGTCTCTGCAAGGTTCTCAAAATTCCCCCTTAACTTATGGTATACATGTATGTACAAGCCCTGGACATACTGTGTCCTGTAGGGCCAACGAGTGAGACGTCTGGTCTACACTTTAACTGGGAACCAGGCTGGTCCTTGGATTACTCAAATCGCTTAGGATGCCTATCTTACGGAACCCAGCATGCAACAATTGCCCATATTAGTCAGCAGTTAGCAGGCGAGACATCAGGTCTGCACCTTCGTTATCACTTCCCTTGATGTATCTCACAACAAGGTTAAACTGCTGTAAATACAGTGTCCAGCGTGTCAATCTTGCATTAGCCGTCTTGGTCGTGCTAAGACTAGTGAGTGGCATATGATCAGTTTCCAGAGTAATTGGTGCCCCAAAAAGATAATAATATTTTTTAACATGCGAGTTCCTTCTCAACCACAGCCAAGAGTTCCTTCTCAACAGTACTGTAATTCCTCTCGGCAGGTTTTAGCCTACGGCTGTGGTATGCCACTGAGAAGATTCCACCTTCCGATTCCTGCATCAATACGGCACCTACTCCATCTTGTGAAGCATCAGTGCGCAGTATGAAAGGTTTGCTGGAATCAGGCAACTGCAAGATAGGCTCCTTGCACAACATGTTCTTAAGAGCAATAAAGGATCTCTCTTGCGCTTCTCCCCACTCAATGGTGTTTGGAGCATATTTCCGTAGTACTTCATACAACGGTTGGGCAATGAGAGCAAAGTTGGGGATAAAACTCCTATAATATCCCACTAGGCCAAGAAATGCCCTAACCTGTTTCTTGGTCACGGGTCTCGGGGCTTCTCTAACTTTCCTGATCTTGTCACCCTGACACCTGCAGTGACTGTTGCCAACAATATGACCGAGGAACTCCACCTCACTGTAAGCAATCTTGCATTTGCTAGGCTTCACAGTCATGTTGAAACTCTGGAGTCTACTGAAGACAATTTCCAAGAGTCTGAGGTGCTCCTCCAATGTGGCGGAATGAACGAGGACATCGTCAACGAACATCTCTACTCCTACACTACCATGGAGCACTTGTCTCATGGCACGATTGAATACTGCTGGGGAATTGGTAAGTCCAAATGGGAGGACTTTATACTGGTACAACCCACTAGGAGTAGCAAAGGCAGTGAACTGACGACTCTCAGGATGAAGGGGAATCTGGAAGAATCCCTTCGCTAGGTCAAGCTTCGTGAAATATCGCGACCCTGCCAGCTTGGAGAAGATGGCAATATGGTCACCCATTGGCTCAGCATCCACTTTAGTGATTGCATTGAGCCTTCTATAGTCACCACATATCCTGACTCCACCATCTTTCTTGCGGACTACTACCATCGGACTACAGTAAGGAGATGAGGACTTTTCGATAATGCCTGCAGTCTCCATGTCAGCAATTTCCTTATCTACTGCACCCTGTAGTCGCATGGGAATCGGATATGGCTTAACCTTAATAGGAGCATTGCTGGTCAACTCAATTTTATGACACGCAACCTTTGCAAGTCTAGGTTGGTCTGAGAAGACATCAGCATACTGACAGAGCAGTGACCATAAGGCATTTTGGTCCCCTACTGCTAAGTCAGGGTTAAGTAAAACATCTCCGACAGTCTCTTCCTGATGGGACTGAGCGGTTAAGGGCTCGTCATCATGGTCAACAGCTGGGATCACCGCAGCTGCCCCGGTTTCTTCCAGTGGCTGGTCACTATCATCAGCTACTAGTAGGCCAGTCTCCTCGGGGTCTGACTCATGATAAGCCTTCAACATGTTAATGTGGAACCTTTTACGAAGATTCCGCATCTGTATTATGTAGTCGAGGTCTGAAATGCGTTCTACTACATCGAATGGACCCTTCCACTGCGCCAACAACTTGTTCTGGGCAGTGGGGAGTAATACCAAGCATTTATCGCCTGGACTAAACTTCCGAAGCTTTGCCTTCTTATCGTAATAAGCCTTTTGAACTTCACGCGCCTTAATCAGTTCTTCCTTAGCTAACTCGCACGTCGACTGGAGGCGGTCAGCCAAATCAAGGACGTAGGTGTAGGTGGTCTTGACTTCAGGGTCGGGTTCTTCATCGTCCCATAACTCACGAAGGACTTGAAGTGGGCCTCGGACCGACCTCCCATACACCAGTTCAAAGGGTGAGAATTTCAATGAATGCTGTGGGGCTTCTCGATAAGCAAATAGAAGAGGAGCGATGAACCGCGGCCATTCCTTTGGCTGTTCGGCGGTCATGCGCCTCAACATCTTCTTGAGAGTTCCATTGAACCTCTCACACAACCCGTTACACATGGGATGATACGGCGTAGTTCGTAAGCCTCGGATGGACAGCAACCTGAACGTTTCGTTCATCATTGCCGAAGTGAACTGCGAACCCCAGTCGCTCAAGACCTCCTTAGGGATACCTACACGACAGAACACTTCAATTAATGCCTCAGCAACAGTGACGGCCTCTATATTCTTAAGGGCCACGGCATCAGGCCACCGTGTGCTGAAATCAACTATAGTGAGGATATACTTTGATCCATCACTAGCCCTAGGAGAGATTAGCCCAACTATGTCAACTGCTACTCTCTCGAACGGTTCAGAGATTATGGGCATTGGCTTCAGTGGCGCAGGACGGACACGTCCCCTGTCAGTGGTACACTGACACACATCACAGGAACGTACGAGCCTCGTTATTTCCCGTCCCATTCCTGGCCAGGAAAAGTCAGCATGGATGCGGTCAGAGGTCTTCTTTTGACCCATGTGACCTCCCATCGCTGAAGTGACCTAATTCAAACACTGCTCGGCGATACTTTGCAGGAACGACAAACTGCAGTCGAACCTCACCCTGGGTGTCTGTGACTCACGGTACAGCCGTCCTTGCTTACGAAGGAACCTGGCTTGACCTCCCCGTGAATACTTGATCACTTTACCCTCCAGCTTCTTGCGCACTGAGGCAAGTGTCGAGTCAGTCTGTTGCTCTTGGACAACATCTTGACTACGAATCAGATCTTGCGGCGTTGCGACGGTCAACGGAGTGACGCGATTTGGAGCCTTGGCCATGGCTCGTGTTATCGCAGCAGCTGAAGTCTGAGTAGCAACATCTACGGCACAACTATTTTTAATGCCAGGTATGTTGCCTAAGATGAGGTCAAATAAAGGTTCTGGCATGACAACTGCAGCTGTCAAGCCAGTGAAAAATGGAGACGCCACCTGGATACGTGCCTCAGGGAACAATCTCACTGATCCATCAATAAGTCTAACTTGGATCTGTCGACCTGTATACTCATCAGGCCGAACTAAACTCTGCTTAACAGAGCAACCTGAGGAACCATTGTCCCTCAGGACATTTACAGAAACACCTCCCACAGACCCTGGCTGAACAAGAAAGGCAGTGTTGCTGGTGGAAGGGTCTGAGGAGGTAGCAGCCACTCATTCATGAGACTGCGGAACAACCGATGCAGCAAACGTGGTGCCCAGGGAACTAGGTGTCTGAGGAGAGTTCATGGTCGGAGGGGGACTTGTGAACTGTTGTGAAGTACCTGTACTGGTAGAGATGGCACCACCGGGTACTTGTGGAATGAAGGCTGCATTTGCCTCCTGCCTCCGATACACTAATTGACCTGACTGAGGGTTACGTGGCTTGTCCCTGTATTGCTGCTGCTGCTGCTTGGGGAACTGCTGCTGGTTGGGGTGCTTGTTGTACCGCTTCCAAGCAGGCTGCTGTGTATTTTGCCCCTGGTCCTTCTGTGGTTTGCTTGGACCTTGACCATTACTCTGAGAACGGCCTTGGTGCTGGGATTCAGTCTCAGGCGGCTTCCCAGACTTGGCAGTATCCTTTCTGCTCCAGGTGTTTTGCTTACGAGCTTGATACCCGTATGCAGTAAAGAATGCGTCAGCCTTCTCTACCATTTGGCTGGCATCTTTCACCTGGCAGATCTTAAGCTGTGCTATGAGCTCAGCAGGCCACGACCTCTCTAGCTGTGTACGCAGCATAAGGTCAATTATCCCCTCACGCGTGGAAGGAATTTCATCTTTCTCCATCCACTCACCTAGGTAAGCAGTGAGACGGTCGAGGAACTGAACAACTGTCTCCTTGTCTTGGAGACGAGCTCGCATGAACTGAGCTTTGGCGTCGTCTACTGTGAGGCCATACGCCTTAATGAGTGCAGCTTTCATCACTTCATACGTGAGATTGTCTCCACGAATTCTGTGGAGAATATCAAGGGCAGGGCCCTCAAACAGACTAAGAAACTGAAGCCGCTTAGCTGCATCATCGAGCTGGTAAAGCTGAGCCATGTCTTCAAATCGAGCTATGTATGGCTCGATTCGCTCGCCATCTTTGTATGGGGGAAGCTTGATGTGTGGGGTCGCCATAACATGTGCAGGGAGAGCGCTCGTGGAGCTTGAACCAACTGCACCAGATGTGTCTGAACCCAAGGAATCTCGCTTGAGCTTCAGCACTTCAAGTTCATGTTTTTCTCGTGCTTCTCGCTCGGCACGTTCGTGTTCTCGTTCTCTGTCTCGTTGTTCACGCTCGTGTTCGCGCTGTTCTCGCTCGTATTCGCGCTGCATCTTACGCTCTTCGCGGGCATCATTCTCGCGCTGCTGCTCCTGATTATGCCGTGAGAGTATGTATTCTTTAATTTCAGTTGGGTCTGTAAGACCCATATCTTTGGCTTCCTGTAAAAATATGGTGGTAGCCATGTCGCTAACTCAATCTAAATAACTAGCGACTCAGTACTGATTGCTGCTTCGCAAACGAATGCTAATAAACACAAGTAAAGAGTACAGACACAAGCTAGTGGTGACCAGTCTTATCCAGTTAACTGGCAAAGAATAAATCAAAAATGTAAATGACTGGGAAGACTATTGTCAATAATAAACACAATGGGTACGGTGACTTCCCAGGAGCGAATAAAATCGTGTGGCGTTACCAAGAATAAACTAGAGTTAAGTATTCTATTGATTAATAAAGCAAAATTCACTTGCTAAATTAAGGGTAAACACCAGTAAGCTTGTGCCTATAAACTTTAATGATAAATACCTAAATATGAATGAGTGAGCACTATCTCGTGAATAGCTTTAGAGCTAGGAGTTAATATCCTGGAATGAGGTCGCCAATTGTCACGGGGTTTTTATAATATCAGGGTCTTTTTGCAATAAATGGTTAAATATTATTTAAATTGATAATAATGTTCAATAATATTGAAGAGCAGAGACAATGATTGTCTTGCTACATCAAGCAATGATTACTTTACGCTGCTTCTTCGCACGACTCTCTGAGAACGAGAATTTATAAACTTTCTTCACAGTACACAGCAGAGACTAATTACTCACAATTGCTGAATTACTGTACTGTTAGCCTCTGGAGAAAGTTACTTCACCCTTGACAATAAATAACTAATACTAATAACAATAATCAGGTCCTTGCTGATGCTTAACTCCTATGGCACAACGGATTTTACGTTAATACAACAAGACTGGTCTAAGTACCAGTTATGAAAGCAAACGTTTATGCAAGCTAGGAGCTATATGGAAAATAAGCTTAATTTGGATTAAATGAAACAAGATTTTACTTTACATTGAGCTCAAAAAAGGAACTGTTAAATTTATTAATCACAAAATAAATTTAACGTTACAATTCAAATCAAATTAAATGAGACGCACTCGCTCACTCACTCACGCAATAGCTAAATACTTACGCCTAGGAAAAACACCTTAACTAAACTCTTAAAACTAGGAAATACACAAAGGAAATACTATAGTCGATGAATGCTGCGTATCATCCAAGCTGAACTAGGATGGAAGTACTGAAGAACTGTGGAGTTTGGGTACTAGCTGACCTCACACTGCTAACACAGGACCTCTCTCCGTCGCAGCAACAACTGGACTGAATTCAAATACATTGTATGGGCAGGACGCAAGGCGTGGCTAACGGTTGAGGGAAGTAGAGGCGAACGATAAAGAAACAATTGTATCGCTCAGTAGCGCACTTAGTGACGTGCATTAAATCGGTCACTTTTTGAAAACGGTGACGAATGATTTGAAAAGTATACTCCGAAATGGAGGGAGAAACGGTTAGCTGAGCGATACACAGTGAGTTTTCCACTAATAGTTCGTGGCTTCTCACAAAAGGGAAATGTCGCGAACTGATTCGTGACAGCCATGTCCTCAAAACGAGCTATGTACGATTCGATTCGCTCGGCTTCCTTGTATGAAGGAAGCTTGATGCATGGGGTCGCCAGGACATGTGCAGGGAGAACGCTCTTGGAGCTTGGACCAACTGCACCAGACGTGTCTGAAGCCAAGGAATCTCGCTTGAGCTTCAGCACTTCAAGTTCATGTTTTTCGCGTGCTTCTCGCTCGGCACGTTCGTGTTCTCGTTCTCCGTCTCGTTCCTCACGCTGTTCTCGCTCGTGTTCTAAGTCAAGTTCGCGCTGTTTTCGCGCTGTTCTCGCTCGTATTCGCGCTGAATCTTACGCTCTTCACGGGCATTATTCTCGCGCTGCTGCTCCTGATTACGCCGTGAGAGTATGTACTCTTTAATTTCCTGGGGATCAGTAAGCCCCATGTCTTTGGCTTCCTGTAAAAATACAGTGGTAGCCATGACGCTAATTTACTAAGCAAGCCGAAACCGAGTACTGACTGCTGCTTCGCAAACAAATGCTAATAACACAAGTAAAGAATACAGACACAAGCTAGTGGTGACTAGTTAACTGGCAAAGAATAAAGCAAAAATGCAAATGACTGGGAAGACTCAATAATTAACGCAATGGGTACGGCGACTTCCCAGGAGCAAATAAAATCGTCTGGCGTTACCAAGAATAAAGTACTAAATAGAGTTAAGTACTCTATGGATTAATAAAGCAGAAATTCACTTGCTAAACTAACGGTAAATACCAGTAAGCTTGTGCCTATAACCTTTAGTTATTATAACTAATAACTATCTGAGTGAGTGAGTTTTATTTCGTTAATAATAGTACTAGGAGTTAAATCCTGAAATGAGGTCGCCAGTTGTCAACGGGGATTTGTAATTTAAGAATACGTGTGATCCAAAATTTAATGGAAGTTCAACGACTAATAAGTTTATGGCAAGTAGATCGCCATTTTATTCCTGCTGACTGCCGATTCTCAAAAGATGAGAATTAACGCTGTCTCTCTCTACAGTACACAGCGGAGATTAATTACTCACAAATGTTGTACAGTCGGTACTGCAGGCCCCTGAGAGTTTTTTACCCCCTGACAATCAATATTTAATATTAATAACAGACAGGTTCTTGCTGAAGCTTAACCCCTAGCACAACGGATTTCAGAATTATTATGAAAGAACTGTAAATTTATTGATTACAATAAATAAATTTATGTTACATAGAGCAAAATGAATTCAAATATTAAACGGAATGCACTCACTCTTTCACAAAACTAGCTAAAATAATCATTTTAAAACTAAGAAAAAAAACTAAAGAAATACTGGTCAATGTAGCGTATCACCAAGGAAGGGTGGGAGCCTGTAGTCTAGTGGAGTCTGGGTGCTAGAAGACCTTTCTCACTCTCACTACTGGAGCACAGAACCACACTCCGTCGCGACAGACAAAAGACTGATTCAAATACGATAGATGCCCAGGTCAGCCGGAAGAAGGCGTGGCCAACGGTTGAGGCAAGCAGGGGCGACCAATATAGAAACAATAATATCGCTCAGTAGAGCACTTAATGACGTGCATTAGAACGGTCACTTTTGAACAGTGACGAATGTTTTGAAAAAAGTATACCATCGAAATGGAGAGAGAAACGGTTAACTAAACGATACACAGTGAGTTTTCCACTAATAGTTCGTGGCTTCTCACAAAAGGAAAATGTCGCGAATTTGATTCGTGACATACTCTTTCAAGCACTTCACCCTCCAAACTTCCATCCTTACTCATCACATTCCCCAAGTACTGAAACGTACTCACATTTTCCATTTCCTCATCATCCAACCTCACTGTACATTCACTGACTTCACCTCTCTCAAAGACCATCACTTTACTCTTCCTTATATTCACCTTTAGATTCCGTTTCTTACACACTCTCCCAAACTCAACCACCAAACCTTGCAGCTCCCCTTCGTCTTCACTTAACAACACAGTAACATCCGCAAACAACAGTACAGGGACTTTCCAAACACTACCCTCTCTCACTAGGGCCACTCCAACATCCACTGCCCTACCTTGTATCTTTTTTATTACCCCATCCATGTACAGATTGAACAGCCATGGAGACATGACACATCCCTGTTTCAACCCAACCTTCAAAGAGAAAAAGTCACTCAGTTCACTATCTACACGCACTGCAGCCTTAGCACCATGATACATACTCTTCACAGCATTCAGCAACTTCCCATCAACTCCATATATTCTTAATACTTTCCACAATCCTTGTCTATCCACCCTCTCATATGCTTTCTCCAAATCCATGAAGGCTGCATACAACTTCTTTCCCTTCTCTAGAAACTTTTCCACCAAAGATCTAAGAACGATCTGGTCTACACAACCTCTTCCCTTCCTAAAGCCTCCCTGTTCTTCTCCAACTACTTCCTCTGTTATTTCCCTAACTCTGTCAATAAGTATCCTACCATACACTTTTCCTATTACACTAAGAAGACAAATGCCCCTATGATTACCACACACTTCTTTTTCTCCTTTTCCTTTGTTTAAAGGAATAATTATACCTGACTTTCAATCCTCCGCGACTCTACCTTCCTCCCAGGTCAATCTGCACATCTTCCACATCCATTCTCCTATTATCTCTCCCCCATGCTTCAGCATTTAACCATACACTCCGTCAATTCCTGGGGCTTTCCCCATTTTGACTTTCTTCATTGCTTCCACAACTTCTATCCTACTGATTTCTTCCTGTCTTCTCACCTTCCTCCTTCTCCCAGCCATTCCCCAGCCACTTATACTCGCATTACTCCTATTCTTTATGTTTAACAATTCCTTAAAGTGTTCTCTCCATCTGCTCACATTTTCTCCCTTCTCCAGTAGTAATCTACCGTTTTTATCTTTCACTCCCCTACTAACTTCACTGAAATAATAATAATAATAATAATAATAATAATAATAAGAGGGTTGCTTGTTTAACACAGCCTATGGGTGAAAATGCACACATCCTTATTCTAGCATCCTAACTTAAAGGGGTCAACAGGCTGACCCAGGCTGCTATTGAGGATCGCCGACGCACTACCAAGTCTCAAGCGAGGCTAGAGTGAGGGGAGTGTAAAAGATTTATAACTGCTCGTATATGTATATCTAATAACAAAAAAATCAATTTCTGAACATTAAGATCAGTATTACTATACGAGACATTTACACCATGACCAAAAAACATCTCTTTATGTGTGACATCCATAAAGCACAGGCATTTGTAAATATTCCTGGCTCTTCATATGTGTGTTAGTACACTTGTATTAATGCTAATCTTTGGGTAAGGGCGTTATTTTGCTGGTAAATATTACACTCTTATTTTTCAGGGATATGTGGAGGTATTTTCGTCTCCCCCAATCCTGCATTGTGAATTAACAGCTGTCCCATACCACCTCTCTCTCTCTCTCTCTCTCTCTCTCTCCACACACACACACACACACACACACACACACACACACACACACACACACAGTCCATCACTGTAGCCACAAAGTTTGGAGAGTTAGCGTAAAATCATCCTGTTATTTACAGTCAAGTTAAAATTAAGTACGTATTAATTAAACTTGACTTTCGACACAACACTGAGAACAGAAGGAACTAAATCAGAATCCTGTCCAATTCACTACGGCAAATAACCTGAATTCTTGCTTTACCAGATCTGATTATTATTTTATTGTCCAGTAACTTTATGTGAGTTGAAAGTTACTCCAGCGATGTGCGAATGTTGATGTGGGGTGGAGTGGTAGTGTGTGTGGGGTGGTAGGAGTGAAGGTGTGGGGTAGGGTGGTAGTGTGTGTGGGGTGGGATGAACGAAGGTGTGGGGTAGGGTGGTAGTGTGTGTGGGGTGGGATGAGTGAAGGTGTGGGGTAGGGTTGTAGTGTGTGTGGCTGTGGGATGAGTGAAGGTGTGGGGTAGGATGGTAGTGTGTGTGGGGTGGGATGAGTGAAGATGTGGGGGGAGTGGTAGTGTGTGTAGGGTGAGATGAGTGAAGGTGTGGGGTAGGGTTGTAGTGTGTGTGGGGTGGGATGGATGAAGGTGTGGGGTAGGATGGTAGTGTGTGTGGGGTGGGATGAGTGAAGGTGTGAGGTAGGGTGGAAGTGTGTGTGGGGTGGGATGAATGAACGTGTGGGGTAGGGTGGAAGTGTGTGTGGGGTGGGATGAATGAAGGTGTGGGGTAGGGTGGTAGTGTGTGTGGGGTGGGATGAGTGAAGGTGTGGGGTAGGATGGTAGTGTGTGTGGGGTGGGATGAGTGAAGATGTAGGGTAGGGTGGAAGTGTGTGTGGGGTGGGATGAGTGAAGGAGTGGGGTAGGATGTACAATAGTGTGTGGGGTGGGATGAATGAAGGTGTGGGGTAAGGTGGAAGTGTGTGTGGGGTGAGTGAAGTGTGGGGTAGGGTGATAGTGTCTGTGTGGTAGGGTGGTAGATGTGTGTGGGGTGGGATGAGTGAAGGTGTGAGGTAGGGTGGTAGTGTGTGTGGGGTGGGATGAGTGAAGGTGTGCGGTAGGGTGGTAGTGTGTGTGGGGTGGGATGAGTGAAGGTGTGGGGGGAGTGGTGGTGTGTGTGGGGTGGGATGAGTGAAAGTGTGGGTTAGGGTGGAAGTATGTGTGTGGGGTGGGATGAGTGAAGGCGTGGGGTAGGGTGGTAGTGTGTGTGGGGTGGGATGAGTGAAGGTGTGGGGTAGGGTTGTAGTGTGTGTGGCTGTGGGATGAGTGAAGGTGTGGGGTAGGATGGTAGTGTGTGTGGGGTGGGATGAGTGAAGGTGTGGGGTAGGATGAAAGTATGTGTGTGGGGTGGGATGAGTGAAGGTGTAGGGTAGGGTGGAAGTGTATGTGGGGTGGGATGAGTGAAGGTGTGGGGTAGGGTGTAGTGTGTGGGGTGGGATGAATGAAGGTGTGGGGTAAGGTGGAAGTGTGTGTGGGGTGAGTGAAGTGTGGGGTAGGGTGGTAGTGTCTATGGGGTAGGGTGGTAATGTGTGTGGGGTGGGATGAATGAAGGTGTGAGGTAGGGTGGTAATGTGTGTGGGGTGGGATGAGTGAAGGTGTGGGGTAGGGTGGTAGTGTGTGTGGGGTGGGATGAGTGTAGGTGTGGGGTAAGGTGTTAGTGTGTGTGGGGTGGGTGTCACGAATTCGCGCGAGCGTATTTATAAATTCTTGACATTGTACTTTAGTGAGAAAATCACGAATTCTAGTGGAATTCCCACTGGGCATCACTCAGTTCAACCGTCCTCGTATTCACTCCAATCGGGATGGTTTTCAGAACATTTCTCACTGTTTCACATGTGATCATTCTTATCCACGACATTAGTGCCTTCACTGAGTGATTTATTGTGAGCCTATATCGCTCACTTTCTTTCCATTGACCGTTGAAGTTAGGCCATGCCCTACTTCCGGCGAAGTAGGGCATGGCCTTTCATAGTTTGAAGTCAGTCATCTTTGAGTCGCCTCGAGGGTAAGACCGTTTGTGCCCAGCATAGAGCAGTGCCTCCGTTGTACAGCGAGTTCCTGAATCTCCACCTAGACAGTGAATTGGTAAAGAGGGCTTGCAGAGAATTGCAGCATTTGATGTTCATCACAGGCGCACAGTCTTATCATTCGGCTCCCCTCCACTGACCAGTATTTCTGTTTGTTTTTCTAGGCTTAAGTGTTTAGCTTTGGAATGAGCGAGTGAGTGTATTCTCCTTGTTATTTTGAATTCATTTTTGAGATTCATATAACATAAATTTATTTCATTGTAATCAATATATTTACAGTTCTTTTCTTTGAGCTTAATGTAATTAAACTCGTGTTTTATTTCTCCACATTAAGCTTATTTTTGTTGCCACTCCTAGTTTGCACAAACTCTTTACATTATCCCTAACTGGTACTTAGGCCAGTTCTTTTGTATCAAATTTAAATCCGTTGTGCCAGTCAGGAGCTAAGCATCGGCAAGAACTGTTTATTATTATTAGCATTAGTTATTGATTGTCAGAGGTGGAGTCACTTTCTCAAGAGGCTAACAGTACTAACAAACAGCATGCGTGAGTAATTGGTCTCTGCTGTGTACTGTTGAGAAAGTTTATAAATTCTCGTCCTTAGAGAATCGGCAAAGTAAGCCGCAATAAGGTAAAACTTATTGCTAGATTTTCACAAGTTGATTCCTTGTCTCTGTTTTCAAGTAACATCCAGCTATTCTTAATTCATAAATTCACATCTCCCCATGACATCTGACGACGTTGCCAGAATATTAACTCCTAGCTCTAAAGTTATTAACGAGATAATACTCACTCACTCACACCTAGGTATTCATCATTAAAGTCTATAGGCACTATCTTACTGGTGGTTATTGATTCATTTCTATCAATTTTATGTAATAGTTTTCCCAGTCAGTTTTTTTTTTCTTTCTTTCTTTACCAGTTTAACTAGATAAAACTGGTCACCACTAACCTGTGCCTATATTCTTTACTTTTGATTATTGGCATTTCTCTGCAAAGTAGCAGTCAGTACTCAGTCTTAAGTCTACTCAGCCTTGGTTGAGTTATCACTATGGCTACTAATATATTTGTAGAGGAACCCAAAGATATGGGGCTTACAGACCCCGAACAAATAAAGGAGTACGTGCTCTCATGGTTTACTTACGAACAACAGCGTGAGAGTGATGTCCGTGAGGAGTGTAGAATTCAACGCGAACATGAGCGAGAACAGCTCAAGGAACACGAGAGAGAACGTGAACACGAGCGAAAACAATGCAAACAACGCGAGAGAGAACGTGAACACAAGCGAGAACAATGCGAAAGAGAACGTGAATATGAGCTAGAACAACGCGAAAGAGAAAGTGAATACGAGCGAGAACAACGAGAACACAAAAGTGCCGAATGAGAGGCACGTGAGAAACATGACCTTGAGAAGCTGAAGCTCAAGATAGACTCCTTGGCTTCAGACACATCTGGTGCAGCTAACCCAAGCTCCATGAGCGCTCTCCCTACACATGTTCTGGCGACCCCACACATCAAGCTTCCTCCATACAAGGAAGGTGAGAGAATCGAACCATTCATAGTTTGTTTCGAAGATATGGCTCAGCTGTACCAGCTGGATGAGGCGGCTAAGCGGCTCCAGTTTCTTAGCTTGTTTGAGGGCCCTGCCCTAAATATTCTCCACAGAATTCGTGGAGACAATCTCACGTATGAGATGATGAAGGCTGCACTAGTCAAAGCATAAGGTCTCACAGTTGATGACGCCAAGAGTCAGTTTATGAGCATCTACAAGAAATGGAGACTGCTGTTCAGTTTCTTGATCGGCTTACTGCTTACTTAGACGAGTGGATGGAGAAAGATGAAACTCCTCCCACACGAGAAGGGATAATTGACCTTATGCTGTGCACATAGCTAGAAAAGTCATGGCCTGCTGAACTTTTGGCTCAGCTTAAGATCTGCCAAGTAAGGGATGCCAGCCAAATGGCGGAGAAGGCTGATGCATTCTTCACTGCGTACGGGTATCAAACTCATAAGCAACACACCTGGAACAGGAAAGCTGACAAATCTGGGAAACCATCTCAGACTGAACCCCAGCATCAAGGCCGTTCTCAGAATAATGGCCAAGGTCCAAACAAACCGCAGAAGAAGGACCAGGGGCAAAATACCCAGAAACCTGAGTGGAAGCGGTACGACTTGCAGAACCCTAACCAGCAGCAGTACCGGTATTTCAAGCAGCAGCAGGGCAAGGACAAACCACGTAACCCTCTGTCAGGATAATTGACTTTTGTGTATCGGAGGCAGGATGCAAATGCAGCCTTCATTCCACAACAAGCGCACAGTGGTGCCAACCCCACTAGTACAGGTACTTCTCCACAGTTCACTAGTCCCCCAGTGACAGTGAACTCTCCATCTCAGGTGGTCAATGCTCCAACTCCTCAGATGGTAAGCACAACCCCTCAGGCATCTAGTTCTCAGGTCGCCACATTTGCTGCATCTTTCGTTCAGCAGCCTCATCAGTGGCTGGCTGCTTCCTCCACCAGCCCTCCCACAGGTAACAGTACCTTCCTTGTTCAGCCAGGGTTTGTGGGAGGCATTCCTGTAAAGGTCCTGAGAGACAATGGTTCCTCAGGTTGCTCTGTCAGGCAGAGTCTAGTTCGGCCTGAGGAGTACACAGGTTGACAGATGCAAGCTCAGCTTATTGATGGATCAGTGAGATTGTTCCCTGAGGCCCGTATCCAGGTGGCATCTCCATTTTACAATGGTACGACACTCATAGTTGTCATGCCAGAACCTTTGTTTGACCTAATTATAGGCAACATACAAGGTGCCAAATATAGTTGCACCGTAGATGATGTTACTCAGACTTCGGCTGCAGTAACATGAGCCATGGCCAAGGTTCTGAACTGTGTCACCCCTGTGATCATTGCATCGTCGCAAGATCTGATTTATAGCCAAGATGTTGTCTAAGAACAACATTCTGACCCGACACTTGTTGCCGTGCGGAAGAAACAAAAGGGTAGAGTGATAAAGTATTCACGGGGAGGTCAAGCCAGGTTCCTTTGTAAACAAGGACGGCTCTGCCGAGAGTCACGAACACCCCAAGGCGAGGTTCGACTGCAGTTCATCGTTCCTGCTAAGTATCACCAAGCAGTGTTAGAATGGGGTCACTGTTCAGCCTCAGGAGGTCACATGGGCAAAAGGAAAACCCAGGGCTATATCCGTGCTGATTTTTTCTGGCCAGGGATGGGAGAAGAAATAGATAGCTTTGTGCGTTCCTGCAAAGTGTGTCAACATACCACCAATCAGGGAGATGTCCTTCCTGTGCCGTTTGAAACCAAACCTGTGATCTCTGAGTCAGTTGAGAGAGAGGGCAGTGGTAATGTGGGTGGAGATCTGATGTCTTGCCCGTTGGCCCCACAGGACACATTATGTCCAGGGCCTGTACATTTTTTTTTTTTTTTTATGCGAGGAAGAAGGAACCAAAGGCCATGAGCCCGCAGTAACAGTTCCCTCCAAGAGAAAAACAAAATACAATAGAGAGCCAAATTCAAGATCCGATCATTTTGAGATGCCTGGACACACTGCGTTTGAAAGACTGGAGATCATAGGCAGCGGGAAATACAGACAGAGGGAGACAGTTCCAGAGCTGACCTGTTGCATAAATGAAAGACTGGGAGTAACGGTTAACTCTTGCATTAGAGAGTTGGACAGAAAAGGGATGAGGGTTTGCTGCCAGAAGGGTGCTACGCGCCCGTCGTAGAGGTGGAGGAATGCAAAGAGACAGTTCAGAGGAGCAGTGACCATTAAAGTAGCGATAAAAAAGAGATAAAGATGTAACAGAGCGGCGAAGAGACAGAGGTTGAAGGGAGTCAGTACGAGGAGGAGAGTTAATGAGACGAAAAGCCTTTGACTCCACCCTATTGAGAAGAGCTGTATGTGGGGAGCCTCCCCACACATGAGAATTGTACTCCACACAGGGGCGGATAAAACCCCTGTATAGAGTCAACAATTGCGCAGGGGTAAAGAAAGAGCGGAGTCGGCTTAGCACACCCAATCTCTTGGAAGCAGATTTTACAAGAGATGTAATATGATTTTTCCAAGATAAGTCCTGAGTAAATGAAACCCCAAGCATGTTCAAGGATGATGCAGGATTAAGCTGAATATTATTAAACATTAGTGGGTATACCTGTGGAAGATTTTCTCGGGTTGATAGGTACACATGTACCGTAGGTTAAGGGGAAGTTCGTGACCCCCGTAAGGACAATCCGAGGCTGTGTTTGAATTACCTTGTGGTGTCTCTAGCTGTGGGTCTCTCTGAGGATTCCCGGGAGAATGCACATTATCCAAATGAGTGTTCACACCCATGATGAGTGTTAAAATGTGACCTGTCCGAGACTGCGTAGGGATTCTCAGCTTGCCAATGTTAATCGTAAGTACAGAGTAGGGTTTAACCAGTAAACTATAAGGGTCCTTCGAGATTCTGTCCTGGGACCACATTTCCTGGTTAATAATAATGTAAGTTTAGGGTTTGACCAGTAAACTATAAAGGTCCTTTGAGATTCTGTTCTGGGACCACGTTTCCTGGTTAATAATGTATCCAATACGAAAATAATGGCGACCTCGAATATACAAACCTTGGTTGTCACTTAAAATTTTCGGTTAGGGCATACTCTTTGTAGCATATATACTGACTGCTAGGGAGAGAGAGAGAAATTGTAATTTAATAAAAATTGTTTGTCGCACTGACACTTTTGATGCTCCACCTTGATTACTTTCACAGGTGCAGCTGGCGGGTGTAGCAATTTTGTCGTGCAGATCAGCTGATCGTCTCTGCTGCATGCTGCCGCCTCTTCTCTTCTGCCTCATTGTCTCTTCTATTGATTTCTATCTATCTATCTATTGCCAGACGCCTCAATCCCGTTTGGGGTGGCCACAAACAAATCGTCTCCAAGTCGCCCTGTCCCCCGCCATTTCACTCCCCTGCTCCCAGCTCACACCCCCCTCTCTCATATACCTCTCCACCCCATCCCTCCATCTCATCCTCGGCCTCCCCCTCCCTCTTTCCCCGTCCACCTCACTCACATACACTCTCTTCGTCAGTCTTTCACCCTCCATCCTCTCCACATGGCCAAACCACCTCAGTGTGTTCCTCATAACGCTTCCTATCACATCCACATCCAAACCAGAACGCTCCTTTATATCTTCATTCGTCAGCCTGTCTCTCCATGTGACTCCACAGGCTCCTCTTAAATAACTCATTTCCACTGCTCTCACTCTTGACTTGTGTCCTTCCAACAACGTCCAAGCTTCACTTCCATACGTTAGAGTTGGTATCACAATATTGTCATGTAGTAACTTTTTCACTTCCATGCTCACTTCCCTGTTTCTTATCACTGCTTTCAAGGAACCAGCAACCTTTCTTCCTTGCTGTACCCTTTCAAGCACTTCACCCTCCAAACCTCCATCCTTACTCATCACACTACCTAAGTACTTAAACGTACTCACATTTTCCAATTCCTCACCATTCAACCTCGCTGTACATTCACTGACTTCACCTCTCTCAAAGACCATCACTTTACTCTTCCCTACATTCACCTTTAGATTCCATTTCTTACACACTCCAAACTCATCCACCAAGCCTTGCAGCTCTCCTTCGTCTTCACTCAACAACACAGTATCATCTGCAAACAACAGTACAGGGAGTTTCCAAGCACTATCCTGTCTCACCATGGCCACTCCAACATCCACTACCCTACCTTGTACCTCTTTTATTACCCCATCCATGCACAGATTGAACAACCATGGAGACATGACCCATCCCTGTTTCAACCCAACCTTCAAAGAGAAAAATTCACTTAGTTCACCATCCACACGCACTGCAGCCTTCGCACCATCGTACATACTCTTCACAACATTCAACAACTTTCCATCTACTCCAAATATTCTTAACACTTTCCACAATCCTTGTCTATCCACCCTGTCATATGCTTTGTATTATATAATTTTTCACATAAGCACACTTACACCACAACTGTCACCTACACAGTGTATTACATACATCAAGCTACATAGCAATTAGTTGTTAATGTAAATGTAGCAAACTTTTCCCTCAGTTTGACCTGAGTACAGGATTTTCACCATCGTCACGGAGTTTTTTCCCTCAAGCTTGCTTCTATTAACGTAAATACGAGGTTTTTACGCTCATGAGCGACTGTGATTTTCTCCTGTAGCAGGATAGCACACACACCACAGTGTGAATCTTGTGTGACTGAGTTAGGATTTATATGTATGTATATCGAAAATTTTTCTGAAGAAAAATTTGATTTTGATGGGGTGTAATGTCACGAATTCGTGCGAGCGTTTTTATAAATTCGTGACATTGTACTTTAGTGAGATAATCACGAATTCTAGTGGAATTCCCACTGGGCATCGCTCAGTTCAACCGTCCTAGTATTCACTCCAATCGGGATGGTTTTCAGAACATTCCTCACTGTTTCACATGTGATCATTCTTTTTCACGACATTAGTGCTTTCACTGAGTGATTTATTGTGAGCCTATATCGCTCACTTTCTTTCCGTTGACCATTGAAGCTAGGCCATGCCCTACTTCTGGCAAACACGGCCATCTCTCTCCCCCTTTCATAGTTTGAAGTCAGTCAGCTTTGATTTGCCTCAAGGGTAAGACCGTTTGCGCCCACGCAGTGCCTCCATTGTACAGCAAGTTCCTGAATCTCCACCTAGTCGGCGAATTGGCGAAGTGGGCTTGCAGCAAATTGCAGCGTTTGATGTTCATCACAAGCGCACAGTCTTTTCATTCAGCTCCCCTCCACTGACCAGTATTTCTGTTTGTTTTTCTAGGCTTAAGTGTGTTTAGCTTTGGAATGAGCGAGTGAGTGTATTCTCCTTGTTATTTTGAATTCATTTTTGAGATTCATATAGAGTAAATTTATTTCATTGTAATCAATAAATTTACAGTTCTTTTCTTTGAGCTTAATGTAACTAAACTCGTGTTTTATTTCACCACATTAAGCTTATTTTTGTTGCCGCTCCTAGTTTGCACAAACTCTTTACATTATCCTTAACTGGTTCTTAGGCCAGTTCTTTTGTATCAAATTTAAATCCGTTGTGCCAGCCAGGAGTTAAGCATCGGCAAGAACTTGCTTATTATTATTAGCATTAGTTATTGATTGTCAGGGGTGGAGTCACTTTCTCAAGAGGCTAACAGTACTAACAAACAGCATGCGTGAGTAATTGGTCTCTGCTGTGTTCTGTTGAGAAAGTTTATAAATTCTCGTCCTTAGAGAATCAGGCGAAGTAAGCCGGCATAAAGTAAAACTTATTGCTACATTTTCACAAGTTAATTCCTTGTCTCTGTTTTCAAGCAACATCCGGCTATCCTTAATTCATATATTCACCCCCCCCCCCCCGTGACAGTGGGATGAGTGAAGGTGTTTGGTAGGGTGGTAGTGTGTGTGGGGTTGGATGAATGAAGGTGTGAGGTAGGGTGGAAATGTGTGTGGGGTGGGATGAGTGAAGGTGTGGGGTAGGGTGGAAGTGTGTGTGGGGTGGGATGAGTGAAGGTGTGGGGTAGGGTGGAAGTGTGTGTGGGGTGGGATGAGTGAAGGTGTGGAGTAGGGTGGAAGTGTGTGTGGGGTGGGTTGAGTTAAGGTGTGGGGTAGGTTGGTAGTGTGTGTGGGGTGGGATGAGTCAAGGTGTGGGGTAGGGTGGGTGTGGCTGGGTGTGAAGGGAGTAAGTGTGCGGGGTATGGTTGGTGGTGGTTTGGGGTTATGTGGGTAAGGGTGTGGGTGAAGGTGAGAGGATGGGACAGATTGAGTGAGGGTTTGGGATAGGGTTGGTGAGCGTTTGTGTTTGGGTTGGTTTGTGTGTGAGTTAGAGTGGATGAGGATGTGTTGGAGGGTGAGCATTGATGTAGATGAGGGTGTGGTGTAGAATGGGTGAGGGTGGTGTGGGTCTATGGTTGAGGGTGCACAGGGGTGAGGTGTGCGAGGATTCAGGTGTAATTTTTCTACAACCAGACCATTTTGCTTGAAGTTTAGAAAGGACCTCTCATACTGAAGCAGTTCGTCTTTTAAGGTACATCCGTTTTTATATTTAGGAGCATGTCCAGTGAAGTCCTTGTTAGTCTGTTTCTCACTAACGATTTCTGGAAAACAGGTGTTTCACCCTAATAGTTTTCAGGGATATAGGTGAAACCCTGTAATGGGACCCTGAAGCACCCCATGCCTTCCTTGAGACTTTAGCCACTTCAGCGAAGTCCCATATTAGGACCCTATGGCTCCCGCATATATCTGGTACTGTTATGCTTGCGTCATGTGCATTCTGCAAGGACGAAAACTCATAACACTGTATCAGAGAGACGAAAAACAGTGATGGCTTCGAACATGCTTGGCGTAAGCCATTTTTTTTTTTTTTTTTCATAGCTAAAACAGCAAATAGCTCAAAATGGCTTCCATTATTTGAATTTTTTTCCTTAAAAAAAGTATCTTTAGCCCATGTAATAAAGTGCATTCCTCCTAAATTGACTGACATTGCTTTAACAATACCATGAAAAATATAGGCAACTCTACGCTATTGCAACTCTCCATCTGTCTAAGCACATACCCCCTCACTTCCCTGCACACATAACCAAGTGTACAAAGGCCCTCACCCCCCTCCCAATCTTTTCTTTTATAGGGCATAAGGAGAACGCCTTCAGGACACATAACTTAGGCCCTTCAGATTCCTAGTGCAGGTTGCATTGAATTTTATTTAATTTTTTTCATATAGGAATATATATATATATATATATATATATATATATATATATATATATATATATATATATATATACTCAAGACACAGCTCAAGACACAGCATTCTACCTACCACATAATTATATGAAATTTCATGATTCTATACAGAATACTTTCTGAGTTCTGGCCCAGAATAGAAATATCTATGCTTGCCCAGCTGTCCAGCAGCCCATCTCTATAGATGGATAGCTATTGATCTCAGTGATAACAACATCCTCCTTTGACTTGGTCAGGTGGAGGGTTGGAAATAGATATGACATCAAAGTACTGGAGAACCAATTTCTTTTGCAAAACGAAGGGAACAGAGGTGGGAAGCCTGTATGAAATGCAGGGTAATTATAAAGAGAAAAGAATTTAACATAGTTACAAGAATCACCAAGGTAGAGAGGAGAGGACTGTGAGAAGCTATTGAGAGATAATAAGAGAGACCATGAGATAGGAACTGAGGCAGGCTTAGCACCAGAAAGAGTAGTAGCAACGCAGAAAGTAAATGAAACGAGATAGAACGATGATATCTTAAGCAAGGGGCAAAAGCAACAGATGATGGGCACTGTTGGAGTGTAAAAGAACGGCAAGGACTCGTCAGAGGAATGCAAGAGTAGAAAGAAAACGAGGTAACGTATTAATTTATATCAGACAGAGACATAATTAAAGACAAAATGTACTGAGAGAGAGAGAGAGAGAGAGAGAGAGAGAGAGAGAGAGAGAGAGAGCGAGAGAGAGAGAGAGAGGGGGGGGGAGTATTGTGGAATGATTTATTGTGAAGGAGAGAGATAAAAGGTGACAATGATGAGTCAAATGGATACATAGGAAAAGATAAATGAAACAGGAGTGTATTTTAGAAAAGGGCAGAGATACCGACGGGAGGTTACTGATACTGTGAGACAGAGATATAGTAACCAATGTGGATGAGAAGAATACGAGAGGAAAAGGAAGCGAGATTCTAATTTGGTGACAAGAAGAAACGGTGAGAGGGGGGAAGACGAGGAAAAAGCGGGAAATTGAGAGGGAAAGGAATGAGGAAGACTGAGGGAGATACGAGGTAATATTATGAAGAATGAGATAGCCAAGAGTTGGCTGGAAGAGACTGATAGGGAAGAGTAGTGAGAAGGAGGAAGAATGTGAAGCAAGGAATGAGGGAAAACTTGCAAGTAAGGACAGGAGAGAGGTGGGACGGTGGGACAGAGAGACGTTGCAAGAGAAGGAAAGTGAGAGGTTAAACAAAAAACAAGGGTGGGAGGAAGAAGACAGAGAAGAGAGGTGAGAGAGGGAAGAGTCAGAAGGAAACGAGTGAAGGAGACTTGGCAAAAAAGAGGAGGATTGAATGGGCACCGTGGTGAGAAAACGAACTGGGAATCTGTAGAGGAAAGGAAAGGAGAAAAAGTGACAAGACATCATCATCATCATTATCATCATCATCATCATCATCATCATCATCATCATCATCATCATCATCATTATCATCATCATCATCATCATCGTCATCGTCATAGTCATCGTTAATATCATTATCAACACCAATATTTTCTCCCTTCTCACCTATCCTCAATCTTCTTTTTCCTCCTCCCCCTCTCCTCATCTCTCTCTTCCTCTTCCTCTTTAGTCTGGTCCAAAATTGACTATTACTCAATGGTGGAAAGGAGAGGACCCCCGAGAAATGACATTTTTTCGCCATCCTGTTCACACACACTTCTGAGAGGGGAGAAAGTGGAGAATGATGATGATGATGATGATGATGATGATGATGATGATGATGATGGGAGGGGAAAGAAGAGCTGAAAGAGGAGGAGGACGAGGAGGGTGTAGAATAGTTACTGGAAGGAGGAAGAAAAGATGGGGGTCACTAACTGGTTAAGAAAAAGACGGAATAAGATAATGAATTATAGCTCCAAGAAGATTAATAAAGAACCTGGTGAAAGTGAGTAGGTAAGTGGACAACATTTATGAGACTGAGGCAAGAGAAGTGGACAGAGTCAAATAACTGGATGATACATCAATGAAAATGAGGGTTGCACCTTACCGTTATTTATCCCATCGTGGGCAAATGGGGTCCCTGAGGACCCCAGTATGTTTTTAACATGTTGCCATTAAGCCATTTTTTACTTTCACAGCCTGGCCTCTCATGACTTTTATTGTAGATGGTTATTTTATATTCTCATAAAATTTGAGCAAAAAATCTCGCACGATTAAGGAGTGACATTGCAATAAATGTCAGTGGGGTCTGCCAGGACCCTACCTGGCCTTTCGTGTGACTAATACTTTTTATATATTTTTTTCAGATATTTCAGATTATAAACATTAGAAAAATGTCAATATCAGTAGCAAAGTTTTATGCCTCAATGGCGGTGGCAGAAGGTGACCAAGAAGAAGAAAATTATTCGGATGGTGATTTATCTGTATCCGACGCTGATGATTGTGAAGTGCTTGAACGGTCGGACAGTGAAATTAGTGTAAGTAGTATTGAGTCTCCTGTGAGTGCTGATGATAATTCTGATAATGAAAGTGGTGGTAATAATACAGAAGATGCTCATCAAGAGGATAAAACAAGAAATTGCTGTACCAAATTTTATTTTATGTACCAAATTTTTATTTTATGATCATGTTGATTTACATTACACATGAACTTGTTATTATTTTGAGATCCTGTTCCAAGAATACTAACAAATAAGTGTAGAATCAGTACTTCTACACTCAAACTTTAATAAAATTGTGGTAAAATGAAATGTTTTTTGTTAAAATAATAGTAAAAAAACAAAACAAAAAGGGACACTTGGTGGGTTGGTTCCACGTGCCGTGTCCTGGGCAACATATGCACAAAGTTTAGTAGATATAACTTTATGAATATGGCAGAAATACACCCTTAAGGTTTGGGGTCCGCCAGGGACCCCATCAGCTTTCCGTGTAACTTGGTAACCCCTAGCCCACGAAGGGTTATTTGACAGTCAGTGGAAGTGTGTGTGTGTGTGTGTGTGTGTGTGTGTGTGTGTGTGCCTTCCATTGGTGACGGAGTTGTTGATGGTGGGTGGCTGTGGTGGTGAAAAAGGAATAAATGGGGAGCCAAAGCAGTGCTAAAATGTAAAAAAATGTACATTGGAGACAGTTATTGATAAGAAAGGGATAAGGGGGAGGCAAAGGTAAAGTGACAGATTGTGAAGATCTGCAACGGAAGTCTACTGCCAAGAAATGAACAAAAAGGAAGCTAGGATGGAGTGTTACAGAGTGATAAATTGTACATTAGAGAAAATTATTAACTCTTTCATGCACAGACTCCATTCAAGTCATTAAATACCATCCTGTACAACGCACCATGATGCACATTTGTCAAACAAAGGAAGACACAAGTTTTCCGCTGATGTGTGTCATATTTTTTTTTTTTTTTTTTACCCGATTGGTGTCATGGTGCACTTTACAGGTTATTAAACAATCTAATGACTCAAGCCACCTGCGCCTGAGAGGGTTAACAAGAAAGGGATAAATGGTAGAGCGTAAGAGTGTAAAGTTATATTCCAGAGAAAAGTATTGGCAAGGAAGGGAAAAAGATACTGCCTTGAATGTGAAGATCTCCACAGAAACGAAAACTATGAGCAGGAAAGTGTTCATAAGGAAGCCAAAGTGGAGTGTTGCACCGTAAAGAATAATGTACCAATGAAAACTGTTGACTGGAGATGTCTTGTTCTAAAAGTCTAGCCAAAGTCTTAAATGAGCTGGTTACTCTGTGCCATGCAGCCTTCTGTAGTTATCCTCAGGTCTTTTTTTTTTTTTTTTTTTTTTTTTATAATGAATAAAAATGTAAATGAAGTTAAGAAAATCATTGCCAATGTTAATATCTTCAAGTGCAAAGAAATAAACACTAGAGAAATCTAGAAATCATTCAGAGAGCGCATACCAGAGCTACCGCAAATAAAATTCATGACTTACTAACGTGTTGCCCTTTCCTTTCAGACGAATACGTTTATGATCTCCCATTGTCATTCTACTGCGTTAGTCTGTTTGTTTACCTTGTTACGCTGTTTCAGAGAGGATATACCTCCGCCAACACCAAGAGAATTTATGATTTATTCCCGTAATGGAATCCGGATCCATCTAATAACACAAGGTTTACAAAAAAAAAAAAAAAATCTGAGGCAAGCATGTGAATAGTTTTTTTTTTTACTAATTTTGATATGCTTAATTCAAATTTCTAAACAGTTTTGCTCTATCACCTCTAGTTTTTCTTTCTTTTACATATCCCCTTTTTTTTTTATTATAATGCATATATTTATAATATAATGAGTTTATTTCATCTATTAAAATGGCATATTACAGAACGAAACAAAACAGACACAGAACACTGACAGAACCAAATATTACCATTACTTGGATATAAGCATATATACACACCATAGTACTACAGACAGTCAGAAGTGAGTTTTTTTGGACGATCTGATGTACTTTGCTTCCGGGCCGTCGCACAGGAACATCCAGCAGAAGTCCCTCATCATGCTGGGGTTCCACTTGCCTTGGTAGTTGCCCTACATCTTAGTAATATCTTGGTGGAACCTTTCCCCATGTTCATCACTTACTGCTCCGAGGTTCTGGGGGAAGAAGTTGAGGTGGGAGTGGAGAAAGTGAATCTTGAGAGACATTCGGGACCCCATATCCTGATAAGCCTGCAACAACTTCTCGACACGCTCTTGGTAATGTAGTGCCCGTGTGTAACCAAGGAAGCCATGGCAGGCTGACTTAAATGCTTCCCATGCTCTCAGTTCCTTCAAGGTGAGCTTCTCGAATACCTCATCCTTCAGCATCTCCCGGATCTGAGGTCCGACGAAGATGCCATCCTTGAGCTTAGCAGAACTGAGAGCTGGGAACAGAGTGCACAGGTGTTGGAAGGCAGCGCCATCCTTGTCCATGGCTTTCACGAAATTCTTCAGAAGGCCAAGCTTGATATGAAGAGGGGGAAGAAGCACCTTGTTCATGGCCACCAGAGGATTTTCTTGGACACTGTGTTTCCCAGGCAAGAAAGAGCTCCTAGACCCCCAGTCCTTCTGCGTGCACATGTTTGACCTTGTTGTGGTGCGCGTTTTAAACCAAGTTCCAAGACAGTAAGATGGTAAATGGATTTTTGGTGAATATTTTGGGTCTAGGCCTATATGTATACATGTATATCTCAAAAACTAGAGGTGATGAGTGAAAACGGATTTCGAATCTGAAATCAGCACCCCAAAATTAGGTTAGAACACCTAATTTCATGCTTGCCCCAAATTTTTTGTAATCCAGTGTAATCTGAACAAGTTTTCCTTGACTTAGTCATCATATTTCACTGGAATCCGATAAGACTTTTTTTTTTTTTTTTTTGTATACAAATAGCCAAACAGGCAGACACATGGGTGAATGCATAAACAGAAGCCAGAGTGGAGTTTGTGTTTGAAGATTTGCACACTAAAGAAGAGATAATATCAAAAATCCCAGACCATTCTTTCTTACACCGACAAAAATCATTTGATTATAGCTCAAAATGTAGCATGCCTGTCCGAGCCATAGAGTGTATTACGGTTTTACCCTCAGGAGAAGACAATAATTACATGTGATCTCGATAGTATAATTTTTACTTCAACACCTCGTCTTCGATGTTCTCTTATTCTGAGTAATATACGTTTGGCTGCAGCAAGACTTAAACTTAATGACATAACTCAACGGACCCCATCGGTTTAAACTAACAAGTAGTGCACAACTGCGTACATATTATATCGTTCCACCACACTACGATGGATAAGGAGACATTGAAAAATGCCTTTGTAAATCTGGCATTGCGACAATTGGAACCCACCAAAGCTTATCAAACATTATGCGAGTGTTTCTTAACTGTTTGTCTGAAAAAAAAAAAAAAAAAAAAAATCTATCCGTAATTTTACAGCTGGGATGAAAAATCCCTTTACACGTCTGGGACTTCAAACAAATGAATAGATACACCACAATACCGAAGAAACAAAATGCCAGTAATATCAAAACGTACGTATAGAAGGCTGGGGAGAATATAATTCAGTATAAGGTACGCGTTGGTAACACAAAGATACCAAGAGGGAAGGAGGGACAGCGACGTACAAAACATCTCTACTGGAATTTGATTTCCCTCGGGAGGAGGCGACGCTGAGGGAACCTGGGGAGTTTGAGGAGAATGTGAGGGGGAGCAGGAGACACCATAGAACACACACACAATATATATATATATATATATATATATATATATATATATATATATATATATATGTATGAAGGAGAGAGAGAGAGAGAGAGAGAGAGATGACAGGGGTGTATGGTCTAAGCAGTGATCAAGAGGTAATCACGAAGCCAGCAGCACTTCACATCGCTTGACTCATTCTTCGCTAGTTGACCTATGAACTTAAAAATGTTTTTACTGAGAATTATCAGATACAGTAAAGTTGGTGGACAAAACTGCGTTCATGTTAAATTTTATCGCACGGAGGGTGTAAGTGCACACACAGTCAGTGACCACCTCCAGCACCACCACTGGTTCCCGGATGTTTGGCCAACGACCAAGTAACTGGCGGACACTTATCCAACGAACAGTTCACCGAACAGACGCTTCACCGACGGATAATCAGCCAAACGGACGTTTGGTCGACGGAGTTTTGACAGAGGGCTTTTTGTATGTACTGTACCTAGTTTTATTTTCGTGTGATTTATTGCGGGGGAAGCGATAACCTATGTTTTTGTTTTTATTGTATATATACTTGTTATTCATTATCCACAATCTATATTTTCTACCACTTGTAATTAATCTAATATTCTATAGCAAGAGCCGTGTGTGTGTGTGTGTGTGTGTGTGTGTGTTTTGGGCAGCCGAAACTACACATTCAAATCGCACCAAAACTGGCACATAAAATCGCAAAAAATTCGCTGATGTGAAAAGGCTTGGTCCCATCACGATTGAGAAACTTTTACTATACTTAATGAGCGAACACATTTTGACCAAAAACGCCACTCCCGGTGCCCGGCATAGGATCTCCGTAGAATTTTTTCCCACAGGTACAACTAAATTATTTCGTACTTGCGTTCGGACAACTTGGGTTCCATTCCCGAAGCTGCAAATAACACGATCATTTGGTTAGCTGCAAGAAATCCAAGTGACAATATTACACTAGAACAGCACATAAACGCGGGAGCCCTCCGCAGGAGCAAGTGCGAAGGGCCCGAAAGGCCCACGAGCACTTGCTTCTATCCTATAGTTTGATGAACTGTGTTAAACCTTAATTAGACTAACACAAACTATTGCATCTAAACAACCTGCCTAAACACACACACACACACACACACACACACAAACACACACAAACACACAGAGTACAGTAAAAAAACAAATCGCCTCGCAGGCAGAAACAATGAGGACGAAGGATTCAGAGCGTCCCTTGGGAAACAATGACGCTCGCTAATGCACTTCACTAATCTACGCCAGTTACTTCCCTTCCAGATATCTTCCCTTTCTCCATCCTCTGAGCTTAATCCCTTCAGTAAGATTACGTTTTTTTTTCCCCTAAGTTCTGCTATTTCCATGCGAATTTGTTGGGCTTTATGATAGACTTTTCGAAGTATTGTAGTTAGGTACAATGTTCGTTAACTCCTTCACGTCGTGAGACCTATCATAAGTTGAAAAAAAAAAAAAAAATGAAAGTAGCATTAACAAACTAAGAAAGACGGCGTTGTATTCAAGAGGTTAACAGTGAACCCAGTTTACACGGTCCCTTGCCCCTCAACCACGGCTGGTAACTTGGGTATTTTGCTCTGACTAACGACACACGATGTTACTCGCCACAGGCACAGTTACCTTCGTCCCTGGTTTAACCTCTGCACCACGAAAGCGTATTTTTCGTTATACTGTAATCATCCAGCCTCGAAACGACTTTACTCATCATATAAAAGAACTGTCTTAGCAAAGAGGTTAATGAATGCATTATCCAACCCCTCCACTTCAAAAGGTTTATTCTAGAGAGAACGCTGTCGTTTGCAGAAAGTGCAGTTATATAATACGTCATCGAATTGAAAGCGATAAAATGCTGCGAGCAGGGTTCAGTAATAACGTATGTTCTATTTGCTTTTCATATATATATATTTTTTTATCACTTTACCAAGTGAAACCTTTTTAATATTGCTACTACATCACTCGTCACAACACTCGCACATATCACTGCTCTCTGATGACGCCTTCACATTCTACTACATCCAAAAATTTACACAAATTTGTCATTCCCTTTTAAAAATATCGTAAATTTTATCACTTCTTCTAGATATCATGAGTTTTCTCACTCCTTCCTGATAATATCACTATTAACTTTTTCTCACCTCAGATACTACCGCTATTATTTTAATCGACTAAGAAAACACTATCCCTATCATTCATTCTGTAATAATACAACAGTGCTATCTTTTTGAGCCTTCTCAGACTGTGACACAACAGTGTTTTTCAGAGATCTCAGAAAATGCCAATATATTTATCACATGGCACAAAAACTGCTCACATAACCTAGAAAAGGCCGGATGTATATAACATTCCATGGAAAATACTTCAGATATTCCACGCACACCTTAGAATATACAACACCTTTATTCCTCACTCACACCAGAAAACACCAGTGCTACATTCCTCACTCCCCTCAGATTATTTAAATGAACCAATTTCCCCTCACTTTGCCTGTTCCTCCCCGCCCCGTCACTCAGTGTCCTACTTGTCCTGTCCCCCTTTATCACAGGATATTGAATTCAGTGAGTAAGGGAGTGGGAAGAGGGAACGAGGAGGAGGGACGAGAGAGGAAATGATAAAGGAAGGACTAGGAGAAAAAGGGAGGAAGTGGAGGATGAAATGGGGCTGTATAAATGGGAAGGGAGGGCAAGACGGGAAGGGAGGGTTAAAGTATGCTGTAAGTGATATGGGTTGAAAGGGGAAGATACTATATGCCAGAGAATAGAGGAAGAATGGTAAAGAGAGGAAGAAAGAGGGAGGGTGAAGAGATGGAGATAAAGGAAAGACGTAGGGTGAGAACAAGGGAGACGAGAGGTTTTGAAGGGAGTATATTAGGGCAAGGGGTGGGGGAAGGGAAGGGGATAGAAATAAGGAGTGTGGAGGGAGGGAATGTATTATAGTAACATGGGGAAGAAAAGTGGAGTAGAGAAGGGGTAGAAAGGTCAGTACTGAGGATGAAGAGATAGGGAAGGAAGAGAGAGATAATGTCCCGAGAAGGATGAGAGAGAAAAGAAGTGGGGAGGGGAAAGATGGGAATAGACTGGGAGGGAAGAGAGGAAGACTGGATGGAGAAGAAAGGGAGGGAGAATAAATGAGGAGGTAAGAGAGGTAGAAGGGTGGGAAGGAGAATGGGGGAGGAGCGATGCACATCTGAACACAATCACACAGTAACACACACACACACACACACACACACACACACACATACAAAGGGGAAGAGAGAGAGAGAGAGAGAGAGAGAGAGAGACGTTCGTGAGGCAAAAAATATTATACTCTGTCATAGTGATGCAGTAGAAGTACTGAGCCAAGAAGGAGCAAAGAGTGCAACACAAATGCCTTCTAATTTGTTGATGAGATGAATATCTTACTTTGTCTTGTTATCTTAACCATCCATCAATTGTTTTTAAAATCGACATATTCGTCTCTTACCTGACCCTGAACCCTTCCACCAACTTTGGTATAAATCAGATCAAAACTTTGAGCTGACCGTGACATATAACTTGGATCTTTGATTTATTGTTTTCAAAGTGAATTTTCTGCATCCTTGTTAGACGCTTAGTCCTTCCACCATGTATAGTCAGATCTCATTAAAACTGCCTAAGTTGCTCGCTCGAGCATTCGACCATCCTTGAGATCTTGTACATTCACGAAGTTTCTCAAAACGAATCTTTCCGTAAACCATTCTACAAAATTTTGTCGAATAAGGATAAAATCTGCTGTAATCGAACTTGTCAGTGACCTTGAAAACTGGCCAATTGTTGTAAATAATAGATGAACACCTTGGCAGACCCTCAACCTCTCAACCAAATTTGGTCCAAATCAAATAAAAAAATATTCCTTAATTTTGCTTACTTACAGACACATTGGTCAATCTCTGATCTTGCCCTGTGACATTGTCCTTTGACGTACTGTTCTAAAAAACAGCAGGTTTGCTTCTCGGCTCTCTTTCCTTACTCCAGGCTCGATCAAAATAGGATTTGTCAACACACACACACACACACACACACACACACACACACACACACACACACACTGCTCATATATACATATCATTGTAGGTGGGAGCGCCCATCATCCACCCACTTAATGTAGTGGTACTCTGTTTTAAGGTAGCTCTAAATCGTGTGGCAAGCCTAATGATTTCCTGTAAACCAGGAAAGCATCTACAACGCTGGGTGGAAACCTTATAACCAACAGACACGTGTTCCCTACATGACGGCAGGTGGGTTGGCAGAGGGTTAGTGCCCCTCCCCGGAAACAACTAATTTAAAATAACGAACAAGAAGCCTCGGACCAGGACTTACCTAAAGCTGACCACTAAGGACCGAACAAAGGACACGATACGGGTGGTGACTTGGAATGTAAGGGGTGCAAATGATGAGGTGAAAGAGGGAGAGATTGTCCAGGTGCTTGAGGATGCGAAAGTAGATGTATGTGGATTCACTGAAACTAAACGGAGAGGTGAGAGTGTGAGAGAATGGGAGTATGGATGGGGTATATGTGCAGGAGTAGGTGAGAATGAGATGACAAGGGAAGGAGTGTGTATTGTTGTGAGTCACAGATGGAATGAGAATATAAGACAGTATGGATCAGTTGGCTCAAGGACTGTGTGGGTAAGATTGAAAGGTGGACTACAAGTGTGGGCGATTGTGTGTGTGTATGTGCCAACACAAGATCGTGCAAGCAGAGTGAGAGAAGAGTTCTGGACAAATGTGAAAGTGTGCATGGAAAAGTCTGAAAGCAATGAGACTGTTTTTGATTGTTGATACGAATAGTAAAGTAGAGAATGTGAAGGTGGATGGAGTTGTTGGTGATTGGGGTGTGCCTGCCGAAATAGATGAGAATGGCAGAGCTTTAGTGGACATTTGTGCCGGGAGGGGGTTGTTGATAGCCATTACCCTTTTCAGGCACAAAATGATCCACAGGTATAAATGGCGAGTGATGAGAAGAGTGGGTGGTGAATTTAATGAACAGAAGACAATGATTAATTACGTGTGCGTGGATGAAAGGATGTGAAGGTGTGTAATGGATGCAAGAGCATACAGAGTTTGGGGGAGTGGACTTTCTGATCACCACCAAGTGGTGTTCAGAATCAAGGTCCAAGTAAAAAGGAGAAATACAAGAAGGGAAGGACGGGAAGAAGGAGTAGATGTAAGGAGAGTGGAAAGGTTACAAGAGGATGAGAAGAAGGCAGAATATAAGAGAGAAATGAAAGAACAGTTGGGTTAATATGAATTGGAGTAGATGGGGGACGTGGAAGGTGTGTACAAGATATTCACAGAAGAAATCTGTGCGGCATGAGAGGTGGTGTCTGGGGTGAAGAGAAGGTGAAAGGTGGTGCAAGGAACAGCATGGTGGAATGAAGAGGTGAGACAGGCTGTGGCACAAAAGAAAAAAAACATACAATGAATGGATGAGAAATAGGTGCGTGGAAGGAGCTGAGAGACGGAAGGAAGAGTTATATGTTGAAAGGAAGAGAGAGGTGAAAAGATTCGTAGGAGAGAGTAAGAAGAGAGTGGATGAGGAATTTGGAAGGAATTTGTGTAACGTGGAGGGCTGTAAGAAAATGTTCTGGAAAGAGGTAAAGAGAGTTAGACAGGGTGGCATTGAAGTTAGCATGGGAGTGAAAGATAAAATGGTAGATTACTATTGGAGAAGAGAGAAAAAGTGAGCAGATGGAGACAAAGCTTTAAGGAATTGTTGAACATAGAGAATGAAAATAATGCAAGTGTAAGTGGCTGGGGAATGGCTGGGAGAAGGAGGGAGGTGAGAAGACAGGAAGAAATCAGTAGGATAGAAGTTGTGGAAGCAATGAAGAAAGTCAATTTGGGGAAAGCCCCAGGAATTGATGGAGTGTGTGGTGAAATGTTGAAACATGGGGGAGAGATAGTAGTAGAATGGATGTGCAAGATGTGCAGATTGGCCTGGCATGAAGGTAAAGTCCCGGAGGATTGGAAGTCAGGTATAATTATTCCCTTGTACAAAGGAAAAGGGGAAAAAGAAGTGTGTGGTAATCATAGGAGCATTTGACTTCTTAGTGTAATAGGAAAAGTATATGGTAGGATACTTATTGACAGAGTTAGGGAAATAACAGAGGAAGTAGTTGGAGAAGAACAGGGAGGCTTTAGGAAGGGAAGAGGTTGTGTAGATCAGATATTCATTCTTAAATCTTTAGTGGAAAAGTTTCTAGAGAAGGGAAAGAATTTGTAAGCGGCCTTCATGGATTTGGAGAAAGCATATGACAGAGTGGATAGAAAAGGATTGTGGAAATTATTAATAATATATAGAGTTGACTGGAAGTTGTTGAATGCTGTGAAGAGAATGCATGAGGGTGGTAAGGCTGCAGTGCGTGTGGATAGTGAACTGAGTAACTTTTTCTATATGAAGGTTGGGTTGAAACAGGGATATGCCATGTCTCCATGGTTGTTCAATCTGTACATGGATGGGGGTAATAAAAGAGGTACAAGGTAGGGCAGAGGATGTTGGAGTGACCCTAATGACAGAGGGCAGTGTTTGGAAACTCCTTGTACTGTTGTTTGCAGATGATACTGTATTGTTAAGTGAAGACGAAGGGGAGTTGCAAGGCTTGGTGGATGAGTCTGGGAGAGTGTGTAAGAAACGGAATCTAAAGGTGAATGTAGGGAAGAGTAAAGTTATGGTCTTCGAGAGAAGTGAAGTCAGTGAATGTACAGTGAGGCTGGATGAGGAGGAAATGGAAAATGTGAGTGCGTTTAAGTACTTAGGTAATGTGATGAGTAACGACGGAAGTTTAGAGGGTGAAGTGCTTGAAAGGGTACAGCAAGGAAGAAAAGTTGCTGGTTCCTTGGAAGCAGTGATAAGAAACAGGGAAGTGAGCATGGAAGTGAAAAAGTTTCTGCGTGACAGTATTGTGATTCCAACTCTAACGTACGGAAGCGAAGCTTGGACGTTGTTGGAGGGACACAAATCAAGAGCGAGAGCTGTGGAAATGAGTTATTTAAGAGGAGCATGTGGAGTCACGTGGAGAGACAGATTGACAAATGTGGATGTGAAGGAGCGTTGTATTGTGGATGTGGATGTGATAGGTAGCGTTAGGAGAAACACACTGATGTGATTTGGCCATGTGGAGAGGATGGAGAATGTGAGACTGACGAGGAGAGAGTATGTGAGGAGGAGGGGGAGAGGGGGAGGGAGAGGCCAAGAATGAGATGGAGGGAGGGAGTGGAGAGGTATATGAGAGAGGGGGGTGTGAGTTGGGAGCAGGGCAGTGGAATGGCGGGGGACAGGGCGACGTGGAGGCGACTTGTTTGTGGCCACCCCGTATGGGATTGAGGCTTCTGGCAATATATAGATTGATAGATACAAACACCTTTCTTCCATTCTGTCACAGAATATTTCCAGCTCCATCCTCAAATCCCAATATCCAGTCCAAGAAATATTCCCCACTTGTGACCCAGTCGTTCACAGAATCAGTTCCCACATATTGCCACAATCCTCCTCAATATTGAAAAGGTTCATTTTTTTCTTTTATCTCTCATCACGCTCCTCGCTTCACAATTTCTGCATACTACACAGTTCAAACGCAATGGTACTTATGTGTAATTATCATATCATCATCATCATCATCATCCCAACCCTGTACACACACACGGCAGATAAGACCTTGTCAAACTGAGCCAGAGTTAAATTCATTTATCATTCATGCCACTGAAACTCATGTGTTTGTCTTGTGCTGTAGTTCTGAGCTTCATCTGATTCTCTTTTTCCATTTCCGAGAAATAATGTCCAAATTCCTCTATTCCATTTTCTGGATTCTACCCACCCCATTAGTAATAATGGAAAAAGAGTGAGCTAGCATATTCATCCAGACGGCGTATTTTAGCTTGTTCTTGGTATCTCCGATAATTTTATTTCAGCTTAGGAAGCGTCCTATTTGTGAAGGGTTTAATGGAGCCCAGATCTAACCCCTTGAGCTGGAAAGTTTTCTTCCAAGCTATCTAGGACAGTCTAGCAGCAGCAAGATTATTTATTTATTTATTTATTTGTTTTCTATTTGTACTAAAAAAAAAAAGTCATCAGATGAAGGAATTAACTGACGTCGGTGTAAGCTCAGAGCAGGTCTCTATTTACTCATACAGGTGTACACGCTTGCAACCTGACTCCCTTGTTTACACAAACAAGCCCCCTACATCGCCGCCTCCACCCCGAAACTCACCCTGTTAGCTTTGCACACGGCTTTGTCACCTGTTTGCTTACCTTTTTTCCCCCTGATGGCCAGAATCTCTATCTTATTCGTATGTTTTCATTGTTATGTTATTAATGAATTTTACGTCCCTCTCAGGAATTAGGTCTATAATAAAGATGTATGCATTTGCTTCGTGTTTACTCATTTCTATATAATTTTCTTCCCCGTTTAGGGGGTAGGTTCCTTAAGTGCCTGTGTCATTTTTCAGTGACATTCAACCCATGTGTCTGGGCTATAACTTTTTTGTCTGTGATTATGGTATCGACATTACTGAGTTGTACTTTCTTTCGCTTCGAAGGTTTGTAACACCTGCTTCATTAGCAGTTTATTCTGTTACACCTCAGTATCCTCTTGTATGGTGCCGATGCAGACCATGTCGATACAGAAACTTATTTAACGTGCAAAACAATACCATGGAATTACTACCCTATCTCACAGTTTTCACTCAACCTACAGATATTTCCGATTTAAACTGAGATCAGGAACAGAGTTAAAGATGCTATTTCAAGTAGACAGCAGGCAGACCTACAGATTAAATCTTTGCAATAATCATATCCGATGGTGCCGTGAGAAGACCACATTGCCATAACTCATTATAAAATAGATTTTGGCACTGAAAATATCCACACTCCTTTTTAAACTTATTGCTGCTGGCGCTCATGAGGTAGAACAAAACAAAAAATGGAGAGAAAAAGATGAAGGAAACCTAATCCTCGCACACCCTCCCCGCTTGTCCACCCTCAGCCATAGTCCTCCTACAGCACCTTCAAGCATCGTATCCCACACCCTCATCCACCCCAATGTTCACCCTCCCACACATCTTCACCCACCCTAACCCACACCCAACCAACCCAAATACAAGCGCCCACAACCCTACCCCATAGCCGCACTCAGTTCATCTCATACTCCCATTTACCTTAACCCACATCCTTCCCTATATAACCCCAAACCATTACCAACTATACCCAGCACACTTACTCCCTTTACACCCAACCTCCCTCCCCCTCCCCCACACCTTCACTCATCCAACCCGACACACACTTCCACCCTACCCCACAACATTCATACATCGCAACTCGCACAACTTTCAACTCGCAAGAAATTATTGGACACCAAAAAACTCAGTTTTGGTAAAATAAAAGTGCAAGCTATTGACTCTGGTGAATTAGACTGGCTTCTGATTTAGTTCTTTCTGTTCTCCAGAGCTGTGTCGAATATCAAGTTTAATAATTTAATTTTAATTTGACTGTAAACAACTGGATGCCTTTACGCTGTCTCAAAACTTTGTAGCTACAGTGATGTACTGTGTGAGTGTGTGTGTGTGTGTGTGTGTGTGTGTGTGTGTGTGTGTGTGTGTGTGTGTGTGTGTGTGTGTGTGTGTGTGTGTGTGTGTGTGTGTGTGTGTGTGAGAGAGAGAGAGAGAGAGAGAGAGAGGTGGTTTGGTACAGCTGTTAATTCGCAATACAGGGTTGAGGGAGACGAAAATACCTTCGTATACCCCTGAAAAATGCGTGGGTAATATTTAACAGCACATATCACCTATGCCCGAGGAACAGTGCAGTATTAACACAAGTGTATTAGCGCCCATAACTTGTAGAGCCAGGAGTATTTACTAATGCCAGTGATTATGTGTGTTACATTGGAATGGACACGAAGAGGTGCTTTTAGCGCATGGCATAGAATTCTGGTTTTATAGTATTTACCTTATAGTATAGAAATGGAATTTTTGTTTTTTATATTTAAACAGTTATAGAACTTTACGCTCGTTTTTACATTGTGGTACAGAACCACTGTAATTAATTATCTGGGCGAAGGTATAAATGTCTACTACATTTGTACTTTAAATTTTAGACTTTTAGACTAGAATCAAAGGCAGAGGGCATGCAAAACTCGTTCTTTGCAAAGAAATTTGAACAAACAAAAACAAAAGCAAAAAGGGAGTTCTGTTTTTTTATTAGTATTTTTACCTCCTCCAAGAAGGTTGTGTTTTACCCCGCGTTGGTTTGTTTGTCTGTTTGTTTGTCTGTGTGTCAGCAGGATTACTAAAAAAGATATAAACGGATTTTAATGGAATGTTGTAGGAAGGTAGGCCACGGGCCAAGGAAGCAGTGATTAAATTTGGGGGGGGGGGGGAATCCAGAGCCAGATCCGGAGTATCCCGCACAATATCTCCAAAAGTTTTTAATGTATTTCAATTAAACTTTGTGAAAAGGTGGGCCATGGACCAAGAAAGAACTGATTGTATTTTGGAGCGATCCGGACCCTTTATAAAAACAATGACTTTGGCGGAGGTATGTACATTCTGAGCTCTTTCTAGTTACAACATATACTCGTATTGTGTTTCATCATCTTCACAGTATAGTCTGGTCCATATATTGCTATCGAGATATGTGAAGTAGGCCTCAAATGGGCGAAAATCTTGGACATGAAACAATTATAACTCAGCTGCCAGTAAAACATTTCTACATTCACACCATCCAGTTTTGGAGACTATGATTTAAGTTGGTTCACTGCTAGACACATCTCAACTCTATAGCCGCTGTTGTAGACGGTCATCGTTCTTCTCCTAGATCTATCAACAGTGGTGTTCCTCAGGGCTCTGTCCTATCACCAACTCTCTTCCTTTTATTCATCAATGATCTTCTAAGCTGTACATCTAACCCTATCCACTCATACGCTGATGACTCCACCCTTCACCTCTCCATTCGGTTCCCGCAACGCCCATCTCAACAGTTACTTCAACAATCAAGGGATGAGGCTATGGCACACCTAATGTCTGACTTGGCTCGTTTCTCTGACTGGGGTAAAAATAATATGGTTGTCTTTAATGCATCTAAGACTCAGTTCTTACACCTATCAACCCGACAAAATCTTCCACAGGTATACCCACTAATGTTTGATAATATTCAGCTTAATCCTGCATCATCCTTGAACATGCTTGGGGTTTCATTTACTCGGGACTTATCTTGGAAAGATCATATTACATCTCTTGTAAAATCTGCTTCCAAGAGATTGGGTGTGCTAAGCTGACTCCGCTCTTTCTTTACCCCTGCGCAATTGTTGACTCTATACAGGGGTTTTATCCGCCCCTGTGTGGAGTACAACTCTCATGTGTGGGGAGGCTCCCCACATACAGCTCTTCTCAATAGGGTGGAGTCAAAGGCTTTTCGTCTCATTAACTCTCCTCCTCTTACTGACTCCCTTCAACCTCTGTCTCTTCGCCGCACTGTTGCATCTTTATCTCTTTTCTATCGCTACTTTAATGGTCACTGCTCCTCTGAACTGTCTGCTTGCATTCCTCCACCTCTACGACGGGCGCGTAGCACCCGTCTGGCAGCAAACTCTCATCCTTTTTCTGTCCAACTCTCTAATGCAAGAGTTAACCGTTACTCCCAGTCTTTCATTTATGCAACAGGTCAGCTCTGGAACTGTCTCCCTCTGTCTGTATTTCCTGCTGCCTATGATCTCCAGTCTTTCAAACGCAGTGTGTCCAGGCATCTCAAAATGATCGGATCTTGAATTTGGCTCTCTATTGTATTTTGTTTTTCTCTTGGAGGGAACTGTTACTGCGGGCTCATGGCCTTTGGTTCCTTCTTCCTCACATTTAAAAAAAAAAAAAAAAAGCTAACTTCTCCCTTTGCTATCATCCTTTCTCCCCTTGATCTTACTCCTCTGAAATTTGATATCACACCGCCCCTTCTGTTACTATATTCAGCAATTGGCTGAAATAGTCTCTCTCTCTCTCTCTCTCTCTCTCCCCCTAGGTAAGCAAGAGAGGGTTGAGATTTACATGAATAGTGTTGTGGAAGGAAAGTAAGAAAAATGAATGGCTAGAAGACCATGTAAAGGATGAGAAGGAAATGAGAGACTGAGGGAGGAGGGGAACGGAAGGACAGTATGATGGAGAAAAGGGAGGGGTCCAGGGGTTGTGTATGGGAGGAAAAGGAAGGAAAAGAGCGACAAGGATGCAGGAGAAGGGTGGAGAGAAGAATGTGGTAAACAGAAAGGGACGATTTAGTGACAGTCTGAGGTGGGAAAGAAAAAAGAAGGCTGAAAGAGAGCGAAACGAAACTAAAAAAATTGGAAAAACACAATAGGATTGGCTCCTTTTTTGAGATGGCTACGGCCAGAGAGACGGAAATGAAGGAGCATAATGAGTGAGAATAGAGGTAAAAGGAGAACTAGAAGAAAGAAAAAGGTAGGTGATGGAAGTGTGATGAGAGATGAATAGATCACACAGACATTACTCTTTTTCCCAAGTGGTCCTGCCTTAGTAAGTTGTCGAATTGCAAAAATTCAAAACAAAGATAAGATGGCAGAGAGAGAGAGAGAGAGAGAGAGAGAGACAGACAGACAGACAGACAGACAGACAGAGACAGACAGACAGACAGACAGATAGATGATGATATAGTCAGGTATGGAAGAAATTAGAAGACAGCGAGAGAAGAAGGGGGTAAGCAAATAGAGGAAAGGAGGTAGTCAGAAATGGAAGAAAAGAAGAACACATAGGAAGAGAAGATTGACGATAAGGAGGGAGGGAATAAAGACATGCAGAGAGGAAGGTAAGAGAGCCAGGCAGTGGGAAGGAGAAAACAGACATAGGAGGGGGGAGAGACAGAAAGACACAGAGTGTGGCAGTAGGAAGGAGAAAAAGACTAGCAGTGATGGAGAATGGTAATTATGGAAGACGGTGGAAGGTAGAATTGGAGGGAGGGAAAAGAATAGGAAGGTAGGGAGGGAGGGAAAATAGGAAGGTAGGGAGGGAGGGAAAAGAAGGAGTAGAAGGTATGGAAGGAGACACGGATTGGCAATGCACTGTACACCAGGGCAGGTGCCACCGCCAACACGTTAAGGCGTCCCTGTCCAGCAACACTCAGCAAGTACAACCCTGGGCCGTCAGAGTTAATACACTGTCATGCCTTCACTGAATCATGTAGGCGTCCTTTGAACTATTAATAGCCTTGTCATTTTCACCTTCTGCTTGGGTTCTTAACATTTACCTTTGACACAGGTCAGATATTTGTACAAACACACTTGTTACCATTTCATCATTCACTCAAGGTATCCATGCAGGTATTATTGTAACTGCCTCATTGCGTTATAGAGAGGGATGCCTTCATGTGGTGGCACCGATATAACAGGTTGGCTCAATTGCCTGATAGCACAAACGTCACTCAATCACTTTCCTGTCCCCCGAAATGAGAATGGTGAAAAGCAGGTGAAGGAAAACTTAAGCCTGCAGTCCACCGAGTTCACACTACGGATGTAGTTGGGGTCACAAGAAAAACAACCACAGCAACAACGTATCGACATTCACCCAAGGTCTCCATATGCCACTGTTGCTGATTCATTTGTTGATTTATTACACGAAGAGTAATAGCGTTTACAGTGAGAAGCGATCCACCTGAAATTACATGAAAATAAATGTAGATCAGAGTGAGGCTGGAGACAAGTGAGGGAAAAGAAATTTTAACCTCTTCAGGGAAGAGAAATATTAGCCTCTTCAAGGCGACGTTCTCTTATATGTTACTCTCTCTCTCTCTCTCTCTCTCTCTCTCTGTTGCTATATAAGTTCCGGCCCTTGGCACATTCCCCCCCTTAGGTGACAGGCGATGACAGTATTGTTGGAGGAAAGAGTGACAGTGTGGAGGGAAGGGAAGGGAAGGAAAGAGAAGGGCAGGGTTCTGATGTGCAGGAAAGAAGATAAGGGAAGAAAACGAAAGAGTGGTTGTGTGAAGGAAAGAAGGACAGAGAAGGGAAGTAGAGGATGGTGTAATACGGATTGGAAGGGAAGGAAATATAAGTGAAACGAAGGGAGGGGAAGGGTATTGGTGCAGAGGAGAAAACAGAAGGAAGGGTGATGGTGTGGTGAAAGAGGAAAGGGAAGGGTGATGGTGTGGAGAATAATGAATGGGGAGGGAAAGATGGAGAAAAGAAGGGAAGGGTAATGGAGGAAAAGAAGGGATGAGAATGAAGAAGAAAGAACATGTAGCATCGAAAAGGAGAGGAACGAAAACAGGGGAAAAGTGGTGGAATGGAAGCAAGAGTCAGAGGTGAGTGTGGGAGAGGAGGGAGGGGAATGGTCAGGCGACATTACGGAAAAAAAAAAAAAAAAAGTAACTAGAGAAGGATTGGTGTAAAAGAGGAGGAGAGTTGAAGATGAGGGGGCGGGAGGGTTGAGATTTACATGAATAGTGTTGTGGAAGGAAAGTAACAAAAATGAATGGCTAGAAGACCATGTAAAGGATGAGAAGGAAATGAGAGACTGAGGGAGGAGGGGAACGGAAGGACAGTATGATGGAGAAAAGGGAGGGGTCCAGGGATTGTGTATGGGAGGAAAAGGAAGGAAAAGAGCGACAAGGATGCAGGAGAAGGGTGGAGAGAAGAATGTGGTAAACAGAAAGGGACGATTTAGTGGCAGTCTGAAGTAACCAACGTTTTTTTTAATGAAAATTTGTTTGTGTTCCAATGCAAAATAGTGTGTTTTAATCTATTCTGACCTTCATTTTGGGCGGAAATCCCTCCTTTGGAAATCTGAGTAAGAATTCCGAAAGTGGGTTTATCCGCCCAAATCAAGATCAAGATTAATTAAAAACACACTATTTTGCATTATACTAACCTAACCTAACCCAACCTAACCTAACCCAACCCAACTTAACCCAACCAAACCTAACCTAACCTAACCCAGCCCAACCTAACCTGATCTACCTTGAAGGGTGTAGAATTGTTCCTTTATAATCGGAAACGGTGAATTTGCACTGGATCTTCCCCTTACTTTCTGACTTTTCCTCCACCGGCTGCAGTACCACTGATGTCTACCTTCCCGATCTTTGCAGGGGAAATTACACTCTTTACACTGTACGTCACTTGGCAATTTTTTCTTAGTAGTTCAATGGATGCTTCGTTATTACAGTGGTAGTCCTTGATAATCTGCCAGTAATCCTTGCTACAGATACAAGCTTGGAAATCAACAACACATTCTTCACTACCGGAGGCCATGACTATGACTGACTTTCAAATCTTGGGCGTCCCTGCGTCACCCACAAATACTTTAAGGTGATTGGCTGGTTTTACTTACGACTACTGTGACTGGCTGGTTTCAAAAGTCCCTGTTGCTCGGGAACGCCTGATTGGCTGTTTTTAAAACTCACATACATATGAAAGTACCAGCCGAGCACACTCGAGTCCTGCCGACATAGACCGAGTACACACGCCTGCACCAGCCAATATGGCGCAACATTCATCTGCTACTAGCCGTTAGCCTAACCTGTCACTACATGAATACCCTTACAAAATTCGCTCCCTCAACTCAAACTAGGCTTAAAAGGTAACTCTTGGTTAGAATAGTTCAGGGACGTAATATAATGAAAATCGGTAACGTTGGTTACTTCTAAAGTAATACCAAAAGAAGGGATAGGGAAGGTGGGGAAGAGGAGGGAAGGAAAGGAGCGGGTAAGGGAGGAGTATGGAAGAGGGAAAAGAAAGGAAGGGTAGTGTCGAAATACAGTGTAGGATGGAGGGGATGGGAAAGTTGGTATTGGGAAATTACAAGCAATGAGGTTTAGAAACGATTTAGTTATAGCTTTTCTGGCCAAAGTTGGTCTAAATCGATTATTTATAATTGTTTCTTCTAAATTAACTTGGTCAATATTACCACCTTCTTGCAGCTTCTTTCACGTTGCTCAGTGGCAAAAAAAGACGATGCGGTGGATAAGCAGCCTCTCTTTAGCCGTTCTCCGTCACTGGCATCATAATCTACTGTAAATCTATTACTGTAACTCAGCAATCAAGATGGAGAGATTAAAACATCAGGCCAAGTAAAAGTAAACAAGACAGAGGACATCTGTTCTAGAGGCACCCACCCCCGTCATTTCGTAAGTGGAAAGAATACCTACAGTATTTTACAAAGGTAGTAGGTGGTGGTGGCCATCATCCATTCACTTAATGAAGTACTGCCTACTTCTTCCTTCACATTTACCTTTATTTTTCTGTGTCTGTCGTTCTGTCTTCGTACTTCTCACATTTTTCCTCTCACTTTTTATTCCACCTCTTTCCTTCACAGGTGACTGTACACTGAATGACAGGGATAATAGTTTCCTGTAAGTCAGGAAACCGTTTACAGCCGTAAGTGTTCCCTAGGTGTCAACAAGTGAGTTGGCGGAGGATTAGTGACCCTCCCCGTAAAACAACTTACTCAAAAAAATACGGTCACTCCTTATGGGATTATGGCTTCTGGCTATTGATAGAGACAGCAGGCAGAGGGGCGACACTCGGGGTCCCACCCTCTTCAATCTTTGGTCTGAGTATACGTCTTCTATTGTGCAAAACTTTGTGTGTAGGTAAAAACTATGTCACTGTTCCCCGCGGGAACAGTCTGTCTCGTGGGAAGTGGCCATCAACGATCACACGTTATATAATACGTGGTCGGGGTGAATGTCAACCAGGACGAAAATTTTCTTGTTCTTAGCATTATGGCCGTGCAAAAAAGCTTAGACCAGAACCTCCGGGGACCGACCCCTCACCAACAAGGGGGTGGGGGGTGGAGGGATGCTCTTCGTAAACCTTAAAAAAAAAAAAAAAGCCGTATTTCTCTGGACCCCCGGCGGCCCTACACCCCCTTCATGAGGGGCGACCCTCAGAGGTCCCACCCTTCCCAAAACGGGGCCGGGGTGAACATCTATCAGTACCATCTGCAAAACTCCATGTCCTTCATTTTAAAACTTTGGCCCAGCATAAAGACTCTGGGCGGGATGCAGGGGCAACCCTTTAGTGCAGGGCGGCCCTCGATGGTTCCACAATGCTTATATCATGGCGAGGGTGAATCTATGACTGTGCAAAAGTTGTTATTTCTAGGTGTATAGCTGGCCATGACTAACGGTTTGGATACAGGCACTAACGGGCTGTCGCCCCCACGAGGGGGAGGGGTGGCCCTTGGGGTCCCACCCAGTCTGAACCCTGACCCGGGGGTAATTCTATCATTGTGTATTTTTTTTTTATTCCTAACAGGTCTCCTATAAGGCTTGGACACCATTCTTCAGGAAAGGACAGTAACTCAGTGAGTGCTTGAGCGAGCGGATTAATTAGTGCTGGAGAAACACAGTTAGAGGAAAGCAAAGGATTTAGTACCCTTGTGAGTGCGACAAATAATTATAGTGAAGGTGAAAAGCAAGGGAAGTGAAGAGTGTTGTAGAAGTGAGAGGAGGGTGACCAGTGGCAGGGGGAGCTGTAGGAAGCACGAAGTGTCAACAAGAATTACGCTGATTTCACTATTTAATACACATAGAACAGAGAAAAGTATCAATATCAATAAAAAATGTTTACTTCAACTTAGAGAAATAAAATCAGAATTAGAATGGCATGAGACTGATGCCTTCTTGTCAAAAAATAATTTATCTCCGAATTATGTTATTTTGTCATAATAATATTGTTGAGCTGAATAAAGGCACATAACAGTGCATCGCATCACACCTGTTGTGAACACTACAGGTCAACACTGATTGGTGTTTTTCCCAGTGGCTCATGTCAGGCTTTGTGAGGATGCGACAACAACAAACACTTGGCCTGGCAGATCACTGGGTGCACGTGTGGCAGCTGCCGGCATTCACACACACACACACACACACACACACACACACACACACACACACACACACACACACACACACACAGTGTGTATCGTGTATGATTTCCCTCGTGCTGACAAAAATGGAAAGCCAGCAGAGAATGATGGAAATTCGAAAAGGATATTTGAATGGATAACATAGAAAAATAAAGTAGTGATGATGCTGCGTTTTGAAAGAGAGAGAGAGAGAGAGAGAGAGAGAGAGAGAAAGAGAGAGAGAAAATCATGGTAATCCATAATCCACAATGATATCACAATTGTTTTACTGGTCTTCGGCAGTCGGTTATCATATCCATTATTCCTTCACGGTACAGTGGACGCATTATGGATTTTATTCCGGGTACTGACAGACGTCGTTAGTCAGCAGGGGTCAGGCACTGGCACGTAAAGGTGGCCTTATAATTTACGTCACTATACCCTATTTGATTGACCTGTGCAGCTGAGATGTATGGGGCGAGTAGGGTGTGTTTGATTCGCGGCTGCTGATTGGCCGCCGATGATGTAAATCTACAGCTCTTCTTATTTTACCACATATATATTTATATTTTTGAATTGCCTGTAATATTATCAGACAGTTTAAGTATAGAATAATTTTCGAAGCTAAAGAGGTAAAAATTAGCTTATGAACCTTACTGTTATAAAATAAAAAAAAATTAAAGTTGATTATAAAGTTTTACAAAACTATGAGTGAAGTTTGAAGTAATTTTCCACCCACGGTTACACCCACCTCCGCATGTTGCACTACATCCACCTACGGTGTACACGTACCACCACATGTTTCACTATAATATCAACCCACGGCGTACACCTACGTCCGCATGTTGTACTACAACACTCGCCTGCTTTTGCTTCAATGACATCACCGGCAGCCAACCAGCAGCCGCGAATCAAACACACCCTACTTGCCCCAAGCATCTCAGATGCGCAGGTCAGTCAGACAGAGTATGGTAATAAGATAATAATATCTGAGTTCCTTTTGGAAATGTGTTCATGATTAAACCCAACATTTTTTATAAGCATCCACGAATAGCACAGTTATTCGTTCTTATTACTCATCTACCTCATAATATGTTTCAAAACTGATCCATTCTCAAAATCTGTTTTATTTATTTATTTATTAATTTATTTTATTTAATATAAAACGAATGTCAGGTTTATGCATACCTTCGTGTACTTTCCAGCACAAGCTAATGTATTCCACTCACACCCTGGGTTTTCCTGTCCCTGAATACAGTAATAAGGCGGCTCACAAGGAAGCAGTATAATACACATGGAACCAACGGAAATAAAACAAAATCGATAAGTAAAGCTTCTTTACCTTACGTGAGAAGTTCTTGTCCCCGCAGCTTGTGTGTGTGTGTGTGTGTGTGTGTGTGTGTGTGTGTGTGTGTGTGTGTGTGTGTGTGTGTGTGTGTGTGTGTGTGTGTGTGTGTGTGTAACTGGGTAAGCACAGTACATGGTACAGTTATCTGTGCGTGCAACTTATACTTTCTTTCACGAGCAAGTCTGCGTTATTTTTTTTCAGTGTGAAAACAGTTCTGTCTACTAACGTGACAAGGTTTTTCATCATTTACCAATCGTGTTTACCTAAGCACAAAAAGCTCTTGCTGGTAGCTGAGGTCATGACAATAATGTTAAGTAATGCCTACGCAATCTTCATAACCTAAATATTTAATAATTTCCATAACAGTACATCTGGAAGGCTACTGGTATAACCAATACTTCTGAACACGGAGAAAACTGAGACTATCAACCTACTGTCCGACAAATGTAAATCTTATCTTTAAGTCACGGTCGCCTCAGATGATGGATCTCGATTAACGTCATGACTGTGATTTGACAGCATCGTATTTTACTTCGCGTAATTCATATGATTTTATGCAGTCAAGTGAAAACCTCCTTAGGTAACGAGTTAAACTTTGCTAAACAGCATATACCTTAAGCAAAATTCTCCATTTCAATCATATGGCTGTCAACCTGTCTCCTTCCTACTCAGTGTTATCACAGGTATTCTCTTTGTAGCCACTGTACTTTATCTAACCTTACTCCCAGTTTTATTCATACTTTGTACAGCTAGTCTTTGACCAAATTTGTTGTCGCAAACTGATATACAGTATACTAAACTTCTTTTTCTCGGTATGTAGGTTCCTTTCTATAATTAATATTCGAGTAGAAATAAATAATTCTAGTAGAAAGTAGAAAGATAGGTAAATATATATATATATATATATATATATATATATATATATATATATATATATATATATATATATATATATATATATATATATGTGTGTGTGTGTGTGGTCGGTGGGGGCGCTCACCATCCACTCACTCGATGTACAGCTGCTCCTGGGTGTCTGCCCTTTCCTCTTCTCCATCCTTCTTTCCTTCCATCCTCTTCCGCCTTTCTTTCCTTCATTCTTTCCTCGTCCTTCTGCCTACGGGTGACTTTACACTCCATCTCCTGTCTTTCTTTCCTTCATTCTTTCCTCTTCCTTCTGCCTGTGGGTGACTCTACACTGAGTGACAAGCCAAATGGTTTCCTGTACATCAGGAAACCATTTACTACGCTGGGTGGTAACCATATAACCAAATTTTGGCGCCTGATGGTTTAGTGAGTAATTATTGCATTCCAATCGGATTGAGCCCGTGAAGGTTCATATCCAAGGGGTGGTTGGGGTTTATTGCTCATATAATGCCACTCAGGGATGAGCGAGGCTGGTCACTCTCATCTTAAATGTCAGGGCCAACTGCTTAGCCCCGGGCTCCTATGCTCCTCATGGGGCGACACAGGATTGGATGATAGATGGATAGATAGATATATCTGTTTACCTATCTTTCTACTAGAATTATCTTCAGCTGTAAAGAAATCGTTAGGTGCTAGCCTAACAAGACACCTCAGTGAACCAATGAAAGAGAATGAGCTGCTGGAGACATTTTCTTCAAGTGTTGCAACTCTAAGGCTGAACAAAATCTGGGACTGACGTGATATAATTCCATTGGAGACAACAGCTTTGAAAGGGCTAATATTATTATTTTTACGCTCCTTAGTTTGTTACAAACTAAATACTTCTCGTTTGGGAAGTGTCTGTGACTTTCTGAAAATCGTCTTTGTGATGAAATCCCTTGCTATTGCAACCTTCAGCAAACTTGGTGGCGGTGCTGCAGCATTCCTTGTACGATTCGTTGGTTGCCGCAGCCTGGGTGGAAAGTTACGTGTGTCAGGCAGACAGACAGACAAGGGAGGAATAGACACACAGTGGAGGGAGTTAGGAAGAGGATGAAGGAGAGCAGGATGATATATAGGCACAGGACAGGGAAGTTAGTGAGGGAGAGAGGAGGAAGAGAAGGGAAGGAGGAAGGGAGGAAGAAAGGGTGGAAGGAGAGGAAGGAGGAATATATACACACTGGAGGAGGAAGAGAAGTGAGGAATACAGACAGTTAAGGGAGGGATATATATAGAATCAATGGCCGTAGGAAGAGCAGACCCCTTGCCCCCTATCCTGTTATCTTCCTACATTTTCCCCATTATCTTCTGAGACGTTTCCTGCCGCATGTCTCTGGTTGTGATAAAACGTCCCATACCTCAGCCTCCCTCACCCCTCCTCAAATCACCTCACAGACCACTTCATCAATTAAAAAGTGGTATGTACGAGAACGATTGACGACTGAGTGTGATAGTGTTTTGGAGTATGAGTATTTTAACAGGCAGACGTTAGCAGCAGCTTGCTTCATGTAGACACTGTATAGATCGCACCAAAAATATAGAGACGAGTACTACCAGTAATATACATACGAATACCACCGACGAACATTTTGCAGCCAATATTGCATGCTGTAGTAATATTCTCTCTCTCTCTCTCTCTCTCTCTCTCTCTCTCTCTCTCACACACACACACACACACACACACACACACACACACACACACACACACACACACACACACACACACACACACATACACACACAAGTAAAACTAGCATAGAAAGCTTGTTGTAAGGACTGTTGTGTGTGCGTTTGGTTGGGATGAGTCACACTACTGTCCCTCATGACTCAATGCTTGCCTTACTTTACGTAATAGTCATATTTGCAAGATTTACTCTTACTTCATCACTAATATTCAGAGATCTTTAATCTATGTTATTAATAAATATTGGCACATACCAAAGTTTCTATTCATTATACAGAAACAGCCAAACAAAATCACTTTTATATGGACAGTATTCTAGCCAGTTTAGGGTAAAAAGAACATGGAAAAGTGGAGTGGAAGCGAGGGGGGAGGGAAGGGTTGGAAGAAAAAAGGAGAAAAAAGGGTGAATGTGGGACCAGAGATTAAACGATGTCCGACCAAGGAAAAAACAACGATCCATACAGAACGAGAGAGAGAGAGAGAGAGAGAGAGAGAGAGAGACAGACAGACAGACAGACAGACAGACAGACAGACAGACAGACAGACAGACACAGAGAGAAACAGCATGAACAAAATATAACACTTACCAGTATCCCCCTCCCCCCATAAAAAAGAATGGCTGACCCAAACCAGAGTCGCATCAGGGAAATAAAGAGAAGAGACAAAAACGTTAAATGGATGTAGCGCAGCGTTCACCTGTAACTGCTTCTGAAAATATAGCAACGTTGGACTCCACAAAATATGCAAGGGTTGTACAGTACAATGTGGAGTGAGTAAAGTGGCGGGATGAGAAGGGCTAGTGATAATGATACACTTGAATGGAAGGGGAAGAAAAATGGAAAGATAATTGTTACCAGAAAGCAATCAGAGAGAGCACACCTCCGCCAATGCCATTGCAGGATCCAGATCCAGATCTGCCCCAGAATTCAATAAATTCCTTCCTGGCCTACGGCGCACCTTCCCAGAAAATTTCATTGAAATTCATTGAGAAGGTTTGGAGATATCGTGTGGATAAACAAGCAAAAAATTCCTGGATCTGGATGATGATCCGGATCACCATCAAAATCTAATGGATTGTTCCCTGGGCCTTACCCTAACCCTCCAAAATTTTTCAGCAAAATCTGTTCATAACTTTTTGAGTAATCCTGCTAACAGACAAACAAACCAACATCAGCAAAACATAACCTCCTTGGCGGAGGTAATGAGAGGGAGCTGTGGGTGAAAAAGAGGTAGTAAAATCTTCACTTTACTCGTTTTTTCTAGTCATGCTTCTCATCGTCGGCTTCTTTCCTTTCCTCTTTCTTTCCTCTCCGTCATTTTTTAGTCTCACATTCTTCCTTCGTGTTTTTCATCTTGTGTCACTCAACAATACTTCTGTCCGTTTGTGTTCACTGTCATATCATTTACTTTCAGCACTGTGTAATTTTCCTTCCTGCATTTTTCGCCAACTATTGTAAGTTGTTTAAAAGTGCAGTCAGTATTTTTTTTAACTGTTTTTGTTTTACCAGTATTGTTTAGGCTACTTTTTTTTTTTTCTATAGCCATAATAGTTACCGTTCTATTATATTCTTTACCTCGGACTTCGTCTGCATTACAATCACGAGATGCATATTATTTTGTTTTAGTTCGTGTAGCTACTTTACTGTAGTTATCTTTGACAAGGAAAGTATGTTTTCACCCCTGTTTGCTCGTTTGTTAGATAGTTAACTGGTCAGTTAGCAGGATTACTCAAAAACTGGTAGATAGCCCATGTCCCAGGGAACAATAGATTAACTTTTGGGATCGATCCGGATCATAGTATAGATTCTGGATCCGGAAAACACATTTTGCGAAACCCTAACCAGTGATGAGAAAACCTAACCCATTATGAAGAGTGGTCTGGAAATTACGTTGTCTTTGTCGGAGGCAGGAAATGGTCCCAGGATAATGCAGGAGAAAAAAATTAAACAATGCATAATCAGAGTCCCGTGGCTGGCAAGGGTAGGAAACATCTCTTGTCTCAAAAGATTCCTCTTCTATACAAGTATCTGAATAACCCAGAATCCTACTATCAAGTTCCAGATACTCATAGATAAATATCCGTCATTCACACTGTATTTATCACCACCCGTCACTATTGTCTTACCCGCTGTTGCTTCACTTCTGGCAAAGCACTTGTTATTCTGATTTACAGAACTACTTCCCATAGCAGAGTAAATGATCTGGTGAGGGGGAGAATGGATAAGGGAAGAGACACATGATCATTTCCCTGTTCAGTCCGGCTTTTCCCTGTCAAGGATTTACAGTAGAGAAAGTGACTTATGCAAATGGCTGAGCGATGGAAGAGGAACATGCTTCCCTATTGTGACCTACTGCCTCCGAGAGCACGGGAAATGTCCTGGGATAGGAAGAAACATTATCCCATGCTGTGGTCTACTGGCTTACAAGCAAGAATTATAGGTGACATACAACAAGGGATCAAATGAGGCGAGTAGAACGAACATTTCCCTGTTCTGAAGTTTTACCCAATATACACTTGAGGAAATGACTGTACACTGCATGAGGTCGATCTCATTTCTTTCTCTACTTAGTGCATTTGACTCAGGGCATAAGTTAGACATTGTTCCGACCAGTGAATGATGCAACACTTTTTCACATATCATCACTTGGGTATTAGTATCAACCGTCCATACTAAAGGCATAATAGGGATGCCATATTCAGAAATAGTGTGATGGTATCAACTGAGATCTTTTTATGTTTCCGGATCTTTGGAAGATACATTAATAATACCATAGGCCTACAATAACCAACTTCCAGTCCCAAGCCTACGTGTATTCCGTGGCCCAGCCATTAACTGACCTTTCGTTATTTCAGTCGACATTTCATAACTCCACCACTATACCATTACCACCACTCATGGAAATGACTTCCACTTTTGATGTCCACAATGCTAGATCAAATGAGCTGGTCCAGTCTGCGTAAGGATGGACCCAAGGAATGCCACACGGTTCAATAAGCATGTACTATGGATAACAAAAATATTGGTACACAGGGGGTCCGATGCCTACCGAAAACATTCGATCATCTGTTAATGATGAGGGAGGGTTGGTATGCCACCAGCGTCTCATTGTGTATGAACAATGTTAATATAAACATAACATTTGCTATATGTTTGCAAGAGGATATCGCTGGTTGGCGACATATGTCACCTCCCGACATCAGGGCTACCATTGTGTGGTAGGTGGGGCACTAATATTTCAGTGACCTTCGTCTGTGGTCCCAAATGCTTCACGCATAATGTGCACGGATACTTTTATGACACAAAGTACAATAATGTATCTTAATTCTTTCCCACTGTGGTGTCTGTTGTGAACGAGTTGATTACAGCTATATCTCACCACTCCAAACTGAAAAATCCTTCTTACCATCTTCAAACCCATCACGTCACTTCGATATATATCCCATTGGAGCCCAGTGTCCACAGTACGGGACAAAAGTGGGAATTTTCAAAGCTTAATAAAATAGGGAACCCCCGGGTGGGGACTTATGAGCTTTGCGACTATGAGCCGACAGGCGGAGGGCGGTACGCTTAGGACCCTCCAGGAACAATGCCTCGCCCAGCAACTCTTGGTGGGATCCAATGGGATATATATTTTTTCTGCTACCAGAGGAAACTTTCATCTTCAGGTAGTGTCTCCAGTAGTAAAAGGTTAATGAAACTATATCTATATCTGTAGCTCAAAAAGCATTTTCTAAGTTGAATAATGTTGCTTGGAGATAGCAAGAATAAGCTGGCAAGTATGACACTGTGTGATGAGAAAAATAATAAAGCGAGAAAGAGGTGTTGCGGAAAGGATAACACATTAATCCGACTCACAACACGACAGACGCCCATAACTCTACCTGTGTAGTCACGCATAGGTCAGGTAGAGAGAGAGAGAGAGAGAGAGAGAGAGAGAGAGTGTACTGGCCTACTTCTGTGGGTGTTACTGTGCGTTAGTGATTTTTGGACAAGTATATGAAAAATTCTATATTCTTATGTAGGCATTCAGTCATATCAATCTGAGGTGTGTGTGTGTGTGTGTGTGTGTGTGTGTGTGTGTGTGTGTGTGTGTGTGTGTGTGTGTGTGTGTGTGTGTGTGTGTGTGTGTGTGTGTGTGTGTGTGTGACACCACACAAATTGACAGTGTGGGAGTGAAGCGTGTGCGGGAATATGCAACCTGGATCACTTTTGTCATAACCATGAATATAAATCCTGCCTCTTCTCTCACCTCTGATCCCGGACTCCATCACCCCTCACCATCTTCTCAGCCCCTACCTCACCTCTCAACCCTCACCACTTCCTCTTGTTTGTTTGTGGGATATTCGTCCCAGTTTCCTGGGACACGGGCAAACAGAGAGCCCGTCAGAGGTGCGCACTACTTGCGCGAACTTGCTTTAGCGAGGTGGGGGGTAATCCCTTACCGTAGTAAGTAATATATTTAACGGAGCATGGGCAACAATGCCAGCAGCGTCCCTAAAGACATCACCAGATCGGACTAGGGCCGAGTCGAGGTCAGACCTGAGCCTGGTGGTGGCTGGGCAGTCCAGAAGATAATGAAGAAGGGGCTCCTCACAGCTTGCCAAGCAATGTTCACACGGGTCTGGCTCCATACCCACAATTTGCTTGTAGCAAAGAAACCCAAGACGCAATTTTCGAAGACGGACTACAATAAAATTAGGTAGTCCTGGGGGGAGCAACAGGAGAGAATACGACGTGGCAGTAGCATACCATTTTGCAGAGCAAGAGCCCTCCGTGACCCAGAGCTGATGGTCCTCTAGGGATAGTCTTCCTATGGTGGCAGTGAGAGTGCGGATGAGGTGCGAGGGACTAGGGCGTAGTGGGAATGAGATGTCTGGGAGATTGCAAGCTGAGCGCGCAGCGTCATCAGCACGCTCGTTGCCACTAATTCCCACATGACCCGGGAGCCAGTGAAGGTTAATCGTTGCGCCCCTATGGACAAGAAGTGATGCAAATGTATGAATCGCTGTTAGGAGAAAGACGTTGTCATGCAGCGAGAAGGATCGTAATCTCTGAATGGAAGAAAGAGAGTCTGTGTGGATTATGACTCGATTGCGACGATGGTGGTGAGCATGGCGCAATGCACCCAGGATGGTCGCAAGTTCCGCCTGGAAAGCGGATACACCTGAAGAGAGTCGCCAAGCTTCCACTATTTGCCCAGAGACAAAGGCCGCTCCAGCTGCGCCATTAGGGGAAACAGAGCCATCAGTGTAGTAGATGGCTGAGTCTGGTGAGGCGAGAGCTGCCACCCTACTGAGACCCTCCTGGTGAAGGAGTGCTGGAATTGAGGAGCGGGGTTTAGCCTCCGATGGACCAATAATATTAAAAAGAGGAGGATCCCATGGCGGTGGATCAACGTATCCAGGAAAGGGAGAGTCGGAATCTTGACAGAGGCTCGCAGCAGCTCCCAATCCATGGATGGCAGCGGCCGTGGTGCGGGCCCAGTCACGCTGAGGGGCCGGCTCGGGTGGGCGGCAGAGAAGGCGTTTTAGGAGGGCAGAGACAGGCAGGTGAGGCAGGCACTGGATCAGCTTCAGGGTGACAACTACCGCTCGCAACACAATGCGATGGGCCAGAGACGGCAGCCCACCCTCCATACGCAGATTGACCAGTCGGGTCCAGCGTGGAGCACCCAGCATAATGCGGAGGGCATCATTCTGGATGACCTCCAGAGATCTAGCGACTGGCGGAGCAAGGCCCGTCAAGCAGATGGCGCTGTAGTCCACCAAGGATCGGACTGCGTGTATATAAAAAGTCCGTAGGACGGAATATGATGCCCCCAAACTCCGCCTGGACAGATAGCGGAGAGCAGCCATGCAGGTGGATGCACGCTCCCTCAGGTACCGAACATGGCAGGCAAAGTTGAGACCCGCGTCAAGCCAGACCCCCAAGTACCGATGTGCAGTGACCATGGAGAGCTGATGGCCACCGAGTAGCAGTGGAAAGTTCTGGGGGCGGAGTCCAAATGGCAGGCACTTGGTCTTCAGGAAGTTAATTTTTAGGCCTAACTCGGCACACTTGGCATGGAGCCGAGAAAGGGCCAAGTCTGCCTGTCGAAAACAATCCCGTCTAGTAAAAATGAGGGCAAGATCGTCTGCATAACAGAGGAGGGTGACGCCAGGCCCATAGTTGATGGTTAAGAGCCCCTCCATAAGGATATTAAACAGGAGGGGGCTTAATACGCTCCCCTGGGGCGTGCCATTAAAATGTGTGCAAAAGTGTGAGAGGTGCCCCTGGAATCTGACCCCTGCAGAGCGATCCACAAAGAAGTCCCTGATCCAGGATAAAAGCCTGCCTCCCACACCCCTGTCTGCAAGGGCAGCCAAAATAACTGTAGGGCTGGCTAGTTCAAAAGCCTTTTCCAGGTCGAGGAAGACGGCCATCCCCTTTCCCCCTCTCAGTTCCCCAAGGAAAGACGCGAGGCAGTGAGTGGCACTCCTACCATGGTGGTATGCGAAGATCCTTGGGTGCAGTGGTCCCAGCCGCCAAGCGAGACGAGCCCGCACAACCCTCTCAGCCGTTTTAGCAATACAGCTAAGGAGGGAGATGGGGCGCATGGCGGTAGGATCATGAGGCTTGGGAATCGGGTGAATAACAGCTGCCTTCCACGACCTTGGCAGACGCCCCTCAGACCACGAGAGGTTGATCAGATCAAGTAGGCGCTCGCTGCCGCAATCCCCAGCATGTGACAGCAGTGAATATGTGATTCCGTCCAGTCCAGGCGCAGAGTCCCCCCTGTGGTGCAGTGCTTTTTGAACCTCCCCGCTGGTGATGGGACAATCAGCTGGGTCTGGCCTATCACAGGCAGCCTGAACTGCCGTGGCACGAGTGGTGCTTAGCTGAGCCTGCAGAATCTGGACGGATTGCGGGAGATTGCTTGAAGCAGAGCGATCCGCGAAGTGCTGAGCGAGGTGACTGGCCTCTGCAGCAGGATCAGGATGCGAGGGCGGCCAAGGAGGACGTGGATCGGAGATGGACCTGATTCTCCTCCACATCTCCCTGAGTGTGGAGTGAGCATCTAGGGTACGACACCATCCAATCCACGCCTCCTCCTTGAGGCGGCGTTTCTCTGTGGTGACGTGTCGCGTGACAGCCACCAGGTACCGACGGTGTGGAGATGTGCGACGCCGTCGGTACTGCCTGCGTGCCGCATTTAGCCGCCGGTTCAGTTCCTTGACCCTGTCGCAGTAAATCCAGCCGTCCCGATAGCACCTCGCGGATCGACTCTGCAGGGGGATAGCAAGAGAGGCAGCCTGTGAAAAAATACGCGCCACCTGATCTGCTCGTCTCTCGAGGTCTGAGGCGGGAGGAGATGCAGCAAAGGCCCCTGCTAAGGCCTGTGCAAAAGCCGCCCAGTCAGCGCTACGGAAGTCCCACCGCAAAGGAGGGGGCGGCGTCGGTGGGAGTGGAGCAGTTGGCAAAGTGACCTCTAGGGCAAAATGATCACTGGCGAGGTGTCGGTGCAGCGACCATGTTGCCGAGCCCGCAAGGGGGGAGGACACAAACGCCAAGTCCAGACGCCCCCTGTCAATGTGTGTGGCCTCGGTGGTGTCGTTCAATAGGGAAACATCACCCACCTCCTCCAGGATTAAAGAGATGTGTCGTCCTGCATCGTTGGGCCGAAGAGGCGAAGAGAGCAGGGCGTGGTGGGCATTGAAGTCGCCCCCAATGTACACAGCTCCCCTGGCAGCTTGGGAGAAAAGTTCCCCCAACTCCAGGGTGCTCCTCTGGCTCCGGTATACATTGTATACCGTCAGGGGCGACGTCGCCAGATGGAGAACCACGCCCTGAACCTCCACATCAGGTCCACAGAAAGGAGGGGGCTCACAATCCGTGCACGCGATATGGTCCCGGACCAGAACGGCACATCCCCGTGTAACGCCACGAATATACGGGAGGAGATGGGTGGTGTATCCCGAGAGATGGAAAGTGGAATTGCCTGGGAGCAAGGTCTCCTGCAGGAGAATGACATCAGGGCGGTCCTTGGCGGCCGCTTCCTGCAAAAGGGGGAGCTTGCTCCGTGCTCCCAAGCAATTCCACTGGAGGAGCCTGAGAGAGCGGTCTACTGGCCGTCCGGCGACAGTTGCGAACGGTCGTTCTCCTGCAGCAGTGGTGAGGCCCTCTCCATCACTTTGGACCCTGATGGTGTTAGAGTTTTCCCCAAATGATGACGCTGACGAGGCAGCTGCGCGGTGGGAGACAGAGCATTGGGAGGTCGTGGCTTTACCCTCTTGGACGGGCGAGCTGTCCTGTGCAGTGTGGGACGGGGTCGCCCTGCCGAACGAGCTGGGCGGCGAGGGGACAGAGGAGCACCTAGGCTTGCCATCTTCCTCTCTATTGCCCGGTCCACAAGGCGATTGGCAGCTTCGGCAAGAGGCTCGGTTGGGAGAGGGATGTCGAGGGTTGACGCTATTGTCTTCGCTAGGGTCAGCGCCAGCTCTGTGGCAAAGGTCCTGAGCTCCTCCATTGTGAACGAGATCACCGGAGGAGCAGGAGCGGTTGGTGGACTTGGTGTGGAGCCAGGCGCTGGTGGCGGAACAGTCAGTGGCTGTCTGGTCTCTGCAGTCGTAGGTGGTAGCGAGACAGGCGGTTGTTGGTGGTGGACCTCGGCTGTGGTCTGGACCACAGTGAGCGCTGAGGGCAATGGAGGGAACTCTTGGTCGCTGAGAGGTGGTGGGCACTGAGTGAGAGGGCGGCGCTGTTGTCCCCAGATGAAAGTACCAGGGGGAGCTGGAGTGGCGCTGGTGGCCTGGTGTTCCTGCACAAAGGCAACCTGCCTCTCTCGACCCTGGTTCACTTGGTGAACCCTCGCGGGGCAGCTGGGGTGCCAGGCGTGGTGTCGCCCGGAGCAGTTGGGGCACTTGGCCGCAACTGGTTGTTTCGCCTTGTACCGCTGGAGGCACTCGACCGTGTCGTGGCCGCCACTGCACATGCCGCAGACGACGGGGCGGTTGCAGTTGGCACGGTGGTGCCCGTAGCGCTGGCAGCGGTAGCAACGGAGAGGCTCCGGGGTGAAGGGGCGAAGGTGATACGTTCCCCAGTTCCCTAGGTAGATTGAAGGGATCAGAGGACCCCGCAGGATGACAACGACCTGACGAGTCTCTTCCCGGGTCCGCGTTTTCTGGCAGCGGGTCGCCTCTTCGACCTGAGGGTGGTGAAGGAGGATCTCCAAAGGCATTCTCAAGGGATAACCCATGACAACTGCCTTCGTCGACTGTTGGCCGGGCGTCAGCTCGACTAGTTTCACAGGGCAGGCCTCGTCCTGCATAGCTGATCTCAAGAGGTCGTAGGCTCCCTTGTCCTTCGGCACCAACACTGAGCTGCCATCTCGACCTATCAGGTTGGAGCAGCGTAGCCCTGGCAGGTGACGCTCTAGTGCAGCCACGGCGTCGTAGCTCGTCGCATGCCCGTCCTGTACCGGCACACGGAAAGCTGGAAATGCAGAGCGGGGAGGCGGACGCACAGCTACTGACACGGAGGGACGAGCAGCAGAGGGATCCCTGAGGGGAGGCCCAGTGCGTACTGCCGGAGAAGGGCCGTTTCCCTGGCGAGCACGCCTCAATCCCTTGCGTATCACGGGGGTGAAACCTTCATCTTCCTGCAGAGCGGGATCAGCAGAGGGGGGGAGCTGAGTCGCAGCAGGAGCCTCCGAAGTGCCCTTGGTGGAAGAGAGAGATGGTGGAGCAGGTACAACCTCCTCCATAGCCTCATGTCGGCGGGCCGCCTTGGCAGAGCGGGTAGAGTCACCACGCAAGCGAAGTGCCACTCTCGTAGATGTTGGTGTAGAGGGGTTAGCGCCCGCGGCCTCGTGAGCTGACGAGTGGGAGCTCGAGTCTGAGCAGTGACGCTCCCTCTTCGTGCCTGTGGCAGGGCAAGGGATGGAGGGCCTCGACTGAGGAAGCGGGAGGCGGGAATGCCCCTGGGGCCTAGGGATGCTGGATCCCTTCATGCTCACCGGAGCAGGCCAAAAAACTCAGTCAAAAACACACACACACACACACACACACACACACACACACACACACACACACACACACACACCTCACACACACAACCACTCAAAAAAGCACAAGCAAACAAAAAACAGCAAAAGTGGCCAGGTCCCTACAGTGACGGGCAACCTATGCTCCCCGCCCTCTAAAGGGCGATGGGAGGCCCCGCCACTGCCCCTTTCGGGTCTTCCCTAGTCTAACAGAGCCGCCCTCACCGCCTCCTATAACCAGGCCCTAAAGGCCCCCCTTCATGGAAGTGCCCTAACGGCACCCCTTCAGGGTTCGGCGTCGTACTACGGTGAGGGACACTAACGGCAGGCAAAAAAAAAAAAAAAAAAAAAAAAAAAAAAAAACACCCACACACTCAGTCACAAACACACACACACTCCCACTCACACCCAGGCAATCTGAGACTAAGTCTCAGAAAAAACCTGTAAACCAAAAGAAAAGCTTCCTCAGTGCCAGAGACTAAGTCAAGACTGGCAGAAAACGAGGCAAAACCGGCGAAATTCTTCACGAGTGAACGAGACAGTGTTCAGGGCTCGAGAGAAAACGGCCAGACCTCCTCACCCGACAGAGTCTGAGCTAGGAGTGACCACTTCCTCATCTTCCCCTTCACTGATTACCATCCACGCAGCCACCCCTCATCCCTCACCCCTCACCTCATCCTCATCCCGCACCTCCCCCCCCCCTCACTCTCACTCCCGTCCTCACCCCTCATCCTCACCCTTACTCTTCCTCTCACCCTTTACCACCCTCTCAGTCACTTCACCCTTACCGTGAAATTCATCCTCACCCCTCAGCCTCACTATTACACTCACCTTCACCCTCACTCTAACACCCACTCTCACACTCATCCTCACCCCTCACCCTCACTCTCACACTCATCCTCACCCCTCACCCTCACTATTACACTCACCTTCACCCTTACTCTAACACCCACTCTCACACTCATCCTCACCCCTCACCCTCACTCTCACATTCATCCTCACCCCTCACCCACACTATTACACTCACCCTCACCCTCACTCTAACACCCACTCTCACATTCATCCTCACCCCTCACCCTCACTCTCACATTCATCCTCACCCCTCACCCACACTATTCCACTCACCCTCACCCTCACTCTAACACCCACTCTCACATTCACCCTCACCCCTCAGCCTCACTCTCACTCTCATCCTCACCCCTTACACCTGGCACACCTTCTTTCTCGACTCCTGCATCATAAGAAACATAGCCAGCCTCCTAAATCCTGGGGGCCCAAGACCAGTAACAACTAGTGATTTACCGAGTGCAGTGTCATCCTGTTTTACTACATCTATGACAGACAGAATCCTTCCTCCTCCAACATACACCCAGACCCATGTAGATGGCATCTGTCTCCATCATCTAGTCCTTCCCGCTCTCCCGTAAGAAGCGTAAGGGCCCGTGGCTAGGCTACTTATTTCCGACATTTAAATCAAAAGTGACAAACACTGCTCGCCCCGAATGGGCATGTTTAGGTCGCTACATTACCCTGGGACCATCTGTGACTGGTTTGTTTCTTCTTCGTCGTCTTCTTCTTCGTCTTCTTGTTATGATGATGATAATGATGATCATGATGATGATTAACAATAATAATAATAATAATAATAATAATAATATTATTATTATTATTATTATTATTGTTATTATTGTTATTATTATTATTATTATTATTATTATTATTATTATTATTATCATCATCATTATTATTATTATTATTATTATTATTATTATTTGTTATTATTATTATTATTATTGTTATTATTATTATTATTATTATTATTATTATTTTAATTTCAGTTTGGTGCCGTTTCATATATCTTCACTAATTCTCTTCAGACTTAGAACATTTGATCCACGGGCAAAAACCTTTAAATACCTTTCATTTATTTTATTTTTATTAAAGTGTAATTAATGGGATCTGTGGAGTCTAAGGTCAAACCATACCAGCACACAAAGTTTAGGAAGCCATGTTCTTGTGTGTTCATCAGTCATCGCGGCAGTTTACGCATAAACATGTCACTGTACAGTTCCGTAACTGTGTAGAGACCATCACATGTAGAGACCCATGTATGGCATACCAGTACCATTATCTTTAAATGAAATATTAATAACTCTTACCATAATCTTAATTTTAAACTATTTTTTTTTTCTTGCAAGTATGCATTTCACTACAATAACCCAAGTACATACTGTATTACAGTTAAATAATTTACTTTTAATGCATTTATTCAAATATTTATACAACTTGTTTAAAATGTAATATTGCTGAATAATCACTATTTACTACAAATATTATATGTATACAATATTATAATCAATATTATGTACTAATAGATTAGCATGTGTCAATGATAATTGCTGTCGGAGGTCCTTCAGCTGCGTGGACCGAGCATATGTTATGAGTCCATATTATAATTACAAATCATAATAGATAGATAGATAAATAGATAGATAGACAGCTCTATGCGAGCCTGGGAATGGGAAATGATCTTGCAAGTTACACTGAGGAAAAGCTGACGACAGATTACGATGTAGCCAGTCAGGAGATGATGCAGTTAGTTTGTCAGCGATACACCAGGTGAACAAAGCCTTGTTGACCATACACACACATACACACATACTCACACACAGGCTTCTAGAACTTTCCAATCACAGGGAACACACGTGATACGTCTCCTGTTTCACCAGAATTTAGGAAAGAGAGCTCAGAAGGAAGCTAGCCATAGAACAGACAGGTCGCAGGGAGAAGGGCTTAGCAGGTTGAGAGAGAGACAGAGAGAGCGAGACAGGGAGACAGGGACTCTACTCATACTCACTCGTGAGTGAGACTTGTTAATATTTCCAAGACAAATAAAAATAGTCCCATACTATTCTTTACCTCTCCTGTCATTGCACGACAAATGAGAAAGAAGATTATCTACTGACAAAGCTACTCAAGTATAACAACCGCTCGTCCACAAGTCTAATATATATAACTTCTCTACAAAGGAACTACAAAGTCCTTTTTTATGACATTTGGTAACTACAAAGGAGTTACAAAGTCTTTTTTGACAAAATAAATTGCTAATGAATAGGTATCATCAGTTCTCTCGTATCACACAGAACAAAGGCCTAATAAATCCTACACAGCTACCCATAAATCCTGACTGAGTCTTGTCGTAATCCCAGTGATGGAATTACTGAGATATTTACCCAAATGTTTTCTATGGCTCACTTTAATAACCGATCATCTTCAGAAGACTCCCATTGGCGGGTACCAATTTATAGCATCAACACGTCTCCATAATAACTAGCTTTTGTCACAGATCGTCTGTTATGTAATATTAATTTAGAATTTCCTCTGATTAAAGTGTGAAGTGTTTGGTAACTGTCTGAGTGAAGGCAAACGTATATACAAGGAATCCCAAACACGACTTAAACGTATAACAGTTTCTAAAAACGACCCCCGCTTCAGTCACGTTTAGGCACCTTCAACTCCCCGAAAGTACCTGTTGTTTCTTGTTTTCACCACAGTGTTGGTAATTTGTGAGTCAACGATGCTAGAGTCTCTCGGAAGCCGAGGCCGGAGTTACAGCAGCAATAAATTCCCACTACACAGTCACTGCTCTGGAAATTAACTGCGGTTTCATTGGTGTTATGGACGAGCACAGTGTGTGTGTGTGTGTGTGTGTAATTCACCGGGTCGGTCAGAATCACTTGATGGTCGTGATCGTCAGCATTTTACCCTCCCGGAAGGGAGCTGAGAGCTCATATAGTCAGATCTAAGGGCAAGGCTGTGACCTTCACACACCCACACACCCGTCCCCTTGCTCAAGGGGGACAGTAACCACTCACTTCGTCAGTGAAACTTTTCACAACCTGATCGAGGCGCGAACTCCCGTCTACCAGATGGCAAGCGAGAACGTTACCACTGCGCCAGCGAGTGAGTGTGTGTGTGTGTGTTGTGTGTGTGTGTGTGTGTAATGAAATATTATTGGACTAGCTGTGCACCTCTTCTTTAGAGTTTTCAATATACTGATAAAAGAGACTGTGTTCCTGTTAAGGAAAACCTTTTGTAGAAGGTGGCTTAGATGGATGTAAGGGAGTGCGTTATATGGGTATAAGAAGGTGGTTTAGAGGGGTGTGCAAGGTGGCTTATTCAGGTGTAAGATGGTGGCTTAAAGGAGTGAAAGAGGGTGGCTTACAGTAGAGGGTGTAAGAGGATTGCTCAGAGGGATGTAATACCCATAAGGATGTAAGAAAGTGGATTAGAAAGATATAAAAAGGTGGCTTAGAGGTGTATAAGAGGGTGGTCTAGGAAGTGGAAAATTTATAAACTGAGGCTTGAACAGTAGTTAGTACCTTCATGTTGAAAGGCTATCATAAATACAGGTTTTTGTCAACATTGTCAATGGCAAACTTGGGTGTAGTTCCTTATCATCCGGACCGTTTACTAGGCCAAAGTTTTAAGTAAATCTAAATTAAAAGGAGGATATGGTCAGGTTATTGAGATCCTGTGAATGCAGCTCCACATCTTTGCCTTACTTGCCTCCTCTTTGCTTCGCTCAACCGTGCCTCCTTTCTGCCTTGCCGTGATCCTAGTCTCTGCCTGTCCTGCCTCCCTTCCTACCTTCCACCAGAGTTCTAGTCAGTATATTTTCTTGTTTGTCTCTTCCTTGCAGCCCATACCACCCGCCTCACCCTATCTGTCTTCCTGCATACCTGCCGGAATCTTTCTTCCATTTTCAGTTATCTCTCTTTTCTTTCTTGCATACCTGCCTTTTTGCCT
>NC_137062.1:18512475-18557475 GCF_032717465.1 Coenobita brevimanus | reverse complement strand
TATTATTATTATTATTATTATCATTATTATTATTATTATTATTATTATTATTATTATTATTATTATTGCGAGGGAGGTGGAAGAAAACACGGGTAAAATAGAGGTGAGTTTTATTCCCGACTAGTAGAAGCCACAGGAAAAATTTGTCGGGAATATAGCTCACATCTATTTCACCCGTGTTTCCTTCTACCTTCCCACACTTGTCATAATGTCTCAACATTATAATAATAATAATAATAATAATAATAATAATAACAATAATAATAGGCCTAATGATAATAATAATAATAATAATAATAATAATTATTATTATTATTATTATTATTATTATTATTATTATTATTATTGTTGTTGTTGTCATTGTTGTTGTTGTTGTTGTTGTTGTTGTCGTTTGTACTATGGCTATTATTGCAAAAATACGAACAACTAATGAATGGTAAGTACAACAACAGCAGTAAAAAAAAATAATATTACACTGAATACCCAATATCCCGGCTTGTACCTCCTCCCTCCCCAGTGTCAGTCCGAGCTGAGCAGTCAGACTTTACAGACAGGTTATTTGGCGTCCAAGCAACAGTGTACAAAAATATGCCAGATGTACATGACTGGTTCACGGTAGGCAATATTTGAGGTAAAGCAGAGAGAGAGAGAGAGTTTCATCTAGGATAATCATCAACGTAAGACAGCAAGAAAGAATAATGAACCAGTTGCATATATACACAAACTACACATCTTGTGGTGCTGTCCAGGTGGTTTGGTCCTAATCCAAACACAGTGTTGCTCACTAATAATACACTTTTAAGCAGAAGGTTGTTTTGTGTTTATTTGACAGGTTAGGTGGATGACTTATAACTTATACAACATCTGGATGAAAATACTGAACATGTAATAAATTATATGAACTAAGAAACTAGAATAGTTATTATACAAATACTGATGTTGATGAGGTAATCCAATGGAAGGCAGATTGATTTAGGTAAAAAAAAAAAACGCTCTTTCCAACCCATAGTATACTATGACTCTCTCTCTCTCTCTCTCTCTCTCTCTCAGAACGTAGCCTAATAGGATAATTAACAAAGCCATATACTCTCACAGTTTTCAGCCTAGCTATAGCCAGAAGATTCAATTTATTTTAGGAAAACCCCACGAATTAACAAGGTTAGAGACAATATTTGCCACATCAGTACCATTGTTAGTGTATAAATGCTGCCCCCCAAAATGAAATTCCCGAAGTGAAAATGTAATAACAGGCTTCATTATCCCTTGTTAAAGTATGAGCTTTTTTTTTCTTGGATAACGTAAATGATTTTTAATCACTGGGAAGAAGGTTGTTGTCCTACAGTAATTAAGTCATTATCAACATGGCCCTTGTCGTCAATAACACCATCTACTCGTATTTTACAATCATCGTCATCATTATCATCAATTCTTGTCAGTTTTTCAAGGGCTTCTCCCATCCCACCCACTCTGAATGGAACAGTTGTCGTCATGACCATCATCATCATTGACGTTATTATCGTCATCATAATCATCGTCTATTTTCATTACAATCATCTTCATCACACTCATCAGTTTGCGTCACGGTGTAATTTTTTTATCAACTTTTCTTGACCACTCTGACTACGCAAATTATTATGACAGTAAAATACGGCAATACCAACAGTTCCCTGTATATAGCACTGTAAAATGACATGACGCTTTGATTAAATACTGTATTTTCCTTTAGTTCTAACCCCTTGAATACCAAACAACCTTTCTTTATGCCTAATTGTATACTTAATGTACTGTAGAGTGGGGCTTGCACACGTCTAACATGAGAGCATACCTCTACTATTCGCGTTTTTGTTTTTTAGATGACGTATTTGGGTCATTCCCTCATGACTACTGGGTGGTGGTTCCATGAATTTAGGTGAACCTTAGTTAAGATATAGGAATGGGTCTACTAGGTGACTGATTGAATTAGCGTACCAGTCTGAGTGAACTAAGCTATCAATTGAACTGAAAGGCATTAAAGATCTTCACTGTGTTAGAGCAAATTCACTATATGACAATTTGTTTCTGTGTGCTGAAGGACAACTAAACCACTGGGCCGAGGAGCACCACTTTGTGTCACAGAAGTGGCTCGCCACCGTCCAGTTCTTCAAGCATGGATGTAAATGTGGACGGCTTTTGAAGTGTACTGTACAGTACGTTGACAAGTACATGTGATATTTTTATTGAGTAAAAGTACCTGGAGGTTGCAAGAATACAACTGGTGAGACGTCATCCTTGAGGAGGGATTATTAAATATAGTTGTCTTTTTTACAACAATGAGTCTCCCGTAAAATGTCAAAATCGTCTGTGGATTGGAATAATAATTTGTAAAAGACGCCATTATAGTGAAGGAGTTGAAGGAGGCTACTGAAATAGAGGGATCTCTCTCAAGACGAACAAAATCGTCTGGTGGCAACAAGAGAAGAACAAGGCGACACTGCACTAAAGGGACAAGAGGTGAAAAATATTTTTAACTACCGCTACGACGAGTTTTCCCAAAGTTAAGTAAAACCGTCTAGCGATTAAAAGACTAAACTTAAAAACGAGAGAGAGAGAGAGAGAGAGAGAGAGAGAGACTCGGGGCGTTGGCAGCAGTGACGCTTCTTGGCCAACAGATTTAGTAGTATTTATTAAAGCCATTGCAGAATAGAGAGGTAATTCACGCCCTTACACATGTACCGTTGCGGACAGTAATATCGTTCTACCCTTTACTCTGATAATTATTTACCTCTTGTATGGCATATTGAATAGTGTGTTGAGATTGAATATGGCACCACTGTGATTCTAAAGTCAGTGTTCACTGTATTTTAATTTACCATGATGAACTGAATAAGTAAAAAGAGTGGTTCTCATACTGGGTTCCATTATATTTTGTGATGCCTGGGCGCCTGTGTGCCCTTTTTTTTTTTTTTTTTTTCTAGGAGTGATGCCATTTTAGTTGTCGAATGAAATCAGTAACAGCCAACGGATCCAGACAAAATATATAAAAATACAATGAAAAACTTGACAGGTATAATGGAAAACATAAATTGCTGCAGGATGGACGCTGGTAACTCTGTCAGTGCCGTCACCATAACACAGGAAAATTGAGTTGTGTTCTCTATGGATCGGTATATACATGCCTGCCTCTGTGCTTTAGCCAACACTGTGCAAGAACATAAGTAACGAAATGTAAAATTTCAAACGGACAAAGCGAAAGATAGGGCCAAGTTAGGGCAGGAAATGTTCGGATATTTCAGGTTCATTAAAGAGTGGCAACTGATCATCCAGCAATACTCAACGAAGTGTCATGATAAAACACTATTACCTTCACACCAGTTCAGAGTGAGAGAGCCCTACCGCGTACTCAACATGGGCGTTGAGTATTAGTGCAATAATATTCACAAAATGTATGTGGCACGCAGGAGTGCAGGGTTTCAGGCAGAGGACTGCAGGGGCGTAGCGAAGACGGGGGGGGAGGGGGGCAGAGGAGGCAGCTGCCATCCCCTCCCCCCCTTAATGGTCTTGAAATCGTATGAGGCTAAAAATAATAATAACTCTTTAAAAATAAATAAATGGATAAATATGTAAATAGATAGATAAATAAATCACTAGAGAGAGAGAGAGAGAGAGAGAGAGAGAGATGAGACTCCCAGATGCATTACTCTTCATTTATTCCATAATGATCCTTAAAAAGGCTTCTTTTTCAGCCAGAATCGTTTTCTTGCTCTATTTTTCGCCATTTTCACTATAATGAGTTATTAATATCCCAGTACATAACTTCATAGGCCTCAGAAAGCCCCTAAAAGTACTTGATTTTCAAAAATTTTCCTGGGGCGCTGAGCTCAAAGCCACCCCCCCCCCCAGACCCCCCAGCTGCAGAGGCTTGCTTCTCTCACCTCCTACCACCTTTTCAAGAATCTATAAACATCTTTCCCCATCCCCCCGTGTAAACTTTCTGGCTACGCCCCTGGAGGACTGTCGAGTCTATGCCCAGAGTCAAGGAGGGAATGTTATAAAAAATACTAATATTTACCGTAAAATTGGTTCCGTAGTTTTTAGTAAACTGGGAAATCAGCTGTACAGGTAGTAATGACACTTTAGTTGGCATTTTTTCTATAATTTATGACGGAGTAAACAAAAAGAAAAAGTCACAAAATATATTAAAAGGGGGGCTCATTACACTGGCTTCCTGTTATTTTCGTCTCATAAATATCTGCCTTTATGTTCTCCATTTTGCATTTAGCATGCCAACCTTTGCAGTGCGATGTTGCTGCCCTGCACTACGCTGCCCTTTACTGTCCTTTCCTGTTCTACCCTGAAATACCCTACATTAACTTTTATTATAACTTCCCATTTTTCTACTCACTCTCTCTCTTTCCTTTTTCCTCTTTTCTCTTTCCCTCTTGCCCTGTCCTTCACTGTCCTGTCTTTCCGTGCCTTGCGTGCCTGGTCTGGGGATTATCGAGGCATTAGCAATAAGCTCCCGATGGAACTGGGTGGTATAAATCACTCAGCCAGACACAGCTTTCAGTTCGCTTCGTTATCTCATCCCACCCCCATCCCCGAGATCTCTCTGCTCTCATTTTTCCTTCCTCCCCCCCCTCTTGCTCTTTTTCTATTCTCGTCATTTATTCTTTCCCCACCTCCTCTCTCCCCTACTTTCTCTCACCTCTCCTTCACCCACCACTCGCCTCATCCGATCGCTCTCGTCCTCCCACTCTCCTCATCCCACCTTATTTTCTTCACCGTCCCCTTCCCGTTACTCTTTCACTCTTACCCCATCTCTCTACTCCACTGTCTCTGCCCCGATCCTTCCAGCCTGTCTCCCATCCTCTTCTAATTTTTCTCTTCCCTTTACTTTCTATGAGCTTTCCCCCATCACCATCATACTACTCTCCCAACTCCTTCAACTACTCCCTCACCACACCCTATTCCCTCTGCCAATCCCTCTCATGTCCCTCTTCCTCTCACACCCAGGCATCCAACCCCCGCCTCCTCCCAGCTCTCATCCAGATCCATTCTTCTCTTTCATCTCCCTCACCCATTCTTACCCCTTCTCCCCCCTCTCTTCGCATCCTCCCCCTCTTCTTCCTTCTCTCTTCCACTCCTCCTCCTCCTCTTCTTCCATGTTCTTTTCTCTTGCCATCCTTCTCTCTCTCTCTCTCCCACCTTTCATCACTAATCCCACACCATCCAGTTCATGCACTACTTTGACATCAGAATTTTACAAGCCAGTGTGGTTGTGTGGAAGAGGCCTATTCTGTAAGGCATTCGGTCCGGGGTTAGGACCTGTGAGGTTTAGCTTGGTTTATCTTAATAGTTTTTCTCAGTTACCACGCCATCCTTTCGTTTTACTTTTTTCTTAACAGATTTCCCTCATTAGTCAACTACATGTTTAGCTTATAAAAATCAGAGCTTATGAAGGGAGGATAAACTGCAGTAAGTAGGTTTACTCATGCTAAACAGGTCGTGTCATTATCATAATCGTTATCATCATTGTCGTCGTCTCCATCATTATGAACATCATCGTCATCAACATTATCATCATCATCATCATCATCATCACCATTATAGTCCTATTCCACACTGTTTATACTTATTTCGGGATAATTCAAAAATTTTAAAAGGCAAAAATCAATAGTACAGTTATCAACAGTCTAACTATTAAGAAATGACACACTCTACTCTCTCATTATTCACGCCTTCGGTATTCTCTGTTCCCTCCCACAGGCAGGACTATTCAAATTTCACCTTCATGCATCACAGTATTTTACATCGACATATCCACCTTTACCATACCTGCATGGGATATGGTGATCAAGTGACACAGCAGTGGACTGGCTGACCGACACATGCAGGATCGAGCCCAGGTTTGTAGAGGGAGAAGTTGAAAATTTTAATATCGTTAAAAGTCTCCATGTAACCCATTCAGCATGAGGCGTCTTTCCTAAGCCGAAAAAGAAAAGCTTAGAGTAACAAGCATTAAAGAAACGAGTCAACAACTTACTGAAGGAGTTCGCTCACCCTCAGCAAGGCCCACACAAACGTCAAAAAACTCACGAGCATTCCAAATTTAAACTAAATTCTGCAGCCATCTTATAACCTTTCATGGTATTTCTGTCTTACCAAGACTGCCCTGTTTCACATATCTCTTTCAGTATCTTGTAATCTCTCAGTTATTCAATATCCTCTTCTTAACTTCGTTTTGAAAATATATGCCTTCCAACCTTTTTAATCTTTGACTCTATCGGATACGTTTATGTGAAGCTAAAGAACATGGTGAATATTTTTGGCGTACCCGATAAAGCCAGGATTCTGGAGGCTTGAATGATGAGTGAATGGAAGCTTGGCCCATTGGACTGGGCAAATTTAGGCTACTCCTCACTCTGCCCTAGGGTGGGAAAGGAGGTCCGGATGATGATGATGAATGATAATGATCTTTCTTCAGATATATCTGTCTTCCAAAATCTTTCTTTGGTTTCCAGTATCTTCCATTCTTCCAGTCTCTAAGTCTTACGACCATTCTCTCTTCTTATCCACCATCCTCATTGTCGCAGTGGACTTAGCTCTTCGCCAGAGTCAGTCAGTGCTCATGCTTTCATTCAATGCCGTAGCCACTTAGTAAAGTTTCCAACGCCTGTACCTTTCAGTGTCTCCATCTACTGTATGTATTTTTCAGTTTTCCCGTCTCCGATTGTCCTTTTCCTTTGTCATCACAACTCTCGTTTTAGTCATTCAGCATACTAAACAGTCACTATTCACTCTCCAAATACAGTTATCATCCATAATCTATCTACCTGTCTAACTATTGCCAGACGCCTCAATCCCCTTCGGGGTGGCCACAAACAAATCGCCTCCACGTCGCCCTGTCCCTCGCCATTTCACTGCCCGGCTCCCAACTCACCCCCCCCCCTCTCATATACCTTTCCACCCCATCCCTCCATCTCATCCTCGGCCTCCCCCTCCCTCTTCCCCCCTCCACCTCACTCACATACATTCTCTTCGTCAGTCTTTCACCCTCCATCCTCTCCACATGGCCAAACCACCTCAGTGCGTTCCTCCTAACGCTTCCCATCACATCCACATCCACACCACAACGCTCCTTTACATCCTCATTTGTCAACCTGTCTCTCCATGTAACTCCACAGGCTCCTCTTAAATAACTCATTTCCACTGCTTTAACTCTTGACTTGTGTCCTTCCAACAACGTCCAAGCTTCACTTCCATACGTTAGAGTTGGTATCACAATACTATCATGTAACTTTTTCACTTCCATGCTCACTTCCCTGTTTCTTATCACTGCTTTCAAGGAACCAGCAACCTATCTTCCCTGCTGTACCCTTTCAAGCACTTCACCCTCCAAACCTCCATCCTTACTCATCACACTACCCAAATACTTAAACGTACTCACATTTTCCAATTCCTCACCATCCAACCTCGCTGTACATTCACTGACTTCGCCTCTCTCAAAGACAATCACTTTACTCTTCCGTACATTCACTTTTAGATTCCGTTTCTTACACACTCTCCCAAACTCATCCACCAAGCCCTGCAGCTCCCTTTCGTCTTCACTAAACAACACAGTATCATCTGCAAACAACAGTACAGGGAGTTTCCAAACACTACCCTCTCTCACCAGGGCCACTCCAACATCCACTACCCTACCTTGTACTTCTTTTATTACCCCATCCATGTACAGATTGAACAACCATGGAGACATGACACATCCCTGTTTCATCCCAACCTTCAAAGAGAAAAATTCACTCAGTTCACCATCCACTCGCACTGCAGCCTTAACACCATCATACATAATCTTCACAGCATTCAACAGCTTCCCATTTACTCCATATATTCTTAATACTTTCCACAATCCTTGTCTATCCACCCTGTCATATGCTTTCTCCAAATCCATGAAAGCCGCATACAACTTCTTTCCCTTCTCTAGAAACTTTTCCATTACAGATCTAAGAATGAATATCTGGTCAACACAACCTCTTCCCTTCCTAAAGCCTCCCTGTTCTTCTCCAACTAATTCCTCTGTTATTTCCCGTACTCTGTCAATAAGTATCCTACCATACACTTCTTCTATTATACTAAGAAGACAAATGTCCCTATGATTACCACACACTTCTTTTTCCCCTATTCCTTTGTCTATCTATCTATATACCTAGGCTGCTTCCCCCAAGGAAAGGGAGGTAGCCGAGACAGGACGACACACTCCCCATTTACTCATCCATTCAAACACATTCATTCGCATCTTAGCCCCAAAGGGGAGAACGAACAGATCCTCACCGCACCACACCGCACAAGGGTCAACAGTGCAAAGCAATCAGTGACATCCGCAGCAGGGCCCGACAGCAGAGCTGGTTTACCCCTGCCACATCACAACAGACCCATCCCCTTACCTCCACCTGACCTGACTAGCTGAACAGATCAAATACGGGAGAATATCCCCTCAGGGCTGTGTCATCACTTATTCATTCACAATTTCTCTTCATTTATTTCTGTCACGCACAGCCACTCTTCCTTGCTCAACAGACATCCCTCTCGCATCCAGCGCTCTCTTCACATTGTCCATCCATCCTATTCGTGGTCTTGCTCTCAGCCTTACACCTCTCACATCAGATCTAGTTATCTTTTTCACCAATCGCTCATTATACATTCTCTCCATATCCCCAAACCATCGCAACAGCCTCTGCTCAACTCTACCAGCCATCTCCCGAACAACTCCTGTTCTCCTTTGCACTTCATCATTTCGCACTCGATCCATACATGTCACTCCACACATACTCCTCAGACACCTCATCTCCATTACATTCGAACTTTTCCTCTCTGCTACACCCATATTCCATGTTTCAGCCCCATATAATGCAGTCGGTACCACAACACCCTCATACAGCCTTCTCTTTACATCCATTCTAAGCGAACGACATCTAAACACTTTTTTCATTCCTCCCAACACCTTTCCAACTTCATTTATTCTAAACTTCACTTCTGCATCTATTCTTCTATCCACAGCAACATGTGACCCTAGATATTTAAAACATTCTACCTCCTCAAGCAACTCACCATTCAAAACTATTTTCATCCCCCTACCATCTACCAACCTCATACACTTCATCACTTTACTCTTATTCTCATTTACTTTCAATTTCCTCCTTCCTCACACCCTTCCAAACTCCTCTACCAACTGTCTCAATCTCTTCTGACTCAGCCACCAGTGCAGTATCATCTGCAAACAGCTGCTGCTTCAGATTCCACTCTCCACCATCAACATTCACCAGACTCAGACCTCCACCTAAAACTCTTGCATTCACCTCCCTTACAACACCATCCATATAAATATTAAAGAACCAAGGCGACATCACACATCCCTGCGAATCACTCACAGCATTTCCCACTCTTACACACGCTCTACTATTTACATAAAAACTTTTCACCCCTTTTAGTAACCTACCATCAAGTCTATACAATCTTAATACAGTCCACAAAGCCTCCCTATCAATTCTATCATACACTTGCTCTAAATCCATGAATGCCCAAAACATCTCCTTGCCTTTCGTTAAATATTTGGACACACTTGTCTCACAGGGAACACCTGATCCACGCATCCCCTCCCTTTCCTAAAGCCACACTGCTCATCACCAATCACTCCCTCTGTACCCTCTCTAACTCTCATAATTCACACTCTACCATAAACCTTACCTACAACACTCAACAGACTTATACCCCTAAAGCTAGTACATTAATACTTATCACCCCTGCCTTTATACAACGGGACCACACAAGCACTTGCCCAGTCAATTGGCACCATACCTTCCACAATGCACACATTCAACAATCTTACTAACCAGTCAACAATAGTCACTCCACCACCCTTCAGGCATTCCACAGCACACCCATCCATACCTGCAGCTTTCCCTGTTTTCATCTCCTTTACCGTATTCTCCACTTCCTCCTTCGTGATCAAAGAATCATTCAACTCTCCCAACACATTTATTCCTTGCACCCTTCCATCCGCCACAATCTCAGCCACCCTTCCCTCCTCTACATTTAACAATCTTTCAAAATACTCTGCCCATCTCTTCCTTACTGCATCCATCTCAATTAACATCCTTCCATCCTCTGCTTTTACTCGTTCTTCCTTCCCAGACTCTCCCTTTTGCACCCTTTTCACCTCCTTCCAAAACATTTTCTTATTCTGTTGAAAATTCTTTGTCAGCCACCTGCCCCACCTATCATCTGCTGCCACTTTAGCATCATGCACAGCCCTTCTCGCCCTCTTCCTCTTTTCCTTATACCTTTCATATGACATCTCATCCTTCCTCTGCAGCCACACTTCATATGCACGTCTCTTCTCAGCCACAGCCATACTTACTTCCTCGCACCGCCATTCACTTCCTTTTCATACACCACCACCCACACGTCTCACACCACACACCTCTTCAGCATGCCCCACCACAGCACTCTTAAACAACTGCCATTCCTCCTCCACACTGCCATTTTCCTGATCTTTCACTGCGTTCCACTCATCTTTCAATTTCTCCTGATACTCTATTTTTTTCTCTCTTTTATCCAACTCACTCACTTTCAAAACCTCCCTGCCACACCTAACCCTCCTAGCTCTTACCCATCTCTTACCTACTCTTAACATTCCCTCCACCAGGTAGTGGTCAGACATACCTCCACCCTCCCCTCTCAGAACACTCACATCCAACAATCATTCTATTACAATCCTAGACACAACCACATAGTCCATCAGAGGTCTATCAACAACCCTTCCACCCTCCTGTCTCACCCATGTATACTTATAAATATCTTTCTTCTCAAACAGCATATTTCCAATCACCATCTCTCGCTCAACACACATCCCTATCATTCGTTCCTCATTTTCATTTCTTCCAGGCATGCCATGCATACCAACTACACCTTCAACTGCTACATTTCCCACTCTAGCATTTAGATCTCCCATCATTAACACATTCACATTCGCTCCAAAACTCTGCAGACACTCATCAACATCATTCCAGAAAGACTCCCTCTCTTCTTCATCCCTTTCACTACCAGGCCCATATGCACTCACAGACACCCACAACTCACGTTCAAATTTTGCTTTCACCCACATCAGAGTCCATGACACCTTCTTCCATTCAATCACACACTGCTGTACTTCCGGACTCACTAACAAGGCCACATCTTCTCTTGCCCTTCCACTATCAACACCTGACAATCTTCCATTCACACAAGGGAATAATTATACCTGACTTCCAATCCTCCGGAACTCTACCTTCCTCCCAGGCCAATCTGCACATCTTCCACATCCATTCTACTACTATCTCTCCCCCATGCTTCAGCATTTTGCCACACACTCCATCAATTCCTGTGGCTTTCCCCAATTTAACTTTCTTCATTGCTTACACAGCTTCTATCCTACTGATTTCTTCCTGTCTTCTCACCTCCCTCCTTCTCCCAGCCATTCCCCAGCCACTTATACTCGCATTACTTCCATCCTCTATGTTCAACAATTCCTTAAAGTGTTCTCTCCATCTGCTCACTTTTTCTCCCTTCTCCACTAGTAATTTACCAATTTAGTCTTTCACTCCCCTGCTACCTTCACTTCCGCCCTGTCTTACTCTCTTCACCTCTTTCCAGAACATTTTCTTACAGTCCCTCCACTTTACACTCAAATTCCTTCCAAATTCCTCATCCACTCTCTTCTTACTCTCTCTTACTAATCTTTTCACCTCTCTCTTTCTTTCTACATATAACTCTCTCTTCCGCCTCTCTATTTCTTCCACGGCTCTATTTCTCATCCATTCATTCTATGCTGTCTTCTTTTGTGCTACAGCCTGTGTCACCTCTTCATTCCACCATGCTGTTCCTTGCATCCCCCTCTGTCTTCTCTTCATCCCACACACCACATCACATACTGCATATTTCTTCTGTGAATATCCTGCACACACCTTCCCCGTCCCCCACCTGCTCCAATGAATATTTGGCCAATCGTTCCTCCACTTTTCTCTTATATTCTGCCTTTTTCTCATCCTCTTGTAACCTTTCCACTTTCATTGCAAATACTCCTTCTTCCCGTCCTTCCCTTCTTCTATATCTCCATCTTAATTGGATCTTGATTTTGGCCGCCACCAAGTAGTGGTCAGAAAGTCCACTCCCCCAACCTCTATAAGCTCTTGCATCCTTTCATCTACACACACATAATCAATCATTGCCTTCCTTTCATTCAGTTCACCACCCACCCTTCTCATCACTCGCCATGTATACATGTGGATCATTTTATGCCTGAAGAGGGTATTGGCTATCACCAACCCCCTCCCAGCACAAATATCCACTAACGCACTGCCATTCTCATCTATCTCAGCAGGCACACCCCACTCACCAACTATTCCATCCACCTTCACATTCCCTACTTTGCCATTCATATCACCGATAAAAAACACTCTCTCATTCCTTCCAAACTTTTCCATGCACACTTCCACATTTGCCCAGAACGCTTCTCTCACTCTGCTTGCACGATCTTGCGTTGGCGCATACACACACACAATCGCTCACATTTGTATTCCAACTTTCAATCTTACACACAAAATCCTTGACCCAACTGATCCATACTCTCTTATGTTCTTCTTCCATCTTTTACTCACAACTATACACACTCCTTCTTTTGCCCTCTCATTCTCACCAACTCCTGCACATATACCCCATCCATACTCCCATTCTCTCACACTCTCACCTCTCCATTTAGTTTCAGTTACTCCACATACATCAACTTTCGCACCCTCAAGCACCTGGGCAATCTCTCTCTCTTTTACCTCATCATTCGCACCTCTTACATTCCATGTTGCAATTACCATGTCCTTTGTCCGGTCCTTGGTCGTCATCTTTTTGTCAGTCCTTGTCCGAGGCTTCTTGTACGTCTTTTTAGTTACCGGTAGTTGTTTTCCGGGGAGGGGCATTAGCCCTCCGCTATAATCACTAGTCTATATGTTAATATTTTCCAATCTTCCTCTCTCTCTCTCTCTCTCTCTCTCTCTCTCTCTCTCTCTCTCTCTCTCTCTCTCTCTCTCTCTGTGCAAAACGCACATCTACGCCAACCAGAAAAGTTTATTGTCGAAGTCACAGGAAAAAATTGCATCCCAAATTGGGTCACTTAGACTCAGCACTGCGTGAGATACTGGTCGCGGAGGAAAGCACGCAAACAAATCCATAAAGCGAACGAGTGAAGGTAGGTGAGATTATCCCTAGAGATAGATTGGGAGTAAATTTGATAGAGAGAGAGAGAGAGAATGGAGGTTAGTGGTTTGTATTTATGTATCAAGAACACAGTATACATATTATGCATGCTGATGCAATATGTATGAGTGCATAATTGTCCAGTGTTACAGGTACTGTTTGTGAGTGTAACTGTTGGCTGACATATTGTGATGTTGCTTTAAGTGTTTACGAGTGTATAGTCAGGGACTCAGCTGTTGGTTGTGACAGATTCTTGGTATGTCGATGTAAGTGTTTATGAGTGCACAGTCAGGGACTCAGATATGTTACCACTTTCATGTCAAGATTATTTTCTAGATTTCAAAACATTGCCAGAGTCTTACAATTCTCAACCCGTGGATGACTTTTAAGAGTTTACTCCTGTTGTTTTAAAATTCTTGTATTTAACTTATTGTATCCTCAGCCCATATCCCACACAAGACATGAGGTCAAGCAGGGTTCAGAAACAGAGAAAGCGCACACAGGGGAACTATCAAAAACCTTACTCAGTCATTTATTCACCACCTAAACCTTCCATATCTTGAATCCACCGCATATGCAAAACCGTCTGTACATTTTTTATTGTATTTAAGATATTGATTCACTTCACTGACTACCAAGTACAATCACTGGGGCTAAACCCTTGTCATGTGCTTCTCCTTACACACTTCGTCCAACTATTATGATCTCATGTAAGTGCAAAAATGAAACTAGCAAAACTCCTGCTGTTAGAGAAGTGCTCTCCCAGAATGCCTATTCCGGTAACTGTGATGAGGTTTTAGGTGAGTACGAGTCATTACTAAAAGAGAGAAAGGCAGGGTGGGACCACTGTTAGCTACTGAATAACAGGAAAGAGAAGACACTGGAAATATCTGCAGCAAATGAAGAAAAATTTATGTGCCTGTCGTAGATTGAAGCTTGTGACTGTAATAAAGTGGGATGGCTGGAATACTGTACTCTTTCTCACGCAGTAAAAATTGAACAATGGAAAGAAAAATGTGCACTACGTAACATAAAACGGATTTCTGCAAGACCAATTGGGAAATATGGAGTCTATAAGAGTATGAAAAAGGTCAGTGAGATAGAAGGAACATCATCAAAGAGGACAAATGATGCCTGCAACAAAAATGTTCGTAGAGAAATTTTCTGCAAGAAACGAAACAGTAGAGGGAAAGAGGAAACATATTATAGCAAATGTTGTTGTTGGTTCTGTTGTTTTGCTTAACCCCGGTGTTTCTGGTCGAACAGACCCGGACATCACAGTAAAGAACTGCAGTAATGGGACCTCCCTACACGTGCAGCACAGTGCATACAGTACACCGGAAAGTGAACCAGCGCACCCCTTTGGTAGACACTGCCTTGCCAGGGTCGAACCAGGGTCCCTCCTCACTGACAGGTGCAGTAAAATATCAGGAGGTTTGATTCCTGTACAGACGCCGCAGCTGCTTCGGCCCATACAGTGTACACAACACAACCACATGTAGGCGCCACGTCAGCACCACATCCAGTGTAATGAACGGTCTTGCGGTTGGATTAAACTTTATGTTGATGGAAAGTAAATGGAAGGTTCGGAATAAGATTAATATTAAAAATATTGACCACAGGAAACATAAACTCATTCCGAGAAAATATAAGCATCTTCTGGTTGTAAGTTTATTTTGATTATAAAATATAAAGAAGCTTAGAAGCCAAGGCTATAATAATTTTCTAAAATGCGCACATAAAAAGTACTTAAGAGAAGACTTGTAAAGCAGAAGCAGCGCAATAATGAAATATTACTGAACTTTTAGATACAACAGTTACTGACGAAAAAATCCAAAAAGAAAAACTATAAGGTGTTCAAAGGAAGTGACATGACAGTAAATGTGGAAGTAAAGCAACATTGTTATAACTGACACAGGAGGAAAGACACGTGGGAAAAGGGAGGTTGATGAAGGGGGGGGGGGGAGTGAAGAGAAGGAAGGATGCTGACGAAGAGAAAAATAGTATGAGAGTGAGTGAGATAAAAACTACCTTTACAATTTCTTCCCTCCACCTTCCCCTGAACGCCATCAAGTTCCCATTATTCTCCCCCTCTCACCCAGCTCCACCATCACCACCACCCCTTCCTCTCTCCATTTACTGCCATTACCACCACTCATTCCTCTCTATCTTTACTACCATCACCACCACCCCTTTCCCTCACCCTTTACTGCCATCACCACCACCCCTTCCTCTCTCCTTTAGTACCATCACCACCACCCCTTCCTCTCTCCCTTTACTGCCATTACTACCACTCCTTCCTCTCTCCTTTACTACTATCACCACCACCCCTTTCCCTCATCCTTTATTACCATAACTTCCACCCTTTCCCCTCCTACCACCACATATTGCCCTCTCGTTCTCCCTCCTTACCATCTTACCTACACCTATCTTCTCCTCCCTTTCCTCTCCACACCCAACTCACCTCCTGCCCACCCACTCAACCCCGCCACTCTACTCACATCACATTTCACATCCCTCTCGTATTTTATGGACTCTAGTGTCACTACAATTTCCAAACCAGTTTTAGGTCAGCGCTGGACATCATCCTGTAGCATTTATGTCTGTACTTCTGTTTATTTCTCTGGTGTGGCTTTGGTTTGTGTCAGCCATTCGCTTGTCCTTTTGGTACTCTGAATTCTGAATATTGATGAGAGTTATAATTTTTCTTCATTCTTTTCTTTCTGTAGACATGTGTAGCTCCTTGTTTTCTTTGTTCCCTGTTGCTGAATATTTATTTATTTTTTCATTCACATTATTATCGGTCACTTATATTCAGGTTAGGGAAACGTCTGAACAATGGAGGTAAGAACTTATCCTTTACCAACGTCCTTTGTGAAAGAGGTCACTAAAAAAAACATACATACATACACACATATGTAGTATTAGGATTTGAAAATAAAATACTGAGAAGGATTTTTGGGGTAAAGTGGCAAGACAGAGTTACAAATGAAAGAGGGATATTAAGAGAGTGGAACCAGTTAATGAATATGTGAGACCGTCTCGCTGGAAGGGGCTGGGGCACATATACAGAAAAGAAGGCAGTTTAATACAGGATGTGCCAGAGTGGACTGCTAGAGGAAGAAGAGGTAGAGGTAGGCCGAGGGAAACCAGGTTGAGGGCAATGAAAAGAGAAGCAGGAGAGGAGTGATGGTGCGACCTGAAGGAGATGGCAAGAGACAAATATTGGAGGAGAGAGTTCATCGAGGCCCTATGCATCCCGTGGGGTGCCACAGGAAATGATATATATATATATATATATATAAATAAATATATATATATATATATATATATATATATATATATATATATATATTGTTACGGAACAGAGAAAGATAATGTACACTTTAAAAGAAAATACTAAAAATCACTACTGTCCCGTAAAGTTCCAGGTTCAAAACTAACGAGTTAGGTAAAATTACAAGTTAAAGTTTAATGCAGAAACTAACAACAAAACATTCAGGACTCATAAGGATAATGTAATGGCAAAAAACAGGTTAAATATATGGTTAACTGCAATAGCCTCTATTAACACGAAATTAGCAAGAGTAAATATATCTATGTCAGCCCTGATAAAATGAAAATACACTGGGTAATGCTCAGTTAATGCAAGATAAATTATTACAGATACAAAATAATATTAATGATGGCTGACAATAAGAACCCTACATGAATTACAAAAAACGTTACTAGGCCTAAGAATTAACACCTTATGCTAAACAGTACAAGAAAAAATGCAATAACACTTATACTCAAATTACACAGCTGCTAGATGGTTGGAGACTTCCTGAGCACTGTACAGGGGAGGACAGAGATGTGAACAAAATGAGGAGTAGATCTAAGTGGCCATAATGCAGAGACTGAGCTCATTATATAGGGGCCAGCAGAGCTTGATACAACTTGTAAGAAGGACGCGCAAATGAAGCCATAGGGGACAAAGAGCTGACAATCCTACTCTGAACAACAGAAAGGACGACTTACTCTACTATAACGGTAGAAGGGGGGAGTGAGGTAGAACACGCTCGTGATCAAACAGACAGCACACTGTACGTTAGAATTACACAAAGGATGATGAAATCATAGGCTATGTAACACCTCCCCACAAAGAAAAAGAAATTTACAAAGGAAATTTCTTATTATTCTAAAACAATCTGTCTAAAGTCTAGATAAGCAATCTGCAATAACATTTTCTTTCCCCTTGACATGTTGTATGTCTAATGAATACTCCTGAAGAAGTAGACCCCATCTTGTCAATCTCTGATTTTTATCTTTAAACTTACTAAGGAATTTCAGTGGGTTATGATCGGTATAAATGACTATGGGGTCAAAACCAGAACACAAATAAAATGAAAAATGCTGTAAACCCAAAATCAAGGCCAAAAGCTCTTTCTCAATAGTTGAGTAGTTCTTTTGAGGTGGAGTGAACTTCTTACTGTAATAAGATACAGGGTGTTCAATACCCTGATCATCCTCTTGCAGCAAAACAGCCCCAGCTCCTGTATCACTTGCGTCAACAGCCATCTTAAAAGGCTTAGCAAAATTTGGAGTAGCGAGCACTGGCTGACTTAATAGGATAGCTTTAAGTTTGTTGAAAGAGGATTCACAGTTATCGGTCCAGACAAATTTAACTCCCTTTTTCAGTAGGTCTGTAAGTGGTGATACAAGAATTGAAAAGTTAAGAACAAATCTCCGGTAATAACCTACCATTCCCAAAAATCTTTGTAGCTCATTCCTACTTTTAGGTCTGGGAAGATCACTTATAACCTGAACCTTAGCTCCTGGTGGTGCAACATGTCCATCACCAATTACATACCCAAGGTACTGAACTTTAGCTTGACCAAACTCACACTTTGATAAATTAGCTACAGGATTAGCATGAACCAAACGCTCAAGAACCTTACTGACATGGCATAGGTGATCTTTCCAGTTGTCACTGAAGATTAATACATCATCAATATAAACAACACACCCTGCCAAACCTTCTGTTACAACATTCATGAGCTTCTGAAATGTGGCTGGTGCATTCTTCATACCATATGGCATTACAGAACATGCAAAAGTCTTTCCTAGTGTTACAAAACATGAGATCTCCCTAGCACGTTCAGTCATAGGTACTTGCCAGTATCCCTTTAACAAATCAAACTTACTTATGTACCTAGCCTTTCCGATCTTGTCTATGCAATCTTCCACGCAAGGGAGAGGGTAAGTGTCTGTTTTGGTTATCTGATTAACACGTCTGTAGTCGATGCAAAGCCGCTGTGACCCACCCGGCTTAGGGACCAGAGTGATAGGAGAACTCCACTCGCTCTGACAGGGCTCAATCATCTTGTGGTCCAACAGGTAGCCAAGCTCCTTCTGGATGAGAGGAACTTTCACTGGGTTCACACGGTAAGGAGGCAATTTAATTGGCTTTGCTTCTCCAACATCGACATCATGCATCAACACAGTGGTTCTTCCTGGAGTGGCACGGAACACTTGCGGGTACTCCTGCAGTAATGCCGAAAACTCCTGCCTTTCCTCGGGAGCTAGATGAGAAAGCTTAGTCTGGAGATCATTCATGATATCAGGATTCTTCCCCAAACTATCACTCAGGCTCATGCTGCATGGGAGAACTTCACTTGCAGACTCAGGTGGAACAGCTACAGTGCAGACTGGGTTATTTTCGTCCCGCCTGTGATATAACTTTAGCATGTTGATGTGACAAAGTTGCTTGTTCTTTCTACGATCTGGTGTGGCGATGACATAGTTGACATCACTGAGTTTCTTCTCCACGAAATAAGGACCACTAAACTTGGCTTGAAGAGGTTGCCCATGCACCGGTAGCAGAATCAAAACCTGATCTCCTGGCTGAAAGTGGCGTAACCTGGACTTCTTATCATACCAAGTCTTCATCTTCTCCTGAGCAGCTCCTAAATTCTCTCGCACCAGCTGTAAAGCAGTGGACAGCCGTTCTTTGAACTTCATATCATACTCCAGCAGGTTTACGTCATCTTCCTCCGACAGCCAGCATTCCTTGAGTAACTTAGGGGTCCTCTTCATGGCCAAACAGTAGTTCAAAAGGTGAGAAGCCCAGTGATTCATTTGGAGATTCTCTTGCAGCAAACACAACAAATGGAAGACCTTTATCCCAGTCTTTCTGATGTTCCAAACAGTATTTCTTGAGCATCGATTTGAGTGTTTGATGATATCTCTCCAACGCTCCTTGGGTCTGGGGATGGTAAGCTGAAGACGTGATCTGGGTGATGCCCAACTCTTTCAGAGACTGCTTGAAAACGTTTGACATGAAATTACTTCCCCGGTCTAACTGTACCTCCTTGGGCAGACCAAACTTGGTGAAGAACCCTAGCATTTCCTTAACCACGTTCTTTGCTGAGATATTTCTAAGTGGAATGGCTTCAGGATAATGAGTAGCCATATCAATCAGGGTCAACACATAAGAAAATCCTGAAGAAGTCTTAGGAAGAGGGCCCACAATATCCACCAACACACGGGTGAAAGGCGCCTCAAAAGGAGGAATGGGAACTAGAGGTGCAACCTTTTCGGTCTGATTACACTTCCTCACAACTTGACAGGTGTGACAAGACTTACAATACCAGGAAACATCCCTGAAGATACCTGGCCAGTAGAAGTGTTTCAAAATGCGTGCCACAGTCTTCCTAACTCCAAGGTGTCCTGCCAAACTGGAATCATGAGCCACTGTAATGATATCCTGCCTACAAACACGAGGGATGACAACTTGATGTACAACCTCCCATTCACAGTCGGCTGATGCTGTTGGGGGTCTCCACTTCCTCATAAGTACTCCTGACTTTATATAATAACAAGTAGAAGCACCAGCTGACTCTTCCTCACTGCAAGCAGAGTTAGCTAGACCTTTCAACTCAGGGTCAGCAACCTGCAACTCAACCAACTCTTGACGAGACAAATTATCAACACTACTGGGTACTGCCTCATCTGGTGAGTGGTCCAAATTAGCAAGAAAAGTGTCAGCTAGGATAACATCATCATCATCATCATTATCCTCTAAATCACCAGTAACTTTAGACTTAGCCCTAGTGACAGCACATGCAGGGAACACATCAGGGACATTACAATCCCGGGACGCAGGCACTGGCTCACTAGACAACTGAGGAGCTGGACACACTTGACTTCCACCAATATCATTTCCAAGTAAGAAAGTTACACCTGACATTGGGAGTGTCTCAACCAACCCAACCATAACAGAACCATTAACAAAACCAGACTCTAAATTCACTCTGCACAGAGGGACAGAGAAGTAATTATTCCCTAAGCCTTGTAAGATTACAGTTTCATCAGAGGAATTAACATTAGAGCCTAGAACACTGGTCAGCATAAGGGATTGGCAAGCACCTGTATCACGATATATTTTAACTAATTTCCTGTCATTACTGTCCAGAGGACTGATAAAACCATCAGACAGGAAATTAGCACATGAACTCTTGAGAGTGTCACCCACGATACTGCTCAAAAGAGGAGCTCCATCATGAGAATTTAAGTTACCCCTCAAAGCAGGTTCAGTTAACTCAGTTAAATAATTCTGGGTACTCTCAAGAGTGGACACTAGACCAATTGACTGAATATTTAAAGACTCCTTTTTGTTCACATCACGCTGTCTCCTGAAACATTTCTCCGTAGTATGACCAAGCTTACTACAATAAGTACATTTAGTTTTCTGAAATCTAGAGGTGAAGTTGGTATTTATTTCCTGAGAAACATCATCTTTATTCTCTTTCCTGTTACCTGTACTCTGAGTAGAGGCAACGTACTTACTCTCAGCTTTCCTTTTTTCTCTAGAATATCTTTTGTGAGTGAGAACATATTCATCAGCTAAAACTGCAGCATCAAACAAGTTATCTATTCTTCTCTCATCAAGATATAGGCTTACATCTTTATAAATACACCTCTTGAAGTCCTCCAGCAAAATCATCTGCTTAAATTTGACAAAATCAGAATCCACATTCTTAACATTCTTAGAATTTAACCACTGCTCTAACAGATCTTCTTTGATTTTTGCATACTCAACATGGGATTGCTTATCTTGCTTATAAGTTGTCCTAAATTTTACTCTATAAGCTTCAGGAACAAGCTCATAGGCCTTAAGAATCAAGCTCTTAACTACATCATAATTATCAGATTGATCCTGAGGCAAAGATGCATAAGTTACTTGAGCTTTACCGGTGAGAACAGTTTGAAGGAGTACTGGCCAATACTTTTTGGGCCAATTAAAACCTGTAGCTACCCTCTCAAACAACTGAAAATACTTTGTTAAATCAGATTCATTAAAAGGAGGGACAAGTTTAACATTTTTAGCCACATCAAAATCATCAGAGCTAGATGATCCAGTTCCACCTTGTTTCATGCGATACTCATGGTCTGCCTGAATCCTAGCTAGTTCAATTTGTGCCTGAGCCTGTATCTGTGCCTCCTGAATCCGAGCCTGAGATTCAGCCTCCTTAACACGAGCCTCCTGCAGGGCTAGCTGTAACTTAGCTATTTCAATCTGCGTTTGCTCATTTGGAGGAGTTACATTAAACAAGCTCTTATTAATCATGCCAACAATTTGATCTTTAGAATGATGAGAGTGAACTGCAATTCCCAATTGTTGAGCAACAAGCTTAAGTTCATTCTTTGTTCTGTTTTCTACATCACACACAGTTTGCACATTTGACAAAAAATCTTTGGCTTCATCAAGTGTAGTAATAGTAGATATCATGAATAAATCACAGTCACAAAATATCAAGCAATATCCTTATGATAATATCCTGAATATCCTGATATGAGGTCGCCAAATTTATGTTACGGAACAGAGAAAGATAATGTACACTTTAAGTGAGAATACTAAAAATCACTACTGTCCCGTAAAGTTCCAGGTTCAAAACAAACGAGTTAGGTAAAATTACAAGTTAAAGTTTAATGCAGAAACCAACAACAAAACATTCAGGACTCATAAGGAGAATGTAATGGCAAAAAACAGGTTAAATATATGGTTAACTGCAATAGCCTCTATTAACACGAAATTAGCAAGAGTAAATATATCTATGTCAGCCCTGATAAAATGAAAATACACTAGGTAATGCTCAGTTAATGCAAGATAAATTATTACAGATACAAAATATTATTAATGATGGCTGACAATAAGAACCCTACATGAATTACAAAAAACGTTACTAGGCCTAAGAATTAACACCTTATGCTAAACAGTACAAGAAAAAATGCAGTAACACTTATACTCAAATTACACAGCTGCTAGATGGTTGGAGACTTCCTGAGCACTGTACAGGGGAGGACAGAGATGTGAACAAAATGAGGAGTAGATCTAAGTGGCCATAATGCAGAGACTGAGCTCATTATATAGGGGCCAGCAGAGCTTGATACAACTTGTAAGAAGGACGCGCAAATGAAGCCATAGGGGACAAAGAGCTAACAATCCTACTCTGAACAACATAAAGGACGACTTACTCTACTATAACGGTAGAAGGGGGGAGTGAGGTAGAACACGCTCGTGATCAAACAGACAGCACACTGTACGTTAGAATTACACAAAGGATGATGAAATCATAGGCTATGTAACAATATATATACACTACTGTTTGTATGTACTTTGATGGTTGTTTTTTGTTTTGGCCGAATGTTGTATGGGCTATTGACTTTAGGGGGTTGAGTATTGGTGTTAATATATTTTTAATGTTTGTGATGTGTTGTTTAAATGGCACCAAGGATTTTTTGTGTGTGGAAGGAGAGTATATATATATATATATATATATATATATATATATATATATATATATATATATATATATATATATATATATATTTCTTTTATGCGAGGAAGAAGGAACCAAAGGCCAAGAGTCCGCAGTAACAGTTCCATCCAAGAGAAAAACAAAATACAATAGAGAGCCATATTCAAGATCCGATCATTTTGAGATGCCTGGACACACTGCGTTTGAAAGACTGGAGATCATAGGCAGCAGGAAATACAGACAGAGGGAGACAGTTCCAGAGCTGACCTGTTACATAAATGAAAGACTGGGAGTAACGGTTAACTCTTGCATTAGGGAGTTGGACAGCAAAGGGATGAGAGTTTGCTGCCAGACGGGTGCTATGCGCCCGTCGTAGAGGTGGAGGAATGCAAGCAGACAGTTCAGAGGAGCAGTGACCATTAAAGTAGTGATAGAAAAGAGATAAAGATGCAACAGTGCGGCGAAGAGACAGAGGTTGAAGGGAGTCAGTAAGAGGAGGAGAGTTAATGAGATGAAAAGCCTTTGACTCCACCCTATTGAGAAGAGCTGTATGTGGGGAGCCTCCCCACACATGAGAGTTGTACTCCACACAGGGGCGGATAAAACCCCTGTATAGAGTCAACAATTGTGCAGGGGTAAAGAAAGAGTGGAGTCAGCATAGCACACACAATCTCTTGGAAGCAGATTTTACAAGAGATGTAATATGATCTTTCCAAGATAAGTCCCGAGTAAATGAAACCCCATGCATGTTCAAGGATGATGCAGGATTAAGCTTAATATTATTAAACATTAGTGGGTATACCTGTGGAAGATTTTGTCGGGTTGATAGGTGTAAGATCTGAATCTTAGATGCATTAAAAACAACCATATTATATTTACCCCAGTCAGAGATACGAGCCAAGTCAGACATTAGGTGTGCCATAGCCTCATCCCTTGTTTGTTGAAGTAACTGTTGAGATGGGCGTTGCAGGAACCGAATGGAAAGGTGAAGGGTGGAGTCATCAGCGTATGAGTGGATAGGGTTAGATGTACAGCTTAGAAGATCATTGATGAATAAAAGGAAGAGAGTTGGTGATAGGACAGAGCCCTGAGGAACACCACTGTTGATAGATCTAGGAGAAGAACGATGGCCGTCTGCAACAGCGGCTATAGAACGACCAGAAAGGAAGCTAGCGATGAAGGCACAGATAGAAAGATAGAAACCGTAAGAGGGCAGTTTGGAAATTAAAGATTTATGCCAGACTCGATCGAAAGCCTTTGAGATGTCAAGTGCAATGGCAAAGCTTTCGCCAAAGTCCCGAAAGGAGGATGACCAGGAGTCTGAAAGGTAGGTGAGAAGATCGCCAGTGGAGCGTCCCTGACGGAACCCATACTGACGATCGGAAAGAAGGTTGTGATAGGAAAGATGCCTTAAAATTTTTCTATTGAGAATTGACTCGAAAACTTTTGAAATACAGGACGTTAAAGCAATTGGACGATAGTTGGAGGGTTGGGAGTGGTCACCCTTCTTTGGGACTGGCTGAATGAGAGCAAACTTCCAGCAAGAAGGAAAGGTACAAGTTGACAGACAAAAGCGAAAGAGTTTGCCTAAGCAGGGTGTAAGCACAGAAGCACAGTTCTTGAGAACAACAGGATGGACCCCATCAGGCCCATATGCCTTGTTAGTACTGAGGCCAGTGCTGGCAGAAAATACATCAACTGAAGAAATTTTAATGTCAGCCATGAGGAAGTCAGAGGGGGGAAGTGATGGAGGAACAGCACCGGAATCGTCTAAGGTGGAATTGGAGGAGAAAGTCTGTGCGAAGAGATCTGCTTTATCAGTAGAAGAAATAGCTACAGAACCCTCAGAGTAGAAAAGAGGAGGGAAGGATGATGAGGTAAAGTTGTTAGAAAGATTTTTGGCAAGGTGCCAGAAGGAGCGGGAAGAATTCGAGTTGGAGAGTTGAGAGCATTTAGTATGGATGAAATTATTTTTAGTAGAGCGAAGAACAGACTTAGCATTATTCCGGGCAGAAACGTAAAGATGATGTGATTCAGGGGTGGGTTGGCTCCGGTACCTTTTGTAGGCCCTCTCCTTGTTGCGGACAGCATTAGAACAAGCGTGATTAAACCAAGGCTTTCTTGAGTTAGTCAAAGGATATGAGAAAGGAATGTATGCTTCCATGCCCGAGAGAATAACCTCCGTAATGCGCAAGGCACACTCAGATGGCTCCCGGCCATGGAAGCAATAATCATTCCAGGGAAAATCAAAGAAGTACTGCCTGAGAGCGTCCCAGTCCGCGGCTCCAAAATGCCACAGACGACGTTTCCCTGGAGGGTCCACAGGCCGTACCGGAGTGATAGGACAGGTTACGGTAATAAGGTTGTGATCAGAGGAGCCCAACGGAGAGAAAAGATTAACAGAGTAAGCAGAAGGATTAGTTGTGAGGAAGAGGTCAAGTATGTTGGAGCTCTCTCCAAGGCGGTCAGGGATACGGGTAGGGTGCTGTACAAGCTGCTTTAGGTCATTAAGGATAGAAAAGATGTAGGCTTGTTCACCAGGTGGATCCGTGAAAGGAGAGGAGAGCCAAAGGTGGTGGTGAACATTGAAATCTCCTAGAATGGAGATTTCAGAGAAAGGAGAAATGGATAGAATGTGTTCCATCATAGAAGTAAGATAGTCGAAGAATTTTTGATAGTCAGTAGAATTAGGGGATAAGTAAACAGCACAGATATATTTAGTCAGAGAATGACAGGAAAGCCGAAGCCAGAGTGTAGAGAATTCAGAAGAATCGAGTTCAGGAACACAAGAGCAAGATAAGTCGTTGCGTATATATACTCAACAGCCACCTTTGGCTTTGAAATGAGTATAGGGAAAGTAGGAGGATATATATATATATATATATATATATATATATATATATATATATATATATATATGTATATGTACATATATATTATTAATTTTGTCCTCTATAATCTAATAATTGGCACAGGTTACTCTTTCTTAGTTTTCTCATTTGTGTTTGGTACCGGTCATTGTTCTTTTTTTATTTTGTCTTTATTTCATTTCGTGTCCCACAATCACCTCCTCTCTCATTCTTTCTTCCATTCCTTCCTGGCTTCCCTCGCTTCCACTCTGCTTTTCTGTGTTCTTTTTCCTCAAAACTGAGTAAAATCCTGTGCCCGTAGTTGAAACAAAGTGTTTATACGACCACGTCCGCTTCCTTTCTGGAATCTCGGTCGTGTAACAATTTACAGTTACAGCTGTGAATCATCATCAGTGATTATGCTGTAAGTGATGAAGTAACAGTGTAACTCGTCAATATGAACATCGTGTACAGCAAGGCTAGAATTTATTGCGTCATAAAGAACAGTTGTGTGACTCACCCCACCAACTGTCGATACAGTATGTGTTAGCACCTGTTGTCTGTGTTTCCTTTATGAATGTGTGTGTGTGTGTGTGTATGTGTGTGTGTGTGTGTGTGTGTGTGTGTGTGTGTGTGTGTGTGTGTGTGTGTGTGTGTGTGTGTGATACAGTTTTTGTTCTAAAGAAATAATAAAGAAGTATAATTTGTGCAGCAGAAAATGGGGCGTGTTGTTTAATCAACAACACATGAACCAGCCCAGTTATGAATTACTGTTGACAAGTAGTTGCTTTAAAATCAACTTTAGCTGTGACGGGTTTTACTCATATATCCTAACCCATGATTTTCCTTAATTGTGTTAAGTACCATTAAATACAAATAATGATTAAGGGCTGAGGGGATACATGAAGTTCCTATCAACCCCTTCAGCCCGAAAAGTCTCTCCTGAGCCAAATAAAACTGTTTTGGAGGCAGCCAGGATAAGACAGTGAAGCGTCCTGTGGTTCATTCAGTGGAATTTGGTGGAGGTTTTGGTTCTTTGGAAGCCTATGTTCCGTAGCTCAGTGGCACAGTAAAACACTACTTCGGCTCTTCATCCCTTCCGTTGCATTTTTCCTGACTAATACTGTACCATATTAATGGTGTAGTGTTAACATCTTCTTTAATAGTTCGGCATTCAAGAGGAACAGACGGCAATTTAAAGCCAAGTAAAAGGAACACAGTACAGTCGTACAGGCGTCACCTCAAAGTCTCACACATATACACGGTGTTTACAGTGCAACTCATTCACTCAGTGGTCATACATACCCATAACTGTGTGAACATTTCCTACTTATTCACTGTTATTTCCTGCCTTCATTTGTGACACCGAGGCTATTGTTATCGAGTTCATTTCCATGTACATGCAATCAGTCTGTCTATTTCTATATCTGTTTATCTGCATTTCTGTCTCTATCTATCTTCCTACCTATCTATCTACCTCACAATACCTGCCTCATTATTATCAAAAGTAGCACATATATTGTGAGTCAATCTGGCAAGAAGGTATTGGCTTTTGATGCAGACTTACTAAAGATGATTAGAACCAAGTGTGATTGTGTGATCTGATGTGGACTAAACGTGGCACATACACTGTGTGTGTGTGGATGGGACTAAGTGAATCCATTTTACTGCAGACGGTTAATGATCACAGTCACGAAAGAAGTTCGTCGCTGTGCACTGACAGCACTTTTGACCAAACTGTTTGTAATGAAGCTTCCTTGTATCATTTGTCATTTTATTCACACCTACTGTAGCTATATGACTTTTCACTTCCCTGGAGGTCCCTTACTCCTATTTCATTCATCCTACAACCATCTCGATTTTCCTTATATATCATTTTCTTTCATATTCTTTCATGCACAGGACTGACGCTTTCATACTATTTTAATATTTTTTGCCCTATGACTCTCCAAGCATTATTTTTCTCAACATCGTTCATTTGTGTTCTCCTCTCCCCTCTATCTCCCTCACTTCTTTCTCATATTCGCTTACCTACATCTTTTTTCTCGCCTCTTCCTCTCCCTTCCTACCCACAGTTTCTCCCACCACCATCCTCCTCTGCCACGCACCGCCTCTCTCCATTTCTTTCCCCTGGCAAACTTTTTCCATTCACTTTGACTGTATTCAGTTGCTCTGTCTGTCTGTCTGTCTGTCTCTCTCTCTCTCTCTCTCTCTCTCTCTCTCTCTCTCTCTCTCTCTCTCTGCGTGTTTTCTTCCGTTACATGAGGCAGCCAAACATTTTCCCCTCGTAACTAAGAACCATTTATGCCTCATGGACCCTGTTTAGTGTCACCAGGTCATCCCATCCCAAACGCTCGTCAGCCTGTGTGCAAGGTGTTATTAGATCAATTATGTAGTTAGCAGTGATGGCAAGAAGCGAGATGAGGAATAATAGAAAGAAGAGACATGGCAGAGGAAGGGAGAAGAACTAGGAATGGAGCAAGAGAGGAAGAGAAAGTAAAGGGTGGAGAATACAGAGAAGTGGAGGAAAAGACAAGTGAGAGAGAAGGGTGCCATTAGATTTAGACTGCAGTTATTTTTCACTATCACATAAAGACCATAAAGGGATGCATGCATCTGAGATAGCTTCAGTTTCGCGCTGAGGTGGAGTGTCTCAGAGAGAGAGAGAGAAAGAGAGAGAGAGGGGTGGGGGGGGGAATCGGAACCAGTTAACTGAATGCCTGATTTTATGTAAATGATAACTTATATGCAAATGGAGTGTCGTCATTGCCATGCAGGAAGCAATAGAAACGTTTTATCATAATTAAAGTGAGTAATTGAAAAAGGGAACTAAAGGTGAGGGTGTGAGGTAGCCCTCTGACAGTGGTAGTTTTCTTTAGTGTGTGTGTGTGTGTGTGTGTGTGTGTGTGTGTGTGCGTGTGTGTGTGTGTGTGTGTGTGTGTGTGTGTATGTGTTTGCGTAAAGAATAAAAGCGCCTGTTGTAAGCAGAATATGATACGGTGTTCTCAAATCCTCATCCAGAACAATGTTTAAGGTAGTTTTTGTAGTGTGTTTCTTTTGCTTCCTGATGGCTTCATTTAGCATGTTAAGTTAAATAATGAGGCGTAGTAGGATCCAGAAACAAAGGAGCAGAAAGCACATGTTCAGTATAACTATCAAACGGCTTGTTCATGCCATGAGCCACACAGTCATCTATACTTCATTTAACCCTTGGAGATCTTGATTCCACCTCTCAAGCAAAACTATCTACGCATCCTTTGTTTTGAATTTCAGCCACAGAGTCATTCCATTTATTGCCAAGATAAAACACAGGTGTCAGATCCTTCGCAAGTGTATCTTTGTACACATTTCTTTCTTGCATTTTAATCCCGTATCAGTTGCAAGTATAAAAAACAAATAAAACCGAATCTGCACAGAAATGCTGTCCCGAATTGCTTACTCATGTAATTGTGATGATGTGATAAGTGGATTATTACTAAATGGATTAGAGGCAGGAGGGGAACATTGCTGGCTGCTGCATAACGGGAAACGAAAGGACCCAGGTAGAAAGAATTACGGCAGATAAACGAAAGTGTAGCTGTGGCAGTAGTCTACGCAGTTTGCTTTTAGAACAGAGTAACTGGGATGGTAAACATACTGTATACCTTAATTAAGCAGCACAAAGTACGGATACAGAAAGAAAATGCACTTAAGATAAAGCTGATGTTTCCAAGACTGGCTGGGAAATATAAAGCCTCTGGCTTTAGAAAAGATTAAATGGAAGGGAAGAGAAGTAGCAAAGAAAAACTTTGTGGGACAGAAGTATGGAAGGAGTGGAGGCGGTGGAAATAAATTACAGCAAGTGTAGAGAAAGTTAGTTGCAGAGATGTGAAGCTTTAAGTATAGGGAAAGTAAATGATATGTTGGGGATAAAATGAAACAGTAAATATTTTGGCTCCAGTAAAAGTACTCGTAACTTCATTATCTGGAAAAAAAAATGCATTCCATGATTGTAGAACAAAGTAAGTTGAGAGCAAAGAATATAATGGAGTTGGAAAAATCATGGCGATATTAAAAAAAAGACGAAACGAAATCGCTAGGAGAAAACTGGTAAAATAAGTCGCTCAGAAATACCGACTGTACCTTTGGATGTAACAGTAGCAGGCGGAAAAAATGCATGAGGAAAGCTGTCAGGTGTTGGATGGAAGTGACATGGCAGTGAATAGAAATGGATGGCAAAATTGTTGTAAGTGACTCAAGAGAAAAACACGTAGGAAAAAAAAATGTAAGACTGATGGGGTAGAAGGAATGAGGAAGGGATGGGGGAATGCTGATCAAGAGAAGAATAAATATGAGGTTAAGTGATATGAATAATATTGTTAACTCATTGTCCCTTCTGCCTCTCCCGTCAAGACCATCAGTCCCCAGTGTTCTCCCCTTGACACTCCCATATATTATCACCGTCACCCCTTCCTCTCCCTTCCTCGTTCCCTTACTACCATTGTTACTATATTTTCTCCCGTGTCTCCCTCTCTTTCCTTTCCATCAAACCTGCACCTCCCATCCTCTCCCTTTCCTCTCACTATCCACCTCACCTCCCCATCTTCCTCCTCCTCCCCCCCACTCATTTAACCCCGCCACTCTACTTGCCGCACATTTCACAACTCTCTTGTATTATATACACTCTCGTATCGCTATATTTTCCAGAACAGTTATAGGTGTGCGCTGTATTACATCCCTGTGTCATTTTTGCCTGTACAGTATTTCGCTTTATTTCCCTGATGCTATGTTGGTTTGGGTCAGTCATTCACCTGTCCTTTTGGTAATCTAAATTTGAATATCGGTGGGAGTTTTAGTTTTTCTTCGTTCTTTTCTGTCTGTAGTTTGGTTTAGGTCGTTATAATCTTATTCGGTATTTATTTACATTCTTGAATAAGAACGTTTTGGTAAGGAGAACTTCAGAACAATGGAGGATATAATACCACGTCTTTCATTAACGCCTTCAGTAAAAGAGGTCTCTCCTAATCTGAAAAGAAGTACGTGGATGTTAAGAGAATAGCGTAAGTCTTCATTGTAATGTAAAAAAATTCACGTTCTTTTTTTCCTCTAAAGTCTAAAAATGAGAAACTGGTTAAACTTTATTTTTTCCCTTGCTTTTGGTTTGGTTCGTTTACCTTCCTTTTTCGGTCTTTATTTCATCTCGTGTCCCACATTCATCTTCTCTCTCAATTTTTCCCTCGAACTCATCACGGCTTCCCTCGCCTCCATTCTATTTTTCATTTGTTTCCACCGTAAAGTAAATTAAATCAAGTGACTGTAGTCAAAACCAAATATTTATGTGATCATGTCCACGTCCCGAGTTTAAACTCAGACTTGTGACAATTTACAGTTAGGCCTACAACTGTGTTTATATATCACCGACTGTACGTGATGAAGTCCTGTTAAGTCAGGGCTAGAAAATGCGATTTTTTAGTGAACCTTGCACTTGGACATTTTTTTTTTTTTTTTGTTAACTGGTTTTATACAATTTCAACCTGCTAAATTCTAATGTGATGAGTGCCAGACGATAAAAGTTGAGCGTTTTTGTAGACATCTCTTTAAAGCAGGTAATAAAATCATGGTAAAAGGCATTGGCTATCTCCTTTTATACCTATCTAGAGCAAGAACTCTGCCAAGACTGACAAATTTGTATGGAGTTCTGTAAAATTTACTTAATTTTACACTTCATTAAGACTTATTATTACAATATAGGTCATTATTGTACATTATTAAAAAAACTAAAGACGCGTCACCAAGATGGCCTATGGAATGCTATATGGCCAGATCTCTTCATTGAGACCACCTACATGTGATATGGCAAAGGACCATCTGGCATCACAAGATCTACATGGAATGAATCCACTCTAGCCATCTGGGCACTATCTCACAGCACATGTGCACAGCTGATGAATGACCTGGACGCAATGAAAGATGGAGAAGTTCAACATGTTGTCACCTCCCACAGGGAGGAGCAACTGACACGCATCACGGCAGATGTGACTGACAGAATGAACATACATGATGCTCTTTCAACATGCATTGACATATTTGACAATGATAAGCATCCAGTCTCTGGTCTTGTTGATATATTTTCTGGGCGAGTTGTTGATGGTCCTACAGTTAATGTTCATTACAGCCTCGAAATCGGAACTGCCCAGTGTTTAGAATATGAGAACCAGTGGCCATGAGGCTTCCACAACAAGTTGAGAAGAAATGTCAAGACCATAGCAGCTGCAACGACACGTACTACTAAGGTTGACCAAAGTTACATCATTGCTGATACTGAATTTAGCTATGCACGCGTCATTGTAATAATGGCATCATCAACAAAGACCATTTCCACAGAGACTATTCTCTCACGAACTGGCTCCACACCCAACTTCTCTCTTTAAGGAGAATGGTGAAATGAGGACAAGCAGCAAGTCTGTACTGAAGAATAAACTTCAGATGGCATGTGGAATACGGCACTGTCAACATCCAATGGTGGTAATCCTAGATGGCTGTGCTTTGTTATGGACAATTCCTTGGCCAGCTTTACCTGCAAAGCTTTCAACGTTTATCAGCACTGCAGTGTAAGAATCATGCGATATACTGAGACAGAATCAGTCCTTCATATGGTGTTTGACAGATACTATAAGCTGAGTACAAAGTCATGCCGTTGAACCTCATGACAGAAAGGATTGAGCCGTGTTGAAGCTGACATAAGAATCGCCTTTACCCAAACAGGCCATAGTGCTGAAGGTAAGTGCAAACAAAGAACTGGTCATCCATATGATTGTAAAAAAGTTGTGCTCCATCCAAGTCCCACAAGGAAAATGTGTCATTGTGACAGGCCCTGATCCACATCCAATAGAAGCTGGGGGTTTCCACAGTAAACAGCAATAATACATGAGGAGGCAGATGTCATCGTGGCATATCACATGATTCACGAAGCTTCTGCAGGCTTTTCACCAATTCGGGTTGTATCTGATGACACTGATGTGCTTCTTATCCTTGCATATCACATGCATGCACGAACCAACGGCTTGCCAACTACAGTTGAGGTAACCATGGAGTCATGTTCTAGAAAGCACACTGTCATAAGTGTCAATGAGGTGGTCAATAAGCATGCTGCAGTCATCCGTAACCTTCTTGGAGCTCATGCCCTAACTTGATGTGATGCAGTCTCTTCATTTGCTGGTATTGGCAAGGCAACTGTGTTCAAAACACTTGAAAAGTTCACTGGTTTGCTACTTCTAGGTGACGTTGCAGCATCACCAGATTACATCACTAGCTCTTGTTTGAAATTTGTAGCCATGTTATATGGGCAGGAGCCAGAGATATCACTAGGCCACATGCGTGCTAATACCGGTATTTTCAAGAGAAAATTTGCTGGTAAACATCATGTACAGTCGCCTTCACTTCTAAGTACTACACCGACTTGTGGCGTCTTGGTAGATGTGGCACCACTGTGTTTGTTTACATCGTCGTATTAAGACGCGAATGAGTTGGAGGAACCCCGGCATAGTGGTCAGGTACTGACGGCTACATTGTTATGATTGGTGTAGTGCTTGTATTATATAAAAAATGTAATGTAATTGAACTTGTGCCTGTAATTCGAGCTTAATTTAAGGTGATGGTGCTGGGACCAATCAGGGAGTTGGATGCTTCGTAATGGATGTTCAGGGGTGCTGTTGGTCCGAAGCAGGCCTTGCTTAACTGAATGAGACGCAGGCCATAATAAGACTTGTCTTGAGCAACGTATAATGGAGGATGAACATATTCATCCTATCTATATATATCTACATTGTATCTATATCTATATATCTGTTTATATATCTATATATCTATATAACTCTCTCTCTCTCTCTCTCTCTCTCTCTCTCTCTCTCTCTCTCTCTCTCTCTCTCTCTACTGTATATATCACTATAAATATATGGAAATTATAATGCAGGAACAATGCCCGGAATGCAATTTAGGTAAGACAAGGAAGTGAAGTCGCTAATGAAACTGTTCCACATTAGGAAAAAGTATAACGGTGTTCTTAAGAAAGAAGAAAGAAGATCGTGATAATGTGGGATAACTTTTACCTGGTTGTGGTGTAGTGGATTGCTGCCTGACTCGCATCTGAGAGTCCCGGGTTCGATTCCCGGCATGATGGTAATATACTGGAGGATCTTAAGAGAGCATTGCCGTATCGGCCTAGTCCTTCTGGGCTAGTGTCGTCTCATTCATAATATCTGAAAAACTTCCTCCACACAAAGCCTGTCTCTCATTATTCTTCCATCTCTTCGTTCTCCTTCTGCCTGTTGCGCCCTCCACCTGTGATTCTTATATCAGTTTCACCAGTCCTACTATCCATGAATTCCACATGACCAGACCACTTCAGCACTCCTTGATCAGCTCTTACAGTATCTACCAGATTACGCTTCCCTCCACACATCTCACTTTCATCTCTAACCCATTACACCACCATACTGCGTTCAGTACAATGTTCAGTTAACAGACTTGGATAGAATGTTACATTATAGCAACAGGCAACTGAAACTATATGGCATTGTCGTGTGTAGTGGAAGCAACATCAGAAATGGTTGACAGATCGATGACTGTGAGATTATCACTAACATTAATAAAATGGTCGTGCATTTAGCCAGAATAACCATACCAGTAGAAGTTTTGGCCGCCCGCTAGAGGAGGAAGAAGTTTATCATTAAAATTTGAATCCAACTCCAAGAAGACACCCACAGTATTCATATTTCACGGCCAAGGTATACGGAATAGACATATATATATATATATATATATATATATATATATATATATATATATATATATATATATATATATATATATATATATATATATATATATATATATATATATATATATATATATACATATATATATATATATATATATATATATATATATATATATATATATATATATATATATATATATATTTAGGCAGAATGTTTTCTTTTATACAAAAATCATTAAAGACCAAGGCGTAGCCATTCTTCACTATTTTTCTGTTGATCTTTTCGAGTTTTCTTACACATTGTTTTACACTATGATTCAGGTTGTAGATAATATGTCCAAGATCCATTTCGTAACTATATTTTATTAATTATTTATTTTCATTTTTCGTAGGACGTTTCGTGTATCCTTACACGTCATCAGCGACTGTAATATAGATACAATACACTATAAAACAATGACATATACAACATAAACCTATACAATATATATACTGAAATGTACAACAACGACTAATAAAAGTGTAGAGTTACAAGAGTATGGATAAAAGAGACAAACCCTTTAGGTGAAGTCAAGTATGAGCTACAGTTAAAAGTGTATGGATAAAAGAGACAAACCTTATAGGTGTAGTCAGCTATGAGCTACGTGGTTGACTGCGAAGATTGTATGGGTGAGTGGGTGTTTGTGGCTGTGTAGTGTTGCCAGTTGTGTTATTGTGTGTGTAATGTTCATTTGTAATGGTCGCTGCTTGTGGTCGGGCCTTTGTGTATTTAAACAGTTTGAGGGTACGATCTAGTCCGGTAGTTTGGTTGTTTATGGCCGGCGTGTTTTCACGTATGAGAAGTGCTTCTGCCAGTTGTAGTCTAATGTGGTCATGGCATTTTTTTTATTATATTAGTATTTTCTATTAGAACTTGTCTGTTTATTGATGTGTGATGTTGAGTCACTTATGCTCTTTTATAGAACCGGATTGTAGGTGCATGGTTAAACGTCTGCTTAGTGTGGTTGTGGTCATACCAATATATTTCATGTGACGAAGTTTACAACCTTCGTGTGGGCAAGTGAATTCATAAACTACATTGGTATGTTGAAGTTTGTTGGTTTGTTGAGCTGTGTTGTTTTTCATAATCATGTTGCTAACTTTCCTGTTTTTATAGTGAATAATTAAATGTTGGGCCCAGGGGTGAACCCATGCTGACTCCGTTAACCTGCTGATGTTATGTTGATGATATCTATGTGGTCGTTAGAGACGAAAACCACCTTAAACAACTAAGAACTGCCATGGAACATAACTCAATATTAAAATTTACTTATGAGATAAGTGCAAACAACAAAATCCCTTTTCTTGATGTATTAATAGAAGAGGAGAATGGTAACTATAAAACCTCCGTATATCGTAAAGCTACGGACTTGGGTAGATGCCTTAATGCTGTGAGTGAGTGTCCGCAGCGGTACCAATTGTCAGTTATCAGGTCATACTTACGTCGTGCTCATAGGAACTGCTCATCGTGGGAACTCTTCCACTCAGAAGTAACTAAATTAAAGCAGATCTTAATTAACAATGGTTATTCCAATCAAATAGTTGACAGAGAAATATGTCAATTTATTTCAAAACAAGTCTCAACCACAAATGTCCAACCGCTTCCCCAGACTGTTACCCACAATGTGTATTATGGTAATCAGATGTCCCCTGCTTATAAAACGGATGAACGTGTACTTAGAGAGATTGTGACACGTAACACATCATGTGTTATCCCCTCAGACAAGCTCAGTTTAATTATTTACTATAAAAACAGGAAAGTTAGCAACATGATTATGAAAAACAACACAGCTCAACAAACCAACAAACTTCAACATACCGATGTAGTTTATGAATTCACTTGCCCACACGAAGGTTGTAAACTTCGTCACATGAAATATATTGGTATGATCACAACCACACTAAGCAGACGTTTAACCATGCACCTACAATCCGGTTCTATAAAAGAGCATATGACTCAACATCATACATCAATAAACAGACAAGTTCTAATAGAAAATACTAATATAATAAAAAAAATGTCATGACCACATTAGACTACAACTGGCAGAAGCACTTCTCATACGTGAAAACACGCCGGCCATAAACAACCAAACTACCGGACTAGATCGTACCCTCAAACTGTTTAAATACACAAAGGCCCGACCACAAGCAGCGACCATTACAAATGAACATTACACACACAATAACACAACTGGCAATACTACGCAGCCACAAACACCCACTCACCCATACAACCTTCGGAGTCAACCGCGTAGCTCATAGCTGACTACACCTATAAGGTTTGTCTCTTTTATCCATACACTTTTAACTGTAGCTCATACTTGACTTCACCTAAAGGGTTTGTCTCTTTTATCCATACTCTTGTAACTCTACATTTTTATTAGTCGTTGTTGTACATTTCAGTATATATATTGTATAGGTTTATGTTATATATGTCATGTTTTATAGTGTATTGTATCTATATTACAGTCGCTGATGATATATAAGGATACACGAAACGTCCTACGAAAAATGAAAATAAATAATTAATAAAATATAGTTACGAAATGGATCTTGGACATATTATCCACAACCTGAATCATAGTGTAAAACAATGTGTAAGAAAACTCGAAAAGATCAACAGAAAAATAGCGAAGAATGGCTACGCCTTGGTCTTTAATGATTTATATATATATATATATATATATATATATATATATATATATATATAAGTGAAGAATGGCTACGCCTTGGTCTTTAATGATTTATATATATATATATATATATATATATATATATATATATATATATATATATATATATATATATTCGTGTACGCATCGAAGGCCATGTAGCACGGCATGGGCCCTAATTCCTGACCTTATGGACGGCGAGTCAGCGCTCAACTGACTGAGCTACTAGGCTCACATTAACAGCATTACCTGATTCTCTCAACATGCAGTACTAGGAGCATTTGGTAATCCGCAACAATATAACATGAAAAAGGAAAATTGAGACTGTTGATCATAGACAGTTTATTGATGTGTTTAGTAACGGGTCCATCCTCCCTCCTGCAATAACATCACGGGAGTCTATCAGGCACGCTGGAGACGACACTTCTCACAATGTGCGACTTTCCCTGCAGAGATTCCCATTCTCGTCGTACATGTTCCATCAACTGCTCGGCTGTCCTGTCTCTTTCTGGCTCCCATGTGTTGACCATATTCGCCCAGATACTTTCAGTTCGGTTGCAGTCGCAACCCTTGGTAGGCCAGTCCAAGAGCTGAAGATTTTCCTGTGTAGCAAACCACTCCTGGACTGCACGTGCCATGTGGAATGGGCACCGATCATGGACGAATATGGTGGGACCTGGTGGGAAGGGATGTCGCTCCTGCAGGTAAGGTAGGAAAAATTCCTTAAGAATTTCCAAATACTTCTGGGCTGTGAACCGTCCCTCTACTCTCGTAATATTTCCCACTCCATGGATAGACATCCAGCCCCATACATTGCACACTTGATGTCCACTTCTGGTCTCGTAGGTGTTTGGCCACTCGATTATAGCTATAAAAAAAAAAAAAAAAAAAAAAAAAAATTACGTTATAGGAGTTAGTTTTGGTTCTGGCTTCCTCCTTTAGTTGAAAGCTACCCTACTGTGTCTGGAAAATGCTTAAATATATAAATACTGTAGTTTAGGAGGAATAACAGTTATGTAGTCTAGTGAATAGGGGGAAGTAGTGTTTCTTATATCTTCTTGCATAATTTCACCTTACAGACGATGGGTGGTATATGCTATACTACATTTGAAAGACTCATTTATCCTTCCCAAATGTTCTGGGTAACCAATTCATTGGTCAACGAAATGGTCGCGTTTCTGTTAACAGATAAGTATATTAATATAATGTGATTTTTTAATTTTACAAACCATTCGCATTGTTGCTGATGTGATTTTGTGAGCCTATTTCACAGTAAATCACCGAGTTCTCAGGCCTAATCCTGTGATTTATGATATTATGGTGTATGTATTACAGTAATACAGCCGTTTTGTTCTAGCTGGCGCAAGTTTCGGTGATCGACATACCCACCACTCTTCCTGGAAAAGAAATACAGATTCGCTTGATCCTTCCACATACCCATTCCAAACATTTTCACCCTCTCGTGAAGATTGCGCAAATATAGGATCAGTCTAGCTTAAATGAAAAGAAAACAGTGTGAAATTATAAGTGTTTAAACCCAGCAAGGGATCTCTCTTCATTCGTCTTCAGGCGCCTGTGTAACCATACCGACTCCTTACTTATCCACTGCAAAGTTATTTTATTGTAATTTTGATTACATTGAGTGAAAATTCAGCCTTTCTTACGTTAGATAACCTACTTCTAATACCAAAAAAGAATAGCCATTAAATGTGACTCGGGAGAAGTTGCTTTTGCGGGCAATAATGAACACGGGAGTGTGATGTTTTTTAACCCCCAGCAGGGAATGTCGATTGCCGAGATTTACTCCAGCGCTCTCTCTCTCTCTCTCTCTCTCTCTCTCTAAAGCTATATGAAACACTGGTTGCGGCGGTGCTTTTAGATCAAACATCAATATATCAAACATCTTAGTAGGTATTACTTTTCCTCCACACATGAGCCCTACTATAATCGGACGATCGGGGAGTTTTCTCGTCTGAGAAAACCTGTGACCAGAAGTCTAGCCTTTGGTTCTTATATTGGCGGGCAAATTCCAGCCTGGTAGCACGATGCGCTTCTGTGAGGCTCTCCTTTTTCGCAAGAACAGGGAACCCTATGATGTATTCTCGCCTCACGTAACCGCCAACGGACTGTTGAGAGAGATACTTCTAGCCTAAGTCTCTCCCGGAGTGCCGCTGCAAATTTTGTTAGTGGTGATTCCTGTGTCGCACGTAGTAACACTTCGTCCTGCTGGCCCGTCATCGCTCGTGAGCGAGGTTGTTTTGCTGTGGAATGGTTATTTATGTTGTCAGACGATCGAAAGTATGTCGATCTCTCTGTATTTATTTTCCTCCTTCATTGAATGAGTAGTTAGGGTGGATTAGTATTACGGTAAATGGGTTATGTGAGTGCGGAGAAAAGGTTCCGTTTTGAGGTGATATGAGAGCCTCACAAATGGGGTGTGTAGGAGATTCAGTAATAGCAATGTGGTGGCCCTCAAGGAAATGCTAGATACTGCAAACCCTCATTAACATTTACATGCTGTCTTTTTTTAGGGTGAGGCGGTGATTTAGGGACAAAATCGGTGTCCCTCCAGTATGTGGGATAAGATGAAACCCACGAACTGAAACAAACTTCCTTTGGAAGATTTACAACCCCAGTTCCTATATATTATATTAAGTACTTAGTGTTTCTAAGGGAAATATACAGTACATGTATCAGGTATATACGTATGTCAAGAAAGAGATAAAGCCCAAAAATATAATTTAAATATCACTGACCAAACAGTTATAAACATCTCTTGGTAAGAAAGCCATCCCATGCGCAAAGGTTCCAGTCTCCCCGAGAAGGCTGGGGTCACAGACTCACGTAGTGCCATGAGGTTGGACACACCTGTCCACCTTTCACTTGTAGAAATCTGGACCACGACAGCTTCTACCCACGGGCCCCTACCCAAACATGGTGGGCAATATGGGAAAGCTTCCACAAATACAATAATAACTTTCCTAGAAGGGCACTCAATAGAGTGCATACCTCACGTAAATGAGGCCCAACCATCCTTTGCGGTGGTATGCCACTCCATTTGAATGAATCCGCTTTATCCGGATCCACTTCAGAATTTAACGAATTATTTCCTGGCCCATGGCCCATCCCTCAACCAAGTTGCATGAATATCCAGTCAGTAGTTGACGGATGTATGCGCTCTACAGAGTGCCCCTTTAACCAGATGCACTCCAAAGTTTAATGGGTTCTTCCTGCCTCATGATCCATCCCTCCACCAAGTTTCACTGAAAATCTGTTCATCGGTTTTTGCGTAAAGAAGACACACACACACACACACACACACACACACACACACACACACACACACGTAAGTTGACTTCTGTCTGCTTTCCAGTTGACACAAACTTCTTTTCCACTCACATAAACTTGTCTTTCACTGCAATTGACATCGTAATTCCCTCTTCCCAAAGGTGACACTGAATGTTTTTTCCTTAGGAGGCTGCATTTGTCTTCTGGTCGCTGGTCATATCCACCTCTCTTTGCAGGTGATGGTGAGTTGTCTCTGCAATTACAGCATCATAGACTTCTTCCTGCAGGTGACTTCGACTTCTCTCTGCAGGTGACATCTCATTTTTCTCTCGGAATGGGAAGTCGACTTTTCTCTGCCTTCTCTCGACGAGTGACACCACCTTTTTCTCTGCAGAGTGACGCCACGACTGCTCTCTGCAGGTGACGCCAACTACTCTCTGCAGGTGACGCCGACAACTCTCTGCAGGTGACACCAACTACTCTCTGCAGGTGACACTTGAAAACTCTCTGCAGGTGACGCCGAAAACTCTCTGCAGGTGACATATCCGAGAAACTCTCTGCAGTGGACACGGCCTTTTCTCTACAGGTGACGTCAACAACTCTCTGCGGAGTACCAAGGTGACTACTCTTTGCAGGTAACTCTTACCACTCTGCAGAGGTAACGTCAACTTCTCTTTGCAGAGATCACTCTAATCACTATCATCACTATTGCCATCGTCACTATTAGTATTATTCTTCCTACCACTACTAGGCTACTACTTCAATTACTACTACTACTACTTCTATTATTATTATTATTATTATTATTATTATTATTATTATTATTACTATTATTATTATTATTATTATTATTATTATTATTAAATTGTTGTTGTTGTTGTTGCTGTTAATTTAGTGGTAACATATTCATAGCAGTATTTTCCATGACACATTTTCTTCATTGTTGGATTTTTGGCAGAGATTCATGGCTTTCGGGCGGTTTTTAGGTGCATAGTTTATGTGTATCCGGGCGGTGTTTAGTTCCATTTTCTGGCGGGTGGTAGTTAGTCTGCCAAAGCTATATAAGGCCTGGCCGAAGCTTCCACGAGCAGTTCGGGTGGAGCAGCAGCCAGAGCAACATGTCCTTCCCAGCCTGCCAGGCCCACCACAGGCACCCACACATCCTCCACACCCCCACTACTCCTTCCCCAGCCACCACCACCTCCCGAGGGGAAGGTCAAGTGGTACAGCTTCAGGCCAGAGTTATGGCTACACCATCACGAGGATGGACAACCAGCAGGACATTTGTCCACTGCACCGCCATCAAAAAGCCAAACCTCAGGAGGTTGGAAAGTCCTTGGTGGAGGGGGAGAGAGTGGAAGTGTACTATCCAGAAGAGAGGGAGTAGGGGCCAGAAGCTGCCTCTGTCACCGACCCTTCTGGCAGCCAGAGAGGAGGGATCTACCCCGCCCCAGATCGACATAAGCAAACATCACGTTGATGTGCAACTGATGAGAATAATACCACCCAGGCCAGCAATGCTGCATGCACACAATCTGAAATTGCAACTGCACAAGAATGTCGGGCAGCCCTCACCCATATTAATCCCTCTGCTGTTCCGCCACAACAAACTGCCTCGATCTCCATACCCTGAAGAGGCAGTCAATGTGGTCACCCTGCTGCCCCCCAGCCTCCTCTGCCCTCTTAAATGGAAGAAGGACCCCAAGAGCAAGAAGAGGCCAGGAACAAGACATCCCCAGGGCAAAGAAGACCCGGGGAAATAAACCTAAAACCCGGAAAAAAAAAAGACCTAAGGACATCTGTCAGGAAAAATTCTCGGAGAATCCCTGGTAAGTCCCTACAGCTGAGAATAGGATCTAGTTATGTCCACCCAGGTAATAACCATGGTCTGTCTAAGGCACAGGCTGAGATAGGATTTAGTTATGTCCACCAGAGTAATAACTGGTCTGTCTAGGCACAGCTGAGATAGGATTTAGATTATGTCCTACCCAGGTAATAACTGGTCTGTCTAGGTACAGCTGATATAGGATCTAGTTATGTCCACCAGGTAATAACTGGTCTGTCTAGAGCACAGCTGAGATAGGATCTAGTTATGTCCACCAGGTAATAACTGGTCTGTCTAGGCACAGCTGAGATAGGATCTAGTTATGTCCACCCAGGTAGTAACTGGTCTGTCTAGAGGCACAGCTGAGAATAGGATCTATACTCAGTTTTATTTATCGAGGCGAAGTTGCACTTGACAGACTGGTGATGAATGGCTGAATGCAACATTACTTCATAATCTCTTTATTATTAATTGACAGCATTTATCTGATAGAGGAAATTTGGGTTAAGTAAATGCCCTATTCGGACCATGTTGCATTTAGCCAATCGTCACCAACCTGTTAAGTGCATCTTCGCCTCAACAAATAAAAAAAACTGAGTATAGTTATGTCCCACCAGGTAATAACTGGTCTGTCTGAAATCAGTTTAGGAAGGACCTTGTAATATTTATTTTATTTGTCAGGAAAGATCGATTTTCATGTGGAGGTGACGCATGACTGTGTAACTTAGGTAATGTTAACTACTTTCATTTTACCAACGACGACTTTCTCTCTCTCTCTCTCTCTCTCTCTCTCTCTCTCTCTCTCTCTCTCTCTCTCTCTCTCTCTCTCGATAGAGACAGATAGATAGAGTGATAGATATGGATATTTTTATTTATCTATATAATTGTCACTCTGTTATCAACTTATCTCACTTTTCAGGTTATTTCTACTTCTTTTTTCCTAACATGCTGTCACGTCATAAAAATTGCAGGCATCATCCACTTCTTCCTTGAAGGTGGCATCGACTTCTGCTGGCTGGAAACATCGACTTCTCTTTGAAGGTGAAACTGATTTCCCGATGCAAGTGATGTCCATTTCATTGCAGATGGGACGTCGACTCTCTCTACACGTGACGTCGGCCTCTTTCTGCGAGTGACGGGAAATCTATTTGCAGAGTGACCTGGACATATCACGGCAGAGCAAAACGACAAGTATCCAGGTAGAGTTCGTTCCTTCGTTCATTTCATTTTACTTTTAGTTAATTTCTCTCTCTCTCTCTCTCTCTCTCTCAATATTGACTTGTTTCTTTGCAGATGACATGATCTTTACCGCTCACGTCGTCTTGTCTTCCATTGCAAGTGATGGCAAATTCTTGTCTTCAGTTGCCAAAGTCTAAATCTTCTGAGGTGGCATCGCCTTCTAATCGCAGATGCTTAATCAGCTTGTGTGTGCAGGTGATGTCGAGTACTTCTGCAAGGACATAGACTTCTCTTTGCTGGTTGCTGATGATATCGAACGCTCTTTGCTAATGATGGTGAGTTCCCTCTTGCAGATAAAAGCAGTTAAAGACTTCTTAATGCAGGTGACGTCGACTTCTCTCTTTAGGTGACATATTATTTACTAGCAATGTGAAGTGGACTTTTGTCTGCCTGTCTCTCTGCAAGTGGACCCGCCTTTGTTCTGCAGGTAATGCAGACTACTATTTAGCAGGTAACACAGACTACTCTTTGTAGGTAACACCGTCTACTCTCTTCAGGTAACACCGTCCATACTCTCTGCAGAGTAACACCGTCTACTCTCTCAGGTAAACACCAACTACTCTCTGCAGGTAATGCCGACTATGCTCTGCAGGTAACCATGACTTCACTTCCTGCAGGTAACCTTCCAACTACTCTCTACAGGTAATACACCGACTACTCCTCTGCAGGTAACACCGACTACTCTTCACAGGTAACACCACGACTACTCTTTACGAAGGGTAACATCGACTACTCTTTACAGGTAACACTGACTGCTCTATGCAGGAAACACTGACTACTCTCTACAGGTAACAAACACTTCACTCTGCAGGTGGGCGTCGCAACTTACTCTCTGCAGGTGACGCCCACGACTACTCTCTGCAGGTAACGTCAACTACTCTCTGCAGGTGACGTCAACTACTCTTTGCAGGTAACAAACACTTCACTCCTGCAGGTAACGTCAACTACTCTCTGCCAGAGGTAACGTCAACAATATCTCTGCAGGTGACGTAGAGGCTTCTTTGTGCGGAAACGTACACTTCTTTTTATAGGGATCAGCCTAATTACCATCATCATTACTATTGTTATCGTCACTATTAGTATTATTGTTACTACTACTACTACTACTACTACTACTACTACTACTACTACTACGACTACTACTACTATTACTACTACTACTACTACTACTACTACTACGACTATTACTACTACTATTACAATTACTATTACTACTCTTACTACTATTACTATTACTACTACTACTATTACTACTGGGCTACTA
>NC_137062.1:18502624-18507624 GCF_032717465.1 Coenobita brevimanus | reverse complement strand
CCCTCGATCTCCATCCTTGAAGAGGCAGTCGGTGCTGTTACCACTACTCTGCTGCCTCTTCTGCCCTCTAAAGGACGAACACCCCAGGGGCAAGAAGACCCCAGAAGCAAGAAATCCTCGGAGGCAAGAGGACTCTGGGAAATAAAAACCAGGAAAAAGTCCTTAGGACAACTGTAGGAAAAATTTTCTTAGAATCACTGATAAGTTCTTACAGCTGAGATTGGATCTCGTTATGTCCACCAGGTAATAACTGGTCTGTCTAGGCACAGCTGAGATAGGATCTAGTTATGTCCACCAGGTAATAACTGGTCTGTCTAGGCACAGCTGAGATTGGATCTCGTTATGTCCACCAGGTAATAACTGGTCTGTCTAGGCACAGCTGAGATAGGATCTAGTTATGTCCACCAGGTAATAATTGGTCTGTCTAGGCACAGCTGAGATAGGATCTAGTTATGTCCACCAGGTAATAACTGGTCTGTCTAGGCACAGCTGAGATAGGATCTAGTTAGGTCCACCAGGTAATAACTGGTCTGTCTAGGCACAACTGAGATAGGATCTAGTTATGTCCACCAGGTAATAACTGGTCTGTCTAGGCACAGCTGTAATAGGATCTACTTATGTCCACCAGGTAATAACTGGTCTGTCTAGGCACAGCTGAGATAGGATCTAGTTATGTCCACCAGGTAATAATTGGTCTGTCTAGGCACAGCTGAGATAGGATCTAGTTATGTCCTCCAGGTAATAACTGGTCTGTCTAGGCATAGCTGTGATAGGATCTAGTTATGTCCATAAGGTAATAACTGGTCTGTCAAGGCACAGCTGAGATAGGATATAGTTATGTCCACCAGGTAATAACTGGTCTGTCTAGGCACAGCTGAGATAGGATCTAGTTATGTTCACCAGGTAATAACTGGTCTGTCTGGGCACAGCTGAGATAGGATCTAGTTATGTCCACCAGGTAATAACTGGTCTGTCTAGGCACAGCTGAGACAGGATCTAGTTATGTCCACCAGGTAATAACTGGTCTGTCTAGGTACAGCTGAGATAGGATCTAGTTATGTCCACCAGGTAATAACTGGTCTGTCTAGGCACAGCTGGGATAGGGTCTAGATATGTTCACCAGGTAATAACTGGTCTGTCTAGGCACAGCTGAGATAGGATCTAGTTATGTCCACCAGGTAATAACTGGTTTGTCTATAAAACAGTTGAGGTAGCACCAAGTAATATATTTTTATTTATCAGGTTAGATCGCATCTCGTGTTGGAGGTGACGCATACATCAGTATATTTGGGTAATGTTTACATCTTTTATTTTACTAACGACGACTGTCTCTCTCTCTCTCTCTCTCTCTCTCTCTCTCTCTCTCTCTCAATGCAAACTTGTGCTTTTTTGCAGGTGACATGATCTTTACCACTAACATCGACTCATCTTCCATTGCATGGGATGGCAAATTCTTTTCTGCAGTTGCAAAGTCCCTGTATTAAGAGGTGGCATCGTCTTGTAGCGGCAGATGGCATCCACTTCTGTTCACAGGTGTCGTCGAGTTATTTCTACAAGTGACATCGACTTCTACCTGTTGGTGACTCTGACAACTCTCCGCAGCAACAACTTCTCTCTACAGTTGACATCGTGTTCTTTCAACAAGGGACGTCAACTACTCCCTCCGGATGACGTAGTGTTCACTTTTCATATATCGTTGTGTCTATCTGCAAGTGACATCGACTTCTACCTATACGTGACATCTCCTTCTCTGGAGGCGGAAGTCATCTCTCACTCTTGACTTCGACTTCTTTCAAAGTGACGCTAGTTTTATATGAAAGTTACACAGACTTCTCTATGCTAGTAACATTAACAGTTCTCTGGAGGCGGTGTGACCTTCTTTCTGAGAGGAAAGTCGACTTGCTTCTGTAGGTGACATGCTACGTAGAAATCTGTCTGAACCTAATATTAACATATCGAAACAGGGACACATTATTCAATACTTTGTGGTAAGTTCCACTTCTCTCTCTTCATTAACGACAAGTTTCTCTCTCTCTCTCTCTCTCTCTCTCTCTCTCTCTCTCTCTCTCTCTCTCAATACAAGCTTCTTTTTTGCAGGTGACATGATCTTTACCACTAACATCGACTTGTCTTCCATTGGATGAGATGGCAAATTCTTGTGTTCAGTTGCAAAGTCTCTATATTAAGATGTGGCATCGTCTTGTAGCGGCAGATGGCATCCACTTCTGTTTACAGGTGACGTCGAACTCTTTCTGCAGGTGAGGGGAAATCTATTTGCAGGTGACCTCGACATATCACGGCAGGGGAAACCGACGACAAAATATCCTGGTAATGTTGCCTTACTTCATTTCTTTTACTATTAGTGTCTCTCTCTCTCTTTCTCTCTCTCTCTCTCTCTCTCTCTCTCTCTCTCTCTCTCAGTATCGGCTTATATATCTTTGCAGGTGACATAATCTTTACCGCTCACATCGATTTGTCTTCCGTTGCAAGTGACGGCAAATTCTTGTCTCCAGTTGCCAAAATCTAAGTCATCTGAGGTGGGATCGTCTTCTTATCTCAGATGGCATCCGCTTCTGTGTGTAGGTTACGTCGAGTACTCTTAACAAGTGACTTCTATTTCTCTCTGCTGGTCGCATATGATATCGACCTCTCGTTGCAGGTGATGTGGAGTTGTCTCTGCAAATACAGCATCATAGACTTCTTCCTGCAGGTGACTTCGACTTCTCTCTGCAGGTGACATCTCATTTTCCCTGAAAGTGAAGTCGACTTTTGTCTGCCTCCTCACTACAAGTGACACCACCTTCTCTCTGCAGGTGATGCTGACTATTCTCTGTAGGTGATGGTGACTATTCTCTGCAGGTGATGCTGACTATTCTCTGCAGGTGATGGTGACTATTCTCTGCAGGTGATGGTGACTATTCTCTGCCGGTGATGGTGACTATTCTCTGCAGGTGATGGTGACTATTCTCTGCAGATGATGGTGACTATTCTCTGCTGATGCTGCTGACTATTCTCTGCTGATGATGTTGACTACTCTCTGCAGGTGACGCCGACTGTTCTCTGCAGGTGACGCCGAATAGGTTATTCTCTTCAGGTGACGCCGACTATTCTCTGCAGGTGACGCCGACTATTCTCTGCAGGTGACGCCGACTACTCTCTGCAGGTGACGCCGAATAGGCTAGTCTCTGCAGGTGACGCCGCCTACTCTCTGAAGGTGACGCCGACTACTCTCTGCAGGTGATGCTGACCACTCTGCGCAGGTGTCGTCAAATTATCTCTACAGGTGACGTCATCATCTTTCTGAGGGAAACGTCAACTTCTTTTCATGGGGATCACTCTAATGATCAACATCATCATCATCACTATTGTCATCGTCACTATTAGTATTACTGTTACTACTACTGCAACTACTAATACAACTAGGCTACTGCTTCTTCTGTTACTATTATTATTATTATTATTATTATTATTATTATTATTGTTTTTATTATTATTATTAGTTATTATTATTATTATTATTATTATGTTAATATTATTATTATTGTTGTTGTTGTTGTTATTATTATTATTATTTTTATTATTATTATTATTATTATTGTTATTCTAATTATTATTATTATTATTATTATTATTATTTTTATTCTAATTATTATTATTACTATTATTATTATTAATATTATTATTATTATTATTATTCAAATTCTTATTATTATTTTAAATATTCTTATTATTATTATTATTATTGATATCATTATTATTATTATTGTTATTATTATTTTTATTATTATTATTTATTTATTTATTTATTTTATTATTATCATTATTATAATTAAATTTTTTTATAATTATAATTATTATTATTATTATTATTATTATTATTAATTATTATTATTATTATTATTATTATTATTATTATCATTATTATTATTGTTGTTGTTTTTGTTATTATCATTATTATTATTATTATTATTATTATTATTATTACTATTGATTGAAGAGAGCGCAGCGTGTGAGGCGGTTTGTGGAGTGAGGTGGAGATGCAAGGGTGTGCAAGGGACAGCATGGTGGAATGATGAGGTGAAGCGAGCTGTGGAACAAAAGAAGAAGGCATATGGTGAATGGTTGGCGAGTAGAGGTAGGGGAGAAGATGAGAGAGAGAAGAGAGAGGTATATGTGAGCAGGAGAAGGGAGGTTAAGAGACTGGTGAAGGAGAGTAAGAAGAAAGTGGATGAAGAGTTTGGGAGGAATTTGAGTGTGAAATGGAGGGAGAGTAAGAAATTGTTTTGGAAGGAGGTAAAGAAAGTAAGGCAGTGTGAAAGGGGAAATAGTAGGGGAGTGAAAGATAGGAATAATCGATTGTTGGTGGAGAAAAGAGAGAAATTGAGGAGATGGAAGGAGCACTTTGAGGATTTGTTGAATGTAGAGAGTGAGAGCAGTGTGAGTATAAGTGGTTGGGGAATGGCTGGGAGAAGAAGAGATGAGAGGAGGGAGGAAGAGATCAGTAGGTCGGAAGTAGTGGAAGCGATGAAGAAGATTAAGCTGAGAAAGGCCCCAGGAATTGATGGAGTGTGTGGTGAAATGCTTAGGTATGGGGGTGAGATTGTTGTGGAGTGGATATGGAAGTTGTGTAGATTGGCTTGGGAAGAGGGAAGGGTTCCAGAGGACTGGAAATCAGGTATAATTGTTCCTCTGTACAAAGGAAAAGGGGAGAGAGAAGTATGTGGTAACCATAGGGGTATTTGCCTTCTTAGTGTGACTGGTAAAATATATGGTAGAATACTCATTGATAGGGTTAGGCATATGACCGAGGAGCTAGTTGGAGAAGAACAAGGGGGATTTAGGAAGGGAAAAGGGTGTGTAGATCAGATATTTGTTCTAAGATGTTTAGTGGAGAAGTATCTAGAGAAGGGAAGGAAAGTGTACGCTGCCTTCATGGACTTGGAGAAAGCTTATGACAGAATAGATAGGAAAGGTATGTGGAAGGTATTAAGAATAGATGG
>NC_137062.1:18495124-18497624 GCF_032717465.1 Coenobita brevimanus | reverse complement strand
GTTGCAGGTGTCGTCGAGTTATTTCTACAAGTGACATCGACTTCTACCTGTTGGTGACTCTGACAACTCTCCGCAGCAACAACTTCTCTCTACAGTTGACATCGTGTTCTTTCAACAAGGGACGTCAACTACACCCTCCGGATGACGTAGTGTTCACTTTTCATATATCGTTGTGTCTATCTGCAAGTGACATCGACTTCTACCTATACGTGACGTCTCCTTCTCTCGAGGCGGAAGTCATCTCTCACTCTTGACTTCGACTTCTTTCAAAGTGACGCCAGTTTTATATGAAAGTTAGACAGACTTCTCTACGCTAGTAACATTAACAGTTCTCTGGAGGCGGTGTGACCTTCTTTCTGAGAGGAAAGTCGACTTGCTTCTGTAGGTGACATGCTACGTAGAAATCTGTCTGAACCTAATATTAACATATCGAAACAGGGACACATTATTCAATACTTTGTGGTAAGTTCCACTTCTCTCTCTTCATTAACGACAAGTTTCTCTCTCTCTCTCTCTCTCTCTCTCTCTCTCTCTCAATACAAGCTTCTTTTTTGCAGGTGACATGATCTTTACCACAAACATCGACTTGTCTTCCATTGGATGAGATGGCAAATTCTTGTGTTCAGTTGCAAAGTCTCTATATTAAGAGGTGGCATCGTCTTGTAGCGGCAGTTGGCATCCACTTCTGTTTACAGGTGACGTCGAACTCTTTCTGTAGGTGAGGGGAAATCTATTTGCAGGTGACCTCGACATATCACGGCAGGGGAAACCGACGACAAAATATCCTGGTGATGTTGCCTTACTTCATTTCTTTTACTATTAGTGTCTCTCTTTGTCTTTCTCTCTCTCTCTCTCTCTCTCAGTATCGACTTATATTTCTTTGCAGGTGACATAATCTTTACCGCTCACATCGATTTGTCTTCCGTTGCAAGTGACGGCAAATTCTTGTCTCCAGTTGCCAAAATCTAAGTCATCTGAGGTGGGATCGTCTTCTTATCTCAGATGGCATCCGCTTCTGTGTGCAGGTTACGTCGAGTACTCTTAACAAGTGACTTTATTTCTCTCTGCTGGTCGCATATGATATCGACCTTTCGTTGCAGGTGATGTGGAGTTGTCTCTGCAAATACAGCATCATAGACTTCTTCCTGCAGGTGACTTCGACTTCTCTCTACAGGTGACATCTCATTTTCCCTGAAAGTGAAGTCGACTTTTGTCTGCCTCCTCACTACAAGTAACACCACCTTCTCTCTGCAGGTGATGGTGACTATTCTCTGCAGGTGATGGTGACTATTCTCTGCAGGTGATGGTGACTATTCTCTGCAGGTGATGGTGACTATTCTCTGCAGGTGATGGTGACTATTCTCTGCAGGTGATGGTGACTATTCTCTGCAGATGATGGTGACTATTCTCTGCTGATGCTGCTGACTATTCTCTGCTGATGATGTTGACTACTCTCTGCAGGTGACGCCGACTGTTCTCTGCAGGTGACGCCGAATAGGTTATTCTCTTCTGGTGACGCCGACTATTCTCTGCAGGTGACACCGACTACTCTCTGCAGGTGACGCCGAATAGGCTAGTCTCTGCAGGTGACGGTGCCTACTCTCTGAAGGTGACGCCGACTACTCTCTGCAGGTGACGCTGACCACTGCGCAGGTGTCGTCAAATTATCTCTACAGGTGACGTCATCATCTTTCTGAGGGAAACGTCAACTTCTTTTTATGGGGATCACTCTAATGATCAACATCATCATCATCACTATTGTCATCGTCACTATTAGTATTACTGTTACTACTACTGCAACTACTAATACAACTAGGCTACTGCTTCTTCTGTTACTATTATTATTATTATTATTATTATTATTATTATTGTTTTTATTATTATTATTAGTTATTATTATTATTATTATTATTATTGTTAATATTATTATTATTGTTGTTGTTGTTGTTATTATTATTATTATTTTTATTATTATTATTATTATTATTGTTATTCTAATTATTATTATTATTATTATTATTCTAATTATAATAATAATAATTATTATTATTATTATTACTACTATTATTATTATTACTATTATTATTATTATTATTATTATTATTATTATTGTTATTATTATCATTATTGTTTTATTATTATTATTATTGTTATTATTATTATTATTATTATTATTTATTTACTTATTTTTTTATTATTATCATCATTATAATTAAATTTTTTATAATTATTATTATTATTATTATTATTAATATCATTATTATTAATTATTATTATTATTATTATTATTATTATTATCATTATTATTATTGTTGTTGTTTTTGTTATTATTATCATTATTATTATTATTATTATTATTATTACTATTGATTGAAGAGATAAAGTTTAGCGTGTGAGGCGGTTTGTGGAGTGAGGAGGAGATGCAAGGGTGTGCAAGGGACAGCATGGTGGAATGATGAGGTGAAACGAGCTGTGGAACAAAAGAAGAAGGCATATGGTG
>NC_137062.1:18485124-18490124 GCF_032717465.1 Coenobita brevimanus | reverse complement strand
GAAATCCTCGGAGGCAAGAGGACTCTGGGAAATAAAAACCAGGAAAAAGTCCTCAGGACAACTGTAGGAAAAATTTTCTTAGAATCACTGATAAGTTCTTACAGCTGAGATTGGATCTCGTTATGTCCACCAGGTAATAACTGGTCTGTCTAGGCACAGCTGAGATAGGATCTAGTTATGTCCACCAGGTAATAACTGGTCTGTCTAGGCACAGCTGAGATAGGATCTAGTTATGTCCACCAGGTAATAACTGGTCTGTCTAGGCACAGCTGAGATAGGATCTAGTTATGTCCACTAGTTAATAACTGGTCTGTCTAGACACAACTGAGATAGGATCTAGTTATGTCCACCAGGTAATAACTGGTCTGTCTAGGCACAGCTGAGATAGGATCTAGTTATGTCCACCAGGTAATAACTGGTCTGTCTAGGCACAGGTGAGATAGGATCTAGTTATGTCCACCAGGTAATAACTGGTCTGTCTAGGCACAGCTGTGATAGGATCTAGATATGTCCACAAGGTAATAACTGGTCTGTCAAGGCACAGCTGAGATAGGATCTAGTTATGTCCACCAGGTAATAACTGGTCTGTCTAGGCACAGCTGAGATAGGATCTAGTTATGTCCACCAGGTAATAACTGGTCTGTCTAGGCAAAGCTGAGATAGGATCTAGTTATGTCCACCAGGTAATAACTGGTCTGTCAAGGCACAGCTGTGATAGGATCTAGTTATGTCCACCAGGTAATAACTGGTCTGTCTAGGCACAGCTGAGATAGGATCTAGTTATGTCCACCAGGTAATAACTGGTCTGTCTAGGCACAGCTGAGATAGGATCTAGTTATGTTCACCAGGTTATAACTGGTCTGTCTTGGCACAGCTGAGATAGGATCTAGTTATGTCCACCAGGTAATAACTGGTCTGTCCAGGCACAGCTGAGATAGGATCTAGTTATGTCCAACAGGTAATAACTGGTCTGTCTAGGCACAGCTGAGATAGGATCTAGTTATGTCCACCAGGTAATAACTCGTCTGTCTAGGCACAGCTTCGATAGGATCTAGATATGTCCACCAGGTAATAACTGGTCTGTCTAGGCACAGCTGAGATAGGATCTAGTTATGTCCACCAGGTAATAACTGGTCTGTCTAGGCACAGCTGAGATAGGATCTAGTTATGTCCACCAGGTAATAACTGGTCTGTCTAGGCACAGCTGAGATAGGATCTAGTTATGTCCACCAGGTAATAACTGGTCTGTCTAGGCACAGCTGAGATAGGATCTAGTTATGTCCACCAGGTAATAACTGGTCTGTCTAGGCACAGCTGAGATAGGATCTAGTTATGTCCACCAGGTAATAACTGGTCTGTCTAAAAAGAGTTGAGGTAGCACCTAGTAATATTTTTTTATTTATCAGGTTAGATCGCATCTCGTGTTGGAGGTGACGCATACTTCAGTATATTTGGGTAATGTTTACATCTTGTATTTTACTAACGACGAGTCTCTCTCTCTCTCTCTCTCTCTCTCTCTCTCTCTCTCTCTCTCTCATTGCAAACTTGTGCTTTTTTGCAGGTGACATGATGACCACTAACATCGACTCATCTTCCATTGCATGGGATGGCAAATTCTTTTCTGCAGCTGCAAAGTCCCTGTATTAAGAGGTGGCATCGTCTTCTAGCGGCAGATGGCATCAACTTCTGTTGCAGGTGTCGTCGAGTTATTTCTACAAGTGACATCAACTTCTCCCTGTTGGTGACTTTGACAACTCTCCGCAGCAACAACTTCTCTCTACAGTTGACATCGTGTTCTTTCAACGAGGGACGTCAACTACACCCTCCGGATGACGTAGTGTTCACTTTTCATATATCGTTGTGTCTATCTGCAAGTGACATCGACTTCTACCTATACGTGACATCTCCTTCTCTCGAGGCGGGAAGTCATCTCTCACTCTTGACTTCGACTTCTTTCAAAGTGACGCCAGTTTAATATGAAAGTTACACAGACTTCTCTACGCTAGTAACATTAACAGTTCTCTGGAGGCGGTGTGACCTTCTTTCTGAGAGGAAAGTCGACTTGCTTCTGTAGGTGACATGCTACGTAGAAATATGTCTGAAGCTAATATTAACATATCAAAACAGGGACACATTATTCAATACTTTGTGGTAAGTTCCACTTCTCTCTCTTCATTAACGACAAGTTTCTCTCTCTCTCTCTCTCTCTCTCTCTCTCTCTCTCTCTCTCTCTCTCTCTCAATACAAGCTTCTTTTTTGCAAGTGACATGATCTTTACCACTAACATCGACTTGTCTTCCATTGGATGAGATGGCAAATTCTTGTGTTCAGTGTCAAAGTCTCTATATTAAGAGGTGGCATCGTCTTCTAGCGGCAGATGGCATCCACTTCTGTTTACAGGTGACGTCGAACTCTTTCTGCAGGTGACGGGAAATCTATTTGCAGGTGACCTCGACATATCACGGCAGGGGAAATCGACGACAAAATATCCTGGTGATGTTGCCTTACTTCATTTCTTTTACTATTAGTGTCTCTCTCTCTCTTTGTCTCTCTCTCTCTCTCTCTCCCTCTCTCTCTCTCTCTCTCTCTCTCTCTCTCTCAGTATCGGCTTATATTTCTTTGCAGGTGACATAATCTTTACCGCTCACATTGATTTGTCTTCCGTTGCAAGTGACGGCAAATTCTTGTCTCCAGTTGCCAAAATCTAAGTCATCTCAGGTGGGATCGTCTTCTTATCTCAGATGGCATCCGCTTCTGTGTGCAGGTTACGTCGAGTACTCTTAACAAGTGACTTCTATTTCTCTCTGCTGGTCGCATATGATATCGACCTTTCGTTGCAGGTGATGTGGAGTTGTCTCTGCAAATACAGCATCATAGACTTCTTCCTGCAAGTGACTTCGACTTCTCTCTGCAGGTGACATCTCATTTTCTCTGAAAGTGAAGTCGACTTTTGTCTGCCTCCTCACTACAAGTGACACCACCTTCTCTCTGCAGGTGATGATGACTATTCTCTGCAGGTGATGCTGACTATTCTCTGCAGGTGATGCTGACTATTCTCTGCAGGTGATGCTGACTATTCTCTGCAGGTAACGGTGGCTATTCTCTGCAGGTGATGGTGACTATTCTCTGAAGGTGATGGTGACTATTCTCTGCAGGCGATGGTGACTATTCTCTGCAGGTGATGCTGACTATTCTCTGCAGGTAACGGTGGCTATTCTCTGCAGGTCGTGGTGACTTTTCTCTGCAGGTAATGGTGACTATTCTCTGCTAATGCTGCTGACTATTCTCTGCAGGTGATGCTGACTATTCTCTGCAGGTGATGCTGACTATTCTCTGCAGGTGATGCTGACTATTCTCTGCTGATGCTGCTGACTATTCTCTGCTGATGATGTTGACTACTCTCTGCAGGTGACGCCGATTGTTCTCTGCAGGTGACGCCGAATAGGCTAGTCTCTGCAGGTGACGCCGCCTACTCTCTGAAGGTGACGCCGACTACTCTCTGCAGGTGACGCTGACCACTCTGCTTAGGTGTCGTCAAATTATCTCTACAGGTGACGTCATCATCCTTCTGCGGGAAACGTCAACTTCTTTTTATGGGGATCACTCTAATGATCAATATCATCATCATCACTATTGTGATCGTCACTATTAGTATTACTGTTACTACTACTGCAACTTGTAATACAACTTGGCTACTGATTCTTCTGTTACTATTATTATTATTATTATTGTTATTATTATTATTATTATTATTGTTATTATTATTATTATTGTTATTATTATTATTATTATTATTATTATTATTTTGTTATTTTTATTATTATTATTATTATTATTATTATTATTATTATTGTTTGTATTAATATTATTAGTTATTATTATTATTATTATTTTTTTTTTAATATTATTATTATTGTTGTTGTTGTTATTGTTGTTATTATTTTTATTATGATAATTATTGTTATTATTATTCTAATTATTATTATTATTCTAATTATTATTATTATTCTAATTATTATTATTATTATTTTTATTATTATTATTATTATTATTCTGATTCTTATTATTATTCTAATTATTATTATTATTATTATTGATATCATTATTATTATTATTATTGTTATTATTATTATTATTATTTTTATTATCATTATTATAATTATATTTTTTATAATAATATTAATAATTATTATTATTATTAATTATTATTATTATTATTATTATTATTATTATTATAATCGTTATTATTATTAATGTTGTTGTTTTTGTTATTATCATTATTATTATTATTATTATTATTATTATTATTATTACTATTGGTATAATTATTATTCTAATTATTATTATTTTTATAATTATTATTATTATTTTTATTATTATTATTATTATTATTATTATTATTATTATCATTATCATTATTATTATCATCCTTCATCCTTCATCGCCAGACGCCATGTATCCCAGACGGGGTGGCCAAGGGCTTTGAGTTCATTGTTTTACAGGGAGGGGCACTAATCCTCCACCAACCCCACTTGACACGTAGGGATGCCAACAGCATCTGGTGTTCCCAGGCGGTCACCCATCCAAGTATCCAAGTTATATATATTTGTGGTCTTGGTGTATTTTTTTTTTTTTTTATCATACCTTATCCATGTTTTTGTTAAGGTTGGGCCCCAGCTTAGGCTAGCATAATTCACAATTATTCTAATGAATTGTCTTTAGAGTTTTCAAAAATTCTTTTTCAAGGCCACAGATAGGTTTGCGAGTGTCTTCATGGCATCAAGTTTCCAGGATGCCTTTGTTATTTGTATGCTGAGAAAAAAACATGAAAGGAATGAAAGGGTGTTTTTGATTGGTGATATCAATGGAAAAGTAGGGAATGTGAAGGAGGATGAAGTGGTTGGTGAGTGGGGCGTGTCTGCAGGAGTGGATGAGAATGTCAGTGCCCTAGTGGACATTAATGCAGGGAGGGGGTTTGTGACAGCCAAAACCCTCTTTAG
>NC_137062.1:18370124-18475124 GCF_032717465.1 Coenobita brevimanus | reverse complement strand
AATAACTGGTCTGCCCAGGCACAGCTCTGATAGGATCTAGTTATGTCCACCAGGTAATAACTGGTCTGTCTGGGCACAGCTCTGATAGGATCTAGTTATGTCCACCAGGTAATAATTGGTCTGTCTAGGCACACCTGTGATAGGATCTAGTTATGTCCTCCAGGTAATAACTGGTCTGTCTAGGCACAGCTGAGATAGGATCTAGTATGTCCACCAGGTAATAACTGGTCTGTCTAGGCACAGCTGAGATAGGATCTAGTTATGTCCACCAGGTAATAACTGGTCTGTCTAGGCACAGCTGAGATAGGATCTACTTATGTCCACCAGGTAATAACTGGTCTGTCTAGGCACAGCTGAGATAGGATCTAGTTATGTTCACTAGGTAATAACTGGTCTGTCTAGGCACACCTGAGATAGGATCTAGTTATGTCCACTAGTTAATAACTGGTCTGTCTAGGCACAGCTGAGATAGGATCTAGTTATGTCCACCAGGTAATAACTGGTCTGTCTAGGCACAGCTGAGATAGGATCTAGTTATGTCCACTAGGTAATAACTGGTCTGTCTGGGCACAGCTGAGATAGGATCTAGTTATGTCCACCAGGTAATAACTGGTCTGTCTAGGCACAGCTGAGACAGGATCTAGTTATGTCCACCAGGTAATAACTGGTCTGTCTAGGTACAGCTGAGATAGGCTCTAGTTATGTCCACCAGGTAATAACTGGTCTGTCTAGGCACAGCTGAGATAGGATCTAGTTATGTCCACAAGGTAATAACTGGTCTGTCTAGGCACACCTGAGATAGGATCTAGTTATGTCCACCAGGTAATAACTGGTCTGTCTAGGCACAGCTGATATAGGACCTAGTTATGTCCACCAGGTAATAACTGGTCTGTCTAGGCACAGCTGAGATAGGATCTAGTTATGTCCACCAGATAATAACTGGTCTGTCTAGGCACAGCTGAGATAGGATCTAGTTATGTCCACCAGGTAATAACTGGTCTGTCTAGGTACAGCTGAGATAGGATCTAGTTATGTCCACCAGGTAATAACTGGTCTGTCTAGGCACAGCTGATATAGGATCTAGTTATGTCCACCAGGTAATAACTGGTCTGTCTGGGCACAGTTGAGATAGGATCTAGTTATATCCACCAGGTAATAACTGGTCTGTCTAGGCACAGCTGAGATAGGATCTAGTTATGTCCACCAGGTAATAACTGGTCTGTCTAGGCACAGCTGAGATAGGATCTAGTTATGTCCACCAGGTAATAACTGGTCTGTCCAGGCACAGCTGAGATAGGATCTAGTTATGTTCAGCAGGTAATAACTGGTCTGTCTAGGCACAGCTGTGATAGGATCTAGTTATGTCCACCAGGTAATAACTGGTCTGTCTAGGCACAGCTGAGATAGGATCTAGTTATGTCCACCAGGTAATAACTGGTCTGTCTAGGCACAGCTGAGATAGGATCTAGTTATGTCCACCAGGTAATAACTGGTCTGTCTAGGCACAGCTGAGATAGGATCTAGTTATGTCCACCAGGTAATAACTGGTCTGTCTAGGCACAGCTGGGATAGGATCTAGTTATGTCCACCAGGTAATAACTGGTCTTCCTAGGCACAGCTGAGATAGGATCTAGTTATGTCCACCAGGTAATAACTGGTCTGTCTAGGCACAGCTGAGATAGGCTCTAGTTATGTCCACCAGGTAATAACTGGTCTGTCTAGGCACAGCTGAGATAGGCTCTAGTTATGTCCACCAGGTAATAACTGGTCTGTCTAGGCACAGCTGAGATAGGCTCTAGTTATGTCCACCAGGTAATAACTGGTCTGTCTAGGTACAGCTGAGACAGGATCTAGTTATGTCCACCAGGTAATAACTGATCTATCTAGGCACAGCTGAGATAGGATCTAGTTATGTCCACAAGGTAATAATTGGTCTGTCTAGGCACAGCTGAGATGGGATCTAGTTATGTCCACCAGGTAATAACTGGTCTGTCTAGGCACAGCTGAGATAGGATCTAGTTATGTCCACAAGGTAATAATTGGTCTGTCTAGGCACAGCTGAGATGGGATCTAGTTATGTCCACCAGGTAATAACTGATCTATCTAGGCACAGCTGAGATAGGATCTAGTTATGTCCACAAGGTAATAATTGGTCTGTCTAGGCACAGCTGAGATGGGATCTAGTTATGTCCACAATGTAATAACTGGTCTGTTTAGAAACAGTTGAGGTGGGACCTAGTAATATTTTACCAGGCAAGATCAATTTCTACTTTGGAGGTGACGCAGACTTCAGTCTATTTGGGTAATATTAAGTTCTTTCATTTTACTAACGTCTCTCTCTCTCTCTCTCTCTCTTTCTGTCTCCTAATGCAAACTTCTGTTTTTATTTGCAGGTGACATGATCTTTACCACTAACATTGACTTGTCTTCCATTGCAAGAGACGGCAAATTCTTGTCTGCAGTTGCAAAAGTCCCTATCTGTAGATCCTCTTCTAGCGGCAAATGGCATCCACTTCTGTTCGCAGGTGACGTCGAGTTTTTTCTGCAATTGACATTGACTTCTCTCTATGGGTGACGATGACAAGTATCTGCGGTCAGCTTCAGGTTCTTTTTGATGTTGACATAGGCTTCTTAGGGGAACCTCAGGCACTCTGCGGATGACGTAGGGTTCTCTCTTAATACATCGTTGGCTCTCTTTACAAGTGACATCGACTTCTCCCGACACTTGACGTCTTCTCTCGAGACGAGGCGTCGATATCTTTCTGAACGAGACGTTGACTTCTCTCCAGGTGACGCCGACTTTTCTCTGCAAGTTGCACATACGTCTCTACGCAGGTATCTTTAACAGCAATCAAGAGGCTGTGTGAACTTCATCTTGCAGGGAATGTCGACTTCTTTCGGAAGGTGACGCAGATATCTATTTGCCGGAAATAACATATCACAAAAGGTGATACATAATTCAATATTCTCAGGTAAGTTTTACTTCTTTCTGTTCATTGATGACGAGAATATAAAACAATCCATCACTGCTAGATTGCTCAAAGCTCGAGGTCTTCTCGTAAACGTAATGCATGAGGAGGCTGCACGTTTATGGTGCAGAGCAGATCTGAGGGGAAGGCTCAGCCCCTTTTGTATGGTGACGCAATTTAAAATGATATTCTTGTTACAGCCAGACGATTTCACTCAGCTGAGGAGAATGCCTTACTGGTGTAGGGGATACTGATGCCTTTAACGAGCTCTTCCCTTTTTAAAAATTTTCTCCCGAACTAAATAAATTGCCTGGAGTTACTAGGAATAATAAAAAAAGAACATTTTCGTTGTGATAGTATTTGATCAGTCGTAAGTTGGAAGTATAACACTTTTCAGTTAATCGTATACGACTTACGAGGGAAAGTACGACAGATGTTGTAGTGATAGTTCAACGAGAGATGGCACCTCTTGTGCAACTGCAGCCTTAACTAGCTTCACCAGAACATTGAAAACGTAGCCTCTTATTATTAAACCCATTGCAGATTAATTACATAAGCAAAAGTTTGTGGCATCTATACTTCACGTTTCATTGCCATACATTTTAGCAATTGATAATGAATCCTCCTCAGGTAAAGTGGTGGGATCCTTGGTGGTGGCCTGCCACTACATGGTGAGACACGCGCGTTGTCTATAAACACGTTAGAATTTAGATTTACAACTGGCAAGGAAGGAATGACGGGAATATTGGTGGCTTGCACTATGTTACTGATGTACGAGTATATACACTCATGTTTTCATTGCAGTAACAATCGAATGTTTTGCATTATCTACATACCCTGTCCTTTATGCCATCATCATCGTCATCATCACCATCGCCTTTGCTGCACCACATTGACACACGTTTCCTGGGGATTTCTGGAATAGAACATGAACTAATTTACATGGGACACATGCATTAATAAGTGTCTGTGTGTCTCCTAACGCACTTAATTACGTAACTGGGCCATTCTGAGTGTGAATATAGTCTCAGACCCACGTTCATATCCAGCTGGAGGCGACTTCCCTGACAAGGGAATTAAGGACAGTCAGGAAGAATGAATGTAATTATCGTGTCTGAATATTTAGGTCAAATATGAACTGTACACACACACACACACACACACACACACACACACACACACACACACACACTCACACACACACACACACACACACACACACACACACACATATATACACACACACACACACACACACACACACACACACACACACACACACACACACACAGATACAGACACACACACACACACACACACACACACACACACACACACACACACACCTTGCACCTTAAACTCGCTCTCATTACAAATTATCAGGTTAATTTCTTCAAGAAATAAAGAAATATCGAGATTCATTTAAAACATCCAGTCTAGAACAGTGTAGGTAGTGTAGAAAAAAGAAGGGACAAGAGACATCTCCTTCTGTTTCTAAGGAAATGCAAATACTGGCATTTAAAATGCAATTTCCTAACTTCACGAGGTTCTGTTAAACTCTTCCTAAAAGTGAGACACCCGCCTCCTTCCCAACTTTTTTCATTCCACGTGCCTGCATATCTGGACTGAACTTTAATTTTTTTTCTTACTAGTGTACTGATATAACGTTTTATCATCCTTCAGTACGATGAAGACTGCATTATGAGGTAAGTGTGGCTTGGAACTGCGATGACTCAGTGATATATGTATTAGTGTCATTATACGTGAGCCCCAAATCCAGTTTCTGAGCACTCGCAGTGGCGACCATTTAAACTGGGTGTTGGTCGCATGTCATATGCTTGCATTGGTTTGCATTCAGACTATTGTACAGATGGCATACAGCAGCTTTCTTCCTACAGTCACCCTTTCTTCATCCGTACTTGACTAGCGAGGAGACAGGAGAAATCTGGCAATTACTTACACATACTCTTGGGTAAAGATCCGGTCGTGTATGAGACAGCCCTAGCATGTATTCAACATGGACGGTGGGTGTTAGCGCCGAAGTGGTGACATGCAGAGGTGTATGGTATGTAGGAAGACTACTGAGTCTCGGGGACAGGCTGTGAATCCTATACCCAGAGTCGAACACACACACACACACACACACACACACACACACACACGAAAAGATAGATGTTATATGCAGTTATGTCTCGTTGATGTGGACTAGTATACGTAATAAACCATCATCATTAACGTTATCACTATTACAAGTTCTTTTTCCCACCTAAGCATGGGGTGAGATAGGATCCAGAAAGAATGCAGAGTTAACTAAAAGCCATCTCACGATGGGATCTCACCACCCGCGTAGCCGGAAAGTATTACCTTGGCACATAATTTTGCACCTCCATTTCTGATTTGACGCAAATCCAGAATGTAAAACACACACACAAAGCCAGCCAGCCAGCCTCACAGCTGAAAACATTACCACTCCGCTCGCATCGCAACGCGGATGATAAAAACCTGATAGAGGGAGAAGTAATCAACATTATCTCCGGTGAAACGGGCCACACACTCACCACAGCAGAAACACACTGGCACAGAAGAGGTGTCAGGGAGCACCATAAGCCCATGAAAACACTACCCATTGTACCACATCATTTACATGTCTCTTTTGGGGGTAGGTGGCTGCTGCAGACTGGGGTACGAAAAAGTTAGGAGGCAGAGAAAGAAGGAAAGTCCTTGCTTACTCTGTACTTATTAGTCTGTGTACGTGAGAGAAGATACTGTTGTTATAACCTGTGTGTGTGTGTGTGTGTGTGTGTGTGTGTGTGTGTGTGTGTGTGTGTGTGTGTGTGTGTGTGTGTGTGTGTGTGTGTGTGCGCGCTTTAGCAAAAGTAGGCTGGTAACATTTAAATGACAGCCAGGTATGATCCCTCACATCCAACACCTTGTGGTGTGAAACACATACACACACACACACACACACACACACACACACACACACACACACACACACACAGTAAAATAAAACCCACCAGGATATATGGTTGTTGGTCACATTAAGCTGTGTGTCTACCATTCACTGTGTTTTCCTCATCAGCAGTGCAGGAACCCAGAGCCAGGGTAATTAGTCCCGGCGTCCAAGGTGAGGGTAACCAGCCTCGTTGGCCCCTGAGTGGCATTATGTCAACAATAATCCTCTCCCTCCCTTCGGGTGTAAACCTTTAACGGCCTCAACCGACTGGATCACCGTAACCCGCTGGACCACCAGGCATTGTTTGGTTAAATGGTTATAGGAAATTGGTAATGGCACCCTTTGTATAGTCACTACGCAGTGCTGCATCGAGTGAGTGGATGGAAGGTTTCCCCACGTATCAGAAATAAGGTATGAGTCCAGAAAATAATAATAATAATAATAATAATAATAATAATAATAATAATGATAATAATAATAATAATAATAATAATAATAATAATAATAATAAAAATAAAAATAATAATAATAAATATAATAATAATTCTTATAGTTATTGTTGTTGTCATTTTTATTATTATTATTATTGTTGTTGTTGTTACTATTATTATTATTATTATTATTATTATCATTATCAATATCATTATGCTCTGATTTCTGTATGTTTGTTGGTTTGTCTGTTACCGTAGCAGCAAAAACGGAGCACCGTATCGCAGTTTTTGTTCGAGCAAGGTACCGTTAAAATGCTCTAACTTGAAGAATAAAACAATTTCCAGTCCTTTCGGGCCACCAGTTCCTAAGTTTTGGCTCATTTCCGGCCTTTTGACAACGAGCGGATGCCGCAGAAGGTGACTTCTAAGTGAGTAGTTGTAGTTGTGGTAGTAGTAATAGTAGTAGTAGTAGTAGTAATGATAATAATAATAATAATAATAATAATAATAATAATAATAATAAAAATAATAATAATAATAATTGTTTTCATTATTATTATTATTATCATTATTATTATTATTAATAATAATAATAATAATAATATTATTATTATTATTATTATTAGTTTTAACATTACAATATTTCAAAGGCTATTTGGCCTAGAGCCTTTGGACCTGGTCAACTTAGTCGGACAGCTGCCTGCTTCCTTTGGCCACATATGGCGGCAATCCGTCAACCGGATCTCCGGATATTATCCGGAACACAGAAAAGTGAGTCAGCCAGGCTATCCCAGGAACCGCTTAAGCTACAAAGCTGTAACTTTACAACTTAATAGCATTAAGGCGGACGCAGGCTGGAAGGGAGTATGGTTCCATTCAGGTGATTATTTTCTGAGATTGTCTGGGGTCAAAATGTGGGACTTTCTTGGATATTCCGGAAGTCACCTAATTTTATATGAAGGATTAAACCTTTTTATTAATATTACTATTATTATAATCATTATTATTATTATTATTAGTATTATTATTATTATTATTATTATTGTTGTTGTTGTTGTTGTTGTTGTTGTTGTTATTATTATTATTATTATTATTATTAGTGTTATAATAATAATAATAATAATGATAATAATAATAATAATAATAATAATAATAATAATAAAATTATTATTATTATTATTATTATTATTATTGTTTTCATAGCAATAATATGAACAATTCTATAAAAACAACAGCAAAAACAAAAACTTCAGCTGATACAACAGCAGTAAAAACATTGATTTATAATAATAATAATAGTAATAATTTCATTATTATTATTATTATTATTATTATTATCATTATTATTATTACTATTTAGGAGGTGGAAGGAAACACGGCTGAAACAGAGGTGAGCATTATTACCCGTCCCCTCCCCGGAGGGGCTCGGTGACGGATATTGTTATCATTCGGTTTGTCTGTTTGTTTGTATGCATGTTTGATTGTCTGTCTTTCTATTAACAACTTTACGCGAAAACTACTAGTGAAATTTTGACTAAAATTACAGGGATGATGGTCTGTGACCGTCTCATAACCTGGTTAAATTTTCGGCAAAACTGGGTCAAGGCCCAGGCTGTCAGGCCAAAAAAAAAAAAAAAAAAAAAAAAAAAAAAAAACGGGGAAGGTATTTTTGTTTTTCGCCACAGCTCCATTCAGATTCGTCATATTGACATGAAACCAAAACCTGAAGGTGCATCTTTCAAATCTGCATCCTATAACATGCCTCATTTTACCAGAGCGGTCACCCCTAGTTAGTGGTAAGGGGGGGGGTCAGTGTCAGGTGGGTCGGGCCTTAAATGTCAAATGGGCATAAAATTGTCAATTTTCACTCGATTTACTCCAAATTTGATATGTGACATCTATGACTAGATATCCTGTTGTGTTTATACGTCAGCACTGAAATGACTGCCGGGGACGGGTTTGCTGTGCCACGGCACCGCTTTTTGTTCTTGTTCATGTTCTTCTTCTTCTTCTTCTTCTTCTTCTTGTTTTTGTTGTTGTCGTTTGAACTATGGCAATTATTGCAAAAAAATGAACAGCTATAAGAACAACTACAAGAACACCAATGGTGAGTAGAAGAACAGCAGTAAAAAGAAAATAACACTACAATGAATCCCCAATACTCCGGCTTGTACCTCCTGCCTCCCCCGTGTCAGTCAGAGCAGAGCAGTCAGACTCAACAGACAGGTTATTTGGCGTCCAAGCAACAGTGTACAAAAATATGCCAGATGTAAATGACTGGTTCACGGTAGGCAATATTTGAGGTGTAGCAGAGAGAGAGAGAGAGAGAGAGAGAGAGAGAGAGTCTCAACAAGGAAAATCATCAACATAAGACAGCAGGAAAGAATAATTAACCAGTTGCATATATACACAAACTACACACATCTTGTGGTGCTGTCCAGGTGGTTTGGTCCTAATCCAAACACAGTGTTGTTCACTAATGATACACTTTTAAGCAGAAGGTTGTTTTGTGTTAGTTTATTGGACAGGTTAGGTGTATGACTTCTAACTTATACAACATCTGGATGAAAATACTGAACATATAATAACTGATGAACTAAGAAACTAGAAAAGTTATACAAATACTGATGTAGATGAGGTAATCATATGGAAGGCAGATCGATTTAGGTAAAAAAAAAATGCCATAGTACATTATGATTCTGTCTGTCTGTCTGTCTGTCTGTCTGTCTGTCTCTGTCTGTCTGTCTGTCTGTCTGTCTCTCTCTCTCTCTCTCTCTCTCTCTCTCTCTCTCTCTCTCTCTCAGAACGTCGCCTAATAGGACAATTAACTAAGCCATTTATTTCCATAAGTACGCTAACAGTTTTCAGCCTTGCTATTGCCAGCCAATTCTGTTTTAGGAAAACCCCACGAACTAGAGAGGTTAAAAACAATGTTCTCCGCATCAGTACAATTACTATTAATGTATGTGTACTGCCTCCAAATAATTACATTCTTGAAGTTAAAATGTAATAACAGGCTCCATTAACCTTTGAAAGAGTAAGGAGTCTTTTCTGAATAACGTAAACGATTTTTTAATCACAGGGAAGAAGGCTGTTGTCCTACAGTAACTGAGTCATTATCAACATGGCCCTTGTCGCCATAAACACCATCCATTCTATCAACGTTATCATTATCATCATCTTCATCATCAATCCATGTTATTTTTTCAAGGGCTTCTCCCATCCTACCCACTCTGAATGGAACAGTTGTCGTCATGACCATCATCATTATTATCTTTATTATCGTTATTATCATCACACTCATCACCAATTAGTGTCACGATGTTGCTGTTTTTTCTCTCAACCTTTCTTGACCACTCTGACTACGCAAATTATTATGGCAGTAAAAAAAGGCAGTACCAACAGTTCCCTGTATCTAGCACTGTAAAATACTATGACACTTTGATGAAATATTATCCTTTAATTCTAACCCCTTGAATACAAAACAACTTTTTTTTTTTTTTTTTGCTAAATGTATATGGAATGTTGTGTGGAGTGGTAATTGCACACGTCTTACATGAGGGAATTTCTCTACTAATCTCGTTTTGTATTTACCTGGTGTAACTGGACCATTCCCTCTTGAACACTAAGTGGTGGGTGCATGAAAATCGGTGAAACTTAATCAAGACATGGGAAATGGTCTACTAGGTTGCTGAGTAAATTAGCTTTCTAGTTTGAGTAAACTAAGCAATTAATGGAACCGAAAGACATTCAGGATCTTCACTGTTTCAACAACTTCACTATATGACATTTAAACCATGCTTACTTGCTCTGATGGACAACTAAACCGCAGAGGAACGCCACTTTGTGTCACAATAGAAGTGACCCGTCAACACCCAATTCTTCAAGCATGGGTGTAGATGTGGACGGCTTTTGGAGTGTACTGTACATTGAAAAGTACATGTGAGGAAAATTACCCGGAGTATACATGAACAGAACTGATGAGACATGATCCTTGCAAAGAGATTATTTAATATACTTGTCTTTTTTTAAAATGATGGGTCTCCCGTAAAATGTCAAAATCGTCAGGGGACTGGAAAGTATGATATACGTCATTCTAGTGAAGGAACTGGAGGAGGCTGCTTCACTAGAGGGATCTCTCTCAAGATGAACAAAATGGTCTGGTGGAAACTGGAGAACAAGGCGACATTGTACTGAAGGGACAAGTGGAGAATTGTTTTTAACTAACACTACGACGATTTTTACAGAGTTAAATAATACCGTGACGCAATTAAATGAATGTACTTAAAAACGAGAGAGAGAGAGAGAGAGAGAGAGAGAGAGAGAGAGAGAGAGAGAGACTAGGGGTGTTGGCAGCAGTGACGATTCTTGACTCAACGGACTTGGTAATACTCGTAGTTAATTAACGTCATTGCAGAAGAGAAAGTTAATTTACGCCCCTACACATGTACAGTTGCGGAAAATATTATCGTTCTGCTTTTTAATATGATAATTTTTAATCTCTTGCATAGCATATTGAATAGGATGTTGGGACTGAATATGGCACCACTGTGGGAAATATTTTCCCCCAGAGCAGTTGCGCTCTCTAAATTTATCATAGTTTATCCCTGGTTAAAGGCAGAGGATATATAGAGACTGTTGTTAATTATTCAAGCGGTTTTAATAACCCAGAAACGACGTTCTCTTTAATAATTCTTGTTATTGATAAATTAAATGCTACTGCATTTAACCCCCGTGGACAACTATGCATTGTAAATACATGTAATTATGTGGTATTTTCCACTGACCTAAGCTGCGTCTGCGCGATAGGTGACGTGGCATGCAGGGAAAGATTCCCCTGTTAAGGCAAATGTGCAATTAAGATATTTACAAAGTTAAAGGGAATAATTGGTCTAACTTTAATTTAAGTGGAACTAAGATTAATTTGTTAGATTTGCCCTGTACATATCATGATGTAATTTAACTGTATTTAGTACTGTAATTAAATAAGAGTTGGTAACCCACAATGCGATGAAAGTGTTGGGGCTTGCCGCATTCACTTACTCTGCTCCTAGCTCTCGTGGAGTTAGCACGTTGTACATACGGACTTTGATGGATGGTTGCGAAGAGTGAAGACGTGTTTCTGAGCTCTCGTCTAGCTGCAGGGTTGCCTCACCGGTTTTAGCTTTGTTTTGTCCTCCACTAGGGCGTTTTCCATAAAGTTAGGTTAGCTAGAACTAATTTTCCTCCCTGGCCTTAGTAGATATAGTAGGTGTCTATATCTAATTTCTGAGATTGCCTTTGCTTACTCACCTCTGGAGTGTACCCCCCACTGATCGCTCTGGGGTGTGAGTTACACACGGGCGCGTCCTCCCGAGAGTGGTTTGAGAGGGTAATCTCAGACTAGGTGTTTTTTCCCCGGGCAAATTCTCCCTTGGTTGTTTTTCTCTTTCTTCCCACTTCCCCCTCACGGGGGAAGTGGTAACTATGGCGGACGCCACAACTGCCTCCCCCCCCTCCAGGGGGGGAGGTAGTCCTGACGACATCCATACCGTGACTGACCGGCCCCAGACTGACGGACGCCAGACTCGTTCCCCGCTTGACATACCTGTCAATAACGCGACCTTTGTAACTCTTCATGCTCTAGGTTCTACTCCCCTGTCCAGACTCAATCCCTTCATTGTCAAGAAGGTGATTGACCACTGTGCGGGAGAGGTGGAACAAGTTAAAAAACTTGGAAATGGAGACCTCCTGGTTAAGACGTTCAACTCCTCTCAAGTTAAAGACTTGCTAAAGCTGCGTAAGTTTCACTGTCATGATATCGAGGCCAAGATCCCAACATCCATGAATTCCTGCAAGGGTGTTATCACTTGCAGGGATCTCATGGTGACGAGTGAGGAAGAAATCATACAGGAACTTGCTCATCAGGATGTAATTGATGCCAAATTCATCACTCGTTATCAGGAAGGTGTAAGGACGAAGACAGCCACAGTTATCCTCACTTTTGGCAAAGTTTTGCTACCTACAAATGTCAAAGTAGGATATGAAATTGTCAATGTAAGACCATACATCCCGAATCCCCTTCGTTGTTCAAAATGTCAGCTCTATGGACATCATGAAAAGGCTTATCGGGCTTCCAACATCGTGTGTGGCAAGTGTGCGGCTGTAGGTCACTCTGCTGACAACTGTACATCCGAGACTGAGTGCTGCTTTCACTGTAAGGATGCTCACTCCACTTCCTCGAGGGTTTGTCCCAAGTGGAAGGAGGAGAAAGAGGTCTGCACAGTGAAAGCGACTGAGGGCATATCCTTTTACGATGCTAGGAAGAAGGTGAAGGAGTTGCATGCAACTCCCAAGCCTAATGTCTCCTATGCATCGGCGGTTGTGTCCCGTCCCGTGATGTGCACTGTGGAGACACAGACTGACCTTACCTTCGCTCCTCATGCCACATGCCCTACCTCTAAGTCTAGACCCCCTGTACGTTCCAACTCTCTTACAGACATCCCTGTCGCCACTTCTTACTCTCAGGCTGCCGCTGCTCCTTCGCAGTCGGTGCGGCAAAAATCGAAGCCCGACAAGTCTGATAAGATTAATCTGACCACCCTCACAAAACAATCTCGTCCTCACGTTCTTCCAGTTCCCACTCCAGCGAGGGAGAGGAAGGTTAGCTCTTCCTCGGGGAGTCTGGGAACCTCGTAATTGATGATAATATGGAGGTTTCCATGAACAAGCACCGGGATAGGTCCCCTGGTAGTCGCCGCCTTCTGGCGGGCGACAAAAAAGACAAGCACACTGGCCCCCAACGAAAATCTTAAACCGCCGCATTCACCCTATTACAGTGGAATTGTAGAGGTATTGGGAATAAGTTACAAAATATAGCAATCTTGCTTTCTATACACAGGCCAGACGTTGTTTGTTTACAGGAGACGCGCCTGGAGGATCGTCCTGATCCTCCACAGTTCAAACACTACCACTGCGTATAGAAGATATGAAGGTCACGGAGTTGCCATTTACACACACAAATCACACCCACAAACGGAAGTGATTCTAAATTCTACTCTGGAAGCTGTCGCGTGCAGAGTAAAATTTAATAACACGTATCTGTCTATTTGCTCTCTGTACTGTCCTCCACATGGCCCCATTGATAGTGATGCTTTAAATTCACTAGTGGAACATCTGCCTGGAAATAAGTTAGTGTTGGGCGATTTTAACGCCCATCACTATCAATGGGGTAGCTTGAGGATTGATGGTCGTGGGGAGCAAGTAGCCGACCTAATACTACAGTCCAACCTCTGTCTTCTGAACGATGGTAGAGCGACTCGTGTAGATGATCGTACTGGTAACTTTTCGGCCATTGACTTATCTTTGGCCTCCCCTGGTATACATCAAGATCTCTCATGGGACCCTTATGACGACTCCTTGGGAAGTGATCATTTACCCATCTGTCTTTCTTATACACGCGACATCATTTCGGACCCTCCACCTCCAAAATTTAACTATAAGAAAGCAGATTGGGGATCCTTCTCAAGGATTGCCAATTTAGATATATCTGGGGAGACCATAGATGTTAAGGTCGAAAATATAACCCAATCCATATTACACGCAGCTGAGGCTGCTATTCCCAAGACTTCTACAGTTCATGCGAAGCATAGAGCACATTGGTGGACGCCGGATTGCCGACAAGCATTAAGAAAACGCAATAGGAGATACAGGATTTTTGATAGTCAGCCCACTGAGAAAAATTTTATTGCATACAAACAGGCACGGGCTGAGGCAAGGAGAATAATAAGAAGGGCCAAACGTGACTCCTGGCGGTCCTTTGTGTCCACGGTGACTCGCACAACACCATTACGTAAAGTCTGGTCCACCATAAGAATATTAAATAATAAAGGCCCATATTTCCCCATTACCACCTTGCAAGTAAATAATAACATCTATGACGAGCCCGTGGACGTTGCTAACATCCTCGCCAGGAGTTTTTCTCATGTAAGTAGCTCAATCAATTATGACCCGCGTTTCCAACATCATAAACGCACGGCTGAGCTACAGATATTAGACTTTGCCACAGAAGATGTAAACTCCCCGTACAACCAAGAGTTTACGCTAGATGAACTGCTCCTTGCCCTTAAATCCTGTAAAGACACCAGCCCTGGACCAGACACCATCACGTACGGTATGATCCAGCATCTTAATCAGGACAACCTGATTAAGATGTTAGCATTGTACAATGAGATTTGGGCGTCTCGAACGTTCCCAAACTCATGGCACTTTGCGCACGTCATACCGATACCCAAAGAGGCTGGTCGTCTTATGAATCCCACTTCATTTCGTCCTATTGTGTTGACTTCTTGTCTATGTAAGGTCATGGAACGAATGGTTAACAATAGGCTTCTTTTTGTTTTAGAGTCGAAGAATTTGTTAAATGATCGACAATGTGGCTTCCGTAAATACAGAAGTTCACTAGATCATTTAATGACTTTGGAGCATTGTATTGCAGAGGCATTTGCCAATAAAGAATTCATGATATGGGTGTTCTTGGACATCCATAAAGCCTATGACATGACATGGCGACACGGTATATTAATGAAGCTCTATGCTTATGGTTTAAGAGGAAATTTGCCTGTTTTTATTTCAAATTTCTTAAGGGACAGAACTTTCTTTGTCAAATTGCCCCGTAACGTAACATCGGATATATTTATCCAGGAAAACGGGGTGCCGCAGGGAAGTGTGCTTAGTCCTACTTTATTTAGTATTATGATCAATGATATTCTGTCATCAGCTCCCATCCCGAGGAATCTTAAATACTCACTCTACGCTGACGATTGTGCAATATGGCACTCTTCCCGTAATGCACACTTTTCGGCTGGGCGGATTCAAGCAGCCCTTGACTCCGTCCACCAATGGGCCTTGCAGTGGGGATTTAAGTTTTCTGTACGTAAGTGTGCCGCTATAGTTTTCACTAATCGTAACGTACCTAATTTGTGCTTAACTTTGGATAATCAGGCGGTACCTTTTCAAAATTCTGTAAAATTTTTAGGAATACATTTTGATCGTAGAATGAATTTTAAACTTCACGTTAATACTTTGCTTGCTCGTTGTGATAAACCGTTAAATGTCCTCAAGTACCTAGCGGGTACTACCTGGGGTGCCGACAGAAAATCTTTATTAATGGTGTATAAGTCCCTTATTCGATCAAAGCTAGACTATGGCGCACAGGTGTATGGCTCGGCATCTGATGTCACGCTGAAAGGATTGGATGTGTTACAGAATAAATGCTTGCGAATGTGTCTTGGAGCTGTACGGTGTACCCGTGTGGCTCGTATGGAAGTGGAGGCGAATGTGCCTCCCCTCCGTATTCGCCGTGACCACCTGGCCTTGTCCTACGGCATAAGGACATTAAGAAAAAGTAATATCGGCAATGTGGCCTGTACCCCCCTGCGTCAATACCACCACCTTCTGCGGGGGATGCGTCGGCCACTTGCCGCTCGCCTCCACTTACTGACTCAGGAGCTTGATGTGGACCCCAGTGACTGTGACAAGTTGGTGCTTAAAAATATAGCGCCTTGGGAGCCACCCGGCTTTACAGTCGATGTTACATGGCTCCCAGCACCAAAGGCCAAGGCGCCGGAGGCGGAGGTCCACCACTTGTTTCGTAACATCATTGTTCGTCACTTGGGGTCCCATCAATTGTACGCCGACGGCTCCAAGTCGAGTGAATGTGTGGGTGCAAGTGTGTGGTCGACTGAATGTGCCCTCAGGTATCGGTTGCCGACTCATACATCTGTGTTTACTTCAGAACTTTTTGCTATTGACAAAGCCATAGACTATGCTCTCAATTCTAGACATGACTCATTTGTCATATTTTCAGATTCAAAATCAGCCCTTCAGGCAATTGCATCTTACACTACGGACTCTCATGAGATCCAGGGCCGCGTCGTTAATAAGTTGCATTCATGCAACAAGTCATTCACGCTGATCTGGGTGTCAGGTCATTGTCGTATCTACGGCAATTAGCTGGCTGACTTACTTGCAAAGTCGGCTGTAGAGCTCGAGGAGACTTGGGACGTTTCTCGTGATCTACGGTCGAGTCTATCTCTCGGAAAGAAATCAATAAATCTTCTGTGGCAAGGTCAGTGGACCAGACTAAATATTCCAACTTGTAAGCTGTACCTGGGCGACTGGGACACTGCCAACCCTCCCAGTCGCCTAGAAGAAAAAGTGTTGGCACGGTTATGGCTTACTGCCACCATTTTAACCCACATAAAACCATATATGGAAAGACGCTTCCCACCGCACTGTGACATCTGTAATGCGGTGTTATCTATCAGTCATATCATCCTGCGCTGTCGGCGATTTATTCGAGAACGTGCTTCACTTATAAATTACTGCGGCGCAGTAGACGTCCCCTTCACCCTTTCCACCATCCTGGGTGATGGGGACATTGTTATGACTGATAAATTGATGGCTTTCTTGAGAGAGACCGGACTGATCAGAGTGATGTGACTTTTTTACTGCGTGGTTATGGTTTTTATGAAGAGTAAATATGTATATATTGTAATATTAATTAGGGTTGACAGTTGACATATTTTAAATAGTTCCTCCTCCCACCGACCTATTTCTAATATAGATGTCCCCTACATTAAGCCAAGTTCCTCGCCTGACAGTCACCAGCTGATGAGTGCAAGTGTGCAATATAGGAAGGTATTGGGCACTTGCAGTCGATGGTGGTCTGCTGGGCGAGGTTCTTCACTTTTTGTACAAATTATGTAAATACATTATATTATCTTGCTTAAGTTATTCTAATTAGGGACAACAGCTGACGTATATGGAAATGTTCCTGACTCGTCGGGTTCCCTTTCATATATTGATGTCCCCTATATTAGGTTGTGCCTCGACTGACAGTGACCAGGTGATGAGTGCAGGTGTGTCATGTAGAAAGACATTACATATCTGTAGTCGATGGTGTTCTGTTAGTCGAGGTGTTTTTACCATTAGTGTAGGTCTAGCTATTTGTCTCTGTAGGATTTAGTATAGGTTAGCGATTTGTCTGTTAGGTGAATAGTTTTAGGGTCTTTAGATTAGTTTTCCTTTATAATATAAGGTATAAAAAATAAAAAACCAAGAAAAAATTAAAAAAATAAAAATTCCAAAAAAAAATAAAAATAAATAAGATTAAAATTATTATATATATATATGTACGTTTGCATGAAAGTGTGTCTGTATGTATGCATGGAAGTGTGTGTGAGTGTGTGTGTGTATGTATGTATATATATGTTTGTATATATATGTATATATGTTTAAATGTATATATATATATATATATATATATATATATATATATATATATATATATATATATATATATACACGGTCTTAATAACCAGGGGCTTAGGCCCCAATGGTTGATAGGCCGGAAAAAAAAAAAAAAGTTGTACATACACACCATAAGGACGCTTGCTTCCCCAAGCAACGATACCAGGCAGCCTCATCGTCATCGGTTAACGATCACTCCCTCTTCATATAGCTAAGTAACCTTTACGAATTGGCCAATTCAAGGGGGGATTAGCGAAGAGATAAGATAGAAGATAGTATTGTAGGTGAGTTAAATTTAATTTACGTATCACCTAACTCTGAGACTTGTTTGATTTACTTAAGAACAACTTTATAAACGAGTAACGACCTACGAGTTATTAGTAAATACCAGAAATTTCTTACATAGCGGTGCTCCGGCAGGGATACCGACTTGTATACATTAAACATTTTTCACATTTTGGTGCCCAGAAAGAGGGCCCCGATTTGTTTACCAGAATTACTCTACATTTTTCACATTTTTGGTGCCCCGACCGAGTGAGGATAACCGATGTGTGCCGAGGCGCTGAATGTGTTTAAAGTTGCTTTTGTGGGGCACAGTTTACTACCACGTTCGGTTGAAGTGGAAGACGTGGACGTACGTGTCTATAGAGCTCCGGGAGGAAAGGCAAGCTTTTTCTCTGAAGATGAAAGGCTGAATGCCGTACTAGACTGGAAGCATGACCGTACAGTCCTTTTCCTTGGAGGAAATGATATCCATGAGGACGTGGAGGTCAATGAAGTTGTGGAGAATATTTTAGCAGTGGTAGGAGCCATAGAGGGCTCTTGTAAATCCTCAGTAGCCATAACCCTCCTCGAGCCAAGGAACCTGCCATATGGCTCTCCAGTTTGTTATGGAACATATAAATTAGTTAGCAGAGCTGTAAACCGGAAGTTGCAACGGGCCAGGAAGGGAAGAGATTTCATACATTTTAATGCCAAGCCCTTCCAAGCAATGTTGAAATCTGATGGTATACATTGGAACCATCATGGTAGGGAAGCGGTTCTGCAGAAATTTATAAATTATGTAGAACATAAGAAAGGAGAGTTCTATGCTGTACAAGCTATGGGTGGGCCTATGGAGTATTGAGGTAATTAATTCTGAGCTCGGGGAATATGGGTGTTTTGGCAATTGAGTGTGGGGATGAAATAAAACCCTTGAGGTTTAATAACCCTGGGGAATAGGTTAAAAGTATAGACCTAATCCCTACACTCCTCAAAATCAAATTAAATAATTAACTGAGCTGTAATGAATATTACGAAATTGGGAGAGGGGATAATTTGCACAATGAGGACTTAATCCCTACCCTCTTCAAAATTTAAAATAATCAAATCATTACTAAGTTGAGGTAAAATTGTGGTTGGAATTCATAATTAAATTATTAAATTAGAACTGTCAACATCTCTGTTTCTTTATTGCAAAGATCTTCTAGTAGTAAGGCAGGATGGGTAACTAGAGCCATAAATGATTGTAACCAGTCGCTGGACCAAATACCTCTGCCCAAGGAGAGAATAAATAGTCTCCTAAATATTCTGAAAGATCGATGGAGTAAGTACGAAGAGAGTTACTTAACTTTAGAAGCGGCTATAGTAAAGGCTGAGAATAAGGAACTCTTAGAGTCAGAATCTACGAAGTTTGAAAACCAATTAGAAGAATACTTAACTGTAGTAAAGACACTAGAGTCAGAATTAGCTGACACTGCCACGGAAACACATGTTGTGGCACAGCAGAGTAGAGCTGTGTTACCACAAATAACGCTTCCGGAATTTGATGGAGAGCAGAACTGGAAATCTTTCTGGGATCAGTTCAAATATTTGGTACACGATAGAACAGATCTCCCTAAAGTCACCAAACTTACGTATTTGTTAGGACAGGTCAAGGGAACACCATATCAACTGATAAAAGAATTACCAGTAGAAGAAAATAACTATGAAGTGGCTTTGACCATCCTTAGACAAAATTACGAAGACAGGGAACAAATTATAAATCAATTATTGCGGGCTCTAATAGAATTACCCATGCCTAGGCACGATTTTGATTCCTTGCAAAAATTTAGAATTGCAATAAGTTGTAAATTACGGGCCTTAGGTACCTACGAAGATATTAAAACATCAGATTGGGTGCTTTCAAGAATTGTGTCCTTAAAGCTACCACCGAAAACCAAGGATGCTTTGTATGGTAGGTACCAGAAGGATAATTTCTCCTGTGAAGAGATAGAGGAAGGATTGATGCAACTCTGTAAACATTTGCAAGGAACATTAAACACTACTGAGGTCAAACAGAAGACTGAAGTAAAGAAAAAACCCACTAACCAACTGGTTGGGAAGGTTAAGTCAGAGAAGACGAAGTATGTGCCTAAAGAAGAGATAGGTACTTTCCTTAGCTCCACAAAGGCCGAGGATAAAGTATTAAAGATTAGGAATAGACATGCTAAAGATATTAAGGAAATAAAACCTTCCATGGTAAAAGACAGGAAAGTTTGTGTCTTTTGTGGTGAACAACATTCCAGCGTATTTTGTCAACACTACCCTGATTATGCTTCTAGAGTAGGGAAGCTTCAGGAACTGGGGTGTTGTATAATCTGTATGAACTCTGAACATGCTGCCGCGGACTGTAAGACTAAATTAAATCTTTGCTTTAAATGCAAAAAGGATCATCATCATAGTGCTTTATGCCCTAGGATGAAAATTGAGGTTCCTAAACCTGCAAGCGTCAATATGACAATTGCAAAAGGGAATGCTCCATTAGTAATGCCAGCTGCAGTACCAATAGCAGATGTGAAGATATTGGTTGAGAATAGAAACCAATTAGTATGTACCCTGTTTGATACGGGTGCTCAGAAAACTTTCATTTCTGCAGACATTGTGGAGAAATTAAAGTTACCAGTTATCGGCAAGGTAAATCTAGCCATTACAGGATTCTTGACAACTAGGAAGGCTCAGTCTTTTGATTTAGTTAGACCTGTAATACAATTAGGCAGATATAAATGCCGTATAACAGCAGCTGTGCTTGATACCATGGAGACAAGTATATACATAAAGGGATTGAAGGAAACCTCTGATCATTTGCAAAGCTCAGGGATAAAGTTGGCTAAACAGAATGTGGAATCAGATACTGTGGGTCCCATAAAAATGATAATTGGTTCTGATTATTGTGGAAGATTCCTACATAGGACTTTCAAAAAGAATAAGGTACAGTTGTTCAAGAGTCCAGGAGGTAACCTTATTATGGGTCAGTTGCCTTTTCCAAAACAAGTTAAAGGAGAGGCCAAACTAGTAGACTCAGTCTTTGTTACCCCCACACAGTCATTGATGATAGCTAGAATAGGTGCAGAATTAGAACCTACTCAGATAAATGACTTGTTGGATGAAAATATTGAACCTGTACACAAACTGTGGGACCTAGACAGTATAGGTATACACTCTGAGGAACCAACCCCTGAAGATAAAATAACATTGGACTTGTATAATCAGTCTGTGGAATTTAAGGATGGACAGTATTGGGTAGGATTACCATGGAAACTAAACCATTCAGAGTTACCAACAAATTACCAAGCAGCTAAAGCTCAGTTAAATTCTCTTCTAAGAAAGTTGAGAGATAAACCAGAACATCTGACCCCCTATGATAATATTATAAAGGATCAAATGAAGAATAAATTTATAGAAGAGGTAGAATACCCTGTTAACCACAAGGACGGACACTACTTACCACATCATGCTGTAAGCAAGGATTCAGTAACTACTCCCATAAGGATAGTATTCAACTGTAGTAGTAAAGCGTCCAAGGGATCAGCTAGCTTGAACGATTGCCTATACTCTGGACCTACACTAACAGAGAAGTTAGGGAATGTGTTACTAAGATTTAGGGAGAAACCTTACGCTTACACAGCAGATATTAGTAAGGCTTTTCTCAGAATAGGACTGAGAGATGAGGATAGGAAATTTACAAAATTCCTCTGGCCTCATGATCCTCAAAATGAGGATAGTCCATTGAAAACTTACTGTTTCCGATCGGTGCTCTTTGGCTCTTGTGCTAGTCCTTTCCTACTTTGCAACACTTTAAAGCATCATTTTGAAAATGCCAAATGTCCAGAAATAGGGCAGGCTTTTTATATGGATAATTTGCAAGGTGTTCCTGATACAGAATCGGAAGTCTTGAAGGCTTATGAAGTAGCCAATTCCGAACGTGGGAAGGCAAATTTGCCGTTACAGAGCTGGAATACAAATTCACCGCTTTTGAGGAATAAAATGCAAGAGGACTATCCAGATTCTGACATTCCCAAAACTCAAAATGTGTTAGGTCTTAACTGGGATACAACAGCTGATGTAATAAGTTTGAAACCAATTAAGTTCTCTGATGTCACTCTCACCAAGAGGTCCTTGTTAAGTCAGGTTTCCAAGCTATTTGACCCATTAGGATTTGTCAGTCCTATAATTATTAGGGGCAAATGTTTAGTACAGGAGGCTTGGCGAGAAAAATTAGACTGGGACACTGAATTGGGTGAGACATATGTGGAACAATGGGAACAGATTAGAAAGGAGTTTGAAACTACATCAAGCATATGTACTCCCAGGAAAATAAACAGTAATGAGAAGTCGCACTTACACATATTTTGTGATGCTTCTCAAAGGGCCTATGGAGCAGTAGCTTATTGCGCAACAGAAGAGGATAGTAAGATTATAATGTCCAAAGCCAGAGTTGCGCCAATTAAAGAAAGAACCCTACCTCAAATGGAATTGGCTTCCATAGAAGTAGGAACTAAATTGGCCAGGTATATAACCACTACTCTTGATACTCAATTTGAGGACATTTACATATGGACTGACAGTGAGATTTGTCTTTACTGGATAGGGAAGGAAGACAGTAAAATTCCTTTCGTCCGTAATAGAGTGAAGACTATTAAAGAGCTGTCTTCCAAATTTAAATTCATGCATGTGTCCTCCAAACAAAATCCAGCTGATCTGCTCTCGAGAGGTTCGACCGTAAGGAGACTGATCAAAGATAACTTGTGGTTTAAAGGTCCTAAATGGTTACTCACTAAGGATTGGCCTAAACAGAAACAGTACAGTATTGCTGAGATTAGTGCAGTGAACTTGGATCCTGTAGTACCTGAGCCAGAAGTGATTGACATCAGCCGATTTTCATCAATAAGACAACTTCTAAATACTACTAAATTGGTTGTTGAATTTTTGAATAAGAAGGTGGGGTTTCAGAAATTAGATCCCCTAGAATACTGGCTGAAAAGAGTACAAAGAAATTCTTACAGGGAAATATATAAACTTTTAGGGAATAAGCTGATGAAGAATTAAGGTTTGTTCTTAGACGGAAAGGGTCTGATAAGATGTCGAGGCCGATTGGTAATGGCTGACTTGCCCATCCAAACCAAACATCCCATTTTATTACCTAAGAGTGGGTGCTTTGTACAACTTATTATAAAGGAAGCCCATGATTCCACTCTCCATGGAGGTGTACCGCAGATCTTAGCCCAAATTCGGGAAAGGTACTGGATTCCTAAGGGTAGACAGGTTATTAAAAAATATCTCAAAAACTGCATCATTTGTAGGAGGTATGAGCAGAGACCTTTTAACTACCCTGACCACCAGCCCTACCGAAGGAAAGGGTGTGCATAAGTCGGCCCTTCCATATAACAGGAGTGGACTACACAGGGGCTATAACTGTTACGGGTGAGGAAACTTCCCATAAAGTTTACATTTGTTTATTTACTTGTGCCTACACAAGGGCAGTCCATCTAGAATTAGCGGAAGACCTAAGCTCAGAGACATTCCTCAATGTCTTTCGCAGATTTGCTGCTAGAAGGTCTTGTCCTGGCAAGTTAATAAGCGACAACGGAACTAATTTCATTGGAGCAGCACCCTTACTGTTGAACATAATGAACGACCCAAAAGTTAAGTCGGCGCTGGGAATCAGAAATTGTATTTGGCAGTTCACAGCTCCAAGAGCTCCATGGCAAAATGGATTTACCGAAAGAATGATTGGTATTGTCAAGAACTGCCTGAGGAAAACATTACATAGAACTAAGATCACGAGAGAAGATTTAAGAACAGTAATAACTGAAATTGAAGCCAGGACTATTAATAGACCTCTGACTTATCAAGATGACACTAGCGACTCGCTAGAGGCCTTAATACCGGCTCACATGTTATATGGCAGGAGGCTCCATCCAATGCCTTGTGTGGATATCCAGGAAGAAGTTGATGATCCTAACATAGAAAATAATGATTTAGGACAACACCTTCGGGAGGGATATCAACGTCTGAAAAGGGTGCTGGATACATGGAATAGACATTGGAGCGAAGAGTATCATTTGAGCCTACGCGAGAGGTTTTATGGAGCTCTAGCTGCCAGCAACAAATCAGTTATTAACATAGGAGATGTGGTCTTAGTGAAGACTGAACAGCCAAGATCCCAGTGGCCATTAGCTAAAGTGATCTCCACACACCCAGATACTGAAGGGATGCTGAGACTCGTAAAAATAAAATGCAGGGGACATACCAGTATAAAAACTATTGATAAACTGGTACCCCTTGAGTTAGCAGCCACTCCGGATCTAGAGAATGGTGAAGATCAAACGGGTCAAGAGGCGCGACCTAGTAGGGCCGCAGCACAGGGTTCTCGAGAACTATGGAGGGAACTCTTGGCTAAGGGTCATATTACATGATACAACGTATCATTTTCCGCCGGCCCCAAAACTGTGGGAAATATTTTCCCCCAGAGCAGTTGCGCTCTCTAAATTTATCATAGTTTATCCCTGGTTAAAGGCAGAGGATATATAGAGACTGTTGTTAATTATTCAAGCGGTTTTAATAACCCAGAAACGACGTTCTCTTTAATAATTCTTGTTATTGATAAATTAAATGCTACTGCATTTAACCCCCGTGGACAACTATGCATTGTAAATACATGTAATTATGTGGTATTTTCCACTGACCTAAGCTGCGTCTGCGCGATAGGTGACGTGGCAAGCAGGGAAAGATTCCCCTGTTAAGGCAGATGTGCAATTAAGATATTTACAAAGTTAAAGGGAATAATTGGTCTAACTTTAATTTAAGTGGAACTAAGATTAATTTGTTAGATTTGCCCTGCACATATCATGATGTAATTTAACTGTATTTAGTACTGTAATTAAATAAGAGTTGGCAACCCACAATGCGATGAAAGTGTTGGGGCTTGCCGCGTTCACGCACTCTGCTCCTAGCTCTCGTGGAGTTAACACTCTGCTCCTAGCTCTCGTGGAGTTAGCACGTTGTACATACACACCATAAGGACGCTTGCTTCCCCAAGCAACGATACCAGGCAGCCTCATCGTCATCGGTTAACGATCACTCCCTCTTCATATAGCTAAGTAACCTTTACGAATTGGCCAATTCAAGGGGGATTAGCGAAGAGATAAGATAGAAGATAGTATTGTAGGTGAGTTAAATTTAATTTACGTATCACCTAACTCTGGGACTTGTTTGATTTACTTAAGAACAACTTTATAAACGAGTAACGACCTACGAGTTATTAGTAAATACCAGAAATTTCTTACATAGCGGTGCTCCGGCAGGGATACCGACTTGTATACATTAAACATTTTTCACATTTTGGTGCCCAGAAAGAGGGCCCCGATTTGTTTGCCAGAATTACTCTACATTTTTCACAACCACTGTGATTCGAAAGTCAGTGTTCACTGTATATTAATTTTCCATGTTGAATTGTATCAGTACACAGAGTGGTTCTTTTATTGGATTCTTATGCTTTGTGTCGAGTGGGGCGGCTTAGTTTGCTTTTTGTTTTTTAATGAGTGATGCCGTTTTAGCTTGTCAATGAAGTTAGTAATCGCCATAAGCAACCAGTTAAGTAAAAAGAAAATACACTTAAAAGCATGGCAGGTATAATGGAAAGCGTAAAGTTTCTTTCATTGACTCAGACCTGACCCCATCTTCATTTGAATTTATAGAAGTATTAATAAATTTCTATCAGAATACCATTAGAATTGCAATTGTCTATCGATCAGGTCGTCCGGGCAGAGATCGAAATTTTATGGAGGAGTTTGGGCAATTTCTTGAAGGGTTCTCTTAAACCTGGATGACTTCTTGTTAGTGGTGATTTCAGTTATTGGGTTGACAGTCCAGAGTCAAAACCATTTTCTTCAGAATTCCTTGAGCTGATCACCCAGAACAATTTTTTCAATCATGTGAGCAATCCAACTCATGTCTCAAGACATGTCCTTGACTTGATATTGTTCCCTGTTGGCTGCAGGCGGGTATCAGATGTGCAGGTAGTAGTAGTAGTAGTTGTTCCCTAGGCAGTCTGGCCGAACAGCCCCGAGTCCCTTAGGAAGGCCATGGCCGAGACCGGGCTTTCCCACAGAGCTCTCAAAGAGTGTATGTTGTGTTGTTGGCGTAGATGATTGTGTGCAATGCAGTCATCCATAATGTGCTTAATAGTATGAGGTGCTGTGTTGCATCCTGGACAGGCATCAGCGACGGAGTCATCCAGCCTCTTCTGGTAGCTTAAGAGGGCTGGATGGTGCCCACATCTCAGCCTGGCCAGGTGGACCCTGTCCTCACGAGGAAGATATGATTCAGAAGGGTGGATGTCACGAGGCCGTGCATGCAGCTGTGTGTTTTCTTTAAGTGACTGAATGGAGCGGCGAGTGATCTGAGTGTGGATATGCTTCTGGAAGCTGGTCTGAGGTGGGCGAGGGGGGAGAGATGACAGTGTTTGTGTATGGTATCGTGTGCTGGGTGTTGTTTTGATGTTCCTTGGTGTGGGTGGATGTGCTGCCATGTACTGTAGTGGATGTTGTGGGTTTGTGGAGGCGCAGCAAGAAACTGGGTGTCTCTCATGTCTAAGTGATCCTTGACTTTTAGGACTTTGGTTTCTTGATGTAAGTGGTCTGTGGGTGCAGTAGCTGTGCAGCCTGTGATTATTTTTAGGGCCTTGTTCTGTATGGTCTGTAGAGTGCTGTAGTGTGTTTTGGTCAGGTTAGAAGCCCAGGCTGGGCTTGCATAATTCATCATTGAACGTATGTATTGTTTGTATACTGTGGTGGTGGTTTCTTTGTTGTGTCCGAATGTTGTATGGGCAAGTGACCTCAGAGCATTGAGTCTTGGTGTTATTTTATTTTTAATGTTTGTGATGTGTTGTTTAAATGACATTGATGTATTGTATGTTACGCCAAGGATTTTGGGTGTATGTGTGTGTGGTAGGGGAGTGTTGTTTATGGTGAGGTGTGGGATGTGACTGTGTTCTGCTGTCCAATTTGTGAGAAGAGTCACTGTAGATTTGGCTGGGGCTATTTTGAGCCTGTTTGTGGTGAACCATTCGTGTAGTGTGTTGAGATCAGGTTGAATGATGTGTGCAGCTGTGTTTGCATTTTGGTGGGTACATATAAGTGTTATATCATCTGCATAGGAAGCTATATGTATCTGTGGTGTGTGGGGTGTGGGTACGTAGTGCATGTATAGGTTAAAGAGCGTAGGGGACAAAACAGGTCCTTGGGGGACGCCGTTTGTGAAGTTTCTGATGTTAGAACACTGACCGGCAAATGTTACGTGTGCACATCTGCCTGCTAAGTAGTTTGCCAGCCATCTTTTTGTGTTATTGTGCATGTTTGTGTTGAGTATTTTGTTTGTGAAGTTGTGGCGGGGGATGGCATCAAAAGCTCTGCTAATGTCTAGTGTGACTAGGAGTGTTCTGTGTGGTGGCCTAGCTGAATTCATGCCATCGAAAACTCTCTGTGTAAGGTCTGTAAGAAGGGTGTTTGTGGAGCGTAGTGGCCTACAGCCATGTTGTAACTGGGCTAGGGGAATGTGAGGTGTGACTAGTTGTAGTATCAGTCTTTCAGTGACTTTAGAGGGGGTACAGAGAAGTGTGATGGGGCGATGTGAGGAGGGTAACGTGGGGTCTTTGTTGGGTTTAGGGATAGTGATGATATTGCCATGCTTCCAGATGTTGGGTATTATGTTGTGTGAGTGGCTGTAGTTTGATATGTTGGTGAGTGCTTGTATGCCTTGTGGTCCTAGGTGTTTAAGGTGAATGTTGCTTATGTTGTCTGGTCCACAGGCAGATGAGTGCTTGAGGTTGTTAATGATGTGCTTCGTCTGGTTGTAAGTGAAAGGTGCGTAGTCTGGGTCTGTGGGGAACTGTCTCTTACGTCTGATGATACGTCGGTCTTCCAGATGGGGGGTTAGATGGCTGACTTGTGAAAAGTGATTGATGAGAGTGTTTGCTTGTTGTTTGTTTGAGGGTATGGTGTCTGTTGTTGTGATGGCAGCGTGTGATTGTGTGGTGTTGCTGTTGGAAAGTGTGATGCTGTTTAGTGTTTTGTAGAGTTTCCTGATGTTTGTTTTAAGGTCAAGTGTTTGGAGGTAATTTTTCCAGTTTAGTGTTTGCTGTTCTCATATTTTACTGTTTATCTGAGTGTTGAGTTCTTGTATTTGTTGTATGGTGTCTTGTGTATGGGGTGTTGGGGAGTGTCGCAGTGTGTCCCGTTGTCTGATTAGGCCTTGAATTTCTGGTGTGAAGTTGGGGTTGTGTCTCTTTCTGTTGCCTCTAGGGATGTGTCTTTTGTCTGAGTTTTGTATAATTGTATTGAAAGTGTGCACAGAGGTGTTGATGTTTGTGATGGGTGTACTGTTTAGTGTTTCGAAATGTTGTTCTGTTTCAGTTACAAAGGCCTCCCAGTTGGCTCTCTTATAATTAGTGTATGTGTGTTTGTGGCCAGCTGGGGTGATTCTGGTTTTGGTAGTGATGATGGCTGGGGAGTGATCAGAGCCTAGAGTTTTGACCACTCTCCATGATGTAGTGGGAGCGAGATTTGAGGAGCAGAAGGTGATGTCTGGAGATGATGGGAGGAAGAGGGCTTTGTGTGGGATATGGGTATGTTGGTCTAGACTGTTTAGTATGAAAACATGATCTGTCTGGGACTGTAGTACCAGCCCTCTGTCTGTGTCAGGGTTGTTGACATGCCAGGCCGACGACTTGGCGTTGAATTCACCACCCAGGATGATGTTGGGTATGTTAGTGATGTGGTGTATCTGTGGAGAGTAATTGTGTGGTACTGTGGGGGTCGACTGGGGGGGAATGTATGTGTTAGCGATTGTTATGTGATTTGTTACCAGTGCGTATTTTAATTGACTGTATTTCTGTTGTGGTGTCATGTGGGGGGAGAAGTGACTTTGTGTTTGCACTGGTATCTGCAAAGTTGATGGATTTGTGTACCAGGGTGATGAGTCCACCGCCACCGCCGTCGGCCCGGTCTTGTCGAATGGTGGTGAAGTTATGAAATGTTGGTGTTTTCTGTGCTCTGCGTAGTTTTGTTTCTTGTAAGATGGCAATGTGTATGTTCTGTTGTTTGATGAATTGTGTGAGTTCATGTATTTTGGTGTTTATGCCATCTATGTTTAACTGAAGGATGTTTATGATGTGTGTGCGATGTGTGTCGGCTGCTGCAGCACGGGGGGGGGGGAGGTGGTGTGGATGGAGGGGAAGGGGTAGGAGGAGGTTGTGATGGAGGTAAGGGTTGAGGTGTATTAGGATGGGTTGGAATGGGAGGAGTTGGGGGACTGGATGGTGTGGGAAGGGTCAGTGGGTTTGGCTGTGGAGGTGTGAAGGAAGTAGGAGTAGGATTGGAAGGGGGGTTGATGGGTGAGGGGAAGGAGCATAAGGAGCAGGTCCAGGTGTTTGTGTAATGTTTCCTGGATGCAAGTGTTGTGCAGGTGTAATGGGTCCAGTTCTTGCAGGAGTTGCATTGAACTGAACCCTTTGTCTGTCGGCTCGACGTGATAGGTTTTAAGCATGTTGAATATATGTATTTGTTGGTGGGTCCTGGATTGCTCTCAATGTCCCCGGCTAGAAGTCGTCGAGAAATGACAGCCGGGGAGTCATTTCTCGGTGTGGAAAAAACGGTGTTGTTGTGTGTGTTGTGTTGGGAGATGTGGTACTTGCCCGGGAGACCGAAGCCACTCGCAGGTACTCGAGCTCCGTAAGGGGCCGGGGGGGTGTACGGTGGTTTGGCCCTCATGCTGTCCTCCTCTTCTCTTCGACAGCCTGTTGGGGGTAGACCCATGGCGAAGACGCCACCGCTCCAGGTCCAGACGTGGAGGTTGACTCATTTGACCCCCTCATCTCTGATCAAGCTCTGATCACTCTTAGTTTTGATGTCCCGAAATCCCCTTCAAATAAAAAGGTCATCAGGTTCAGAAATTACAGGAATGTTGACCGCCAGTTGATGTGTCTTGAAAGTGATCAACGTTTAAACTCCATTGATTCTTCCAGTCTTTCTTCTGATGAATTGGTTGATATTTACAACAACGAGCTTAGGTTTATTTTGGACCATTATTGTCCTGAGGTAGTAAAAACAATCACTGTACGTGATGATTCTACGTGGTATGGTCCATCCATTAATTCTTTGCGTAGACAACGTGGAAGGGCAGAACGTGACTGACGCTTGCAGCGGACCGAAGTAAATGGTTTGCGTTATGTTTTTGCAAGCAGAGCAGTCGTTCACACTGTAAAAGCCCAGAAGGCTATGTCTTATCAAAATAAAGTTGATTCATGTGGTGGTGAAAAAAAAATATATATATCTGCAGTTGTGAACAATTTGGTTGGTCAGAGGAATGTAATTGATAAACCAACTTCTGTATCTGATGCCCAATTGGCTTCTGATTTTGCTTCATGTTTTACAAGTAAGATATCTCGAATAAGAAGTGATTTAGACAGCAATTCTCCTAGTGAAACGTACTCAGGTGACTTTCAGCCACGGTGCACCGGGGATCATTTGCTTTCAACATTTCATCCGCTGGATGTAAACAAAGTCAAATGTTACATCAGAGAACTTAATAAAACATTTTGCTCATTCGATCCGTGTAACATGTCACAACTGCCTGATGTGTATGAGCATGCTGCAGACTTTAACTGCAACATAATAAATAGATGCTTCTAAGAAAGTAATTTTGTGCAGTCTGAGAAACGTGCTTTGCTTAGGCCTCTAATTAAGAAACCTGGCCTTGATTTCGAGAGCATGACATATTATCGTCCCGTCTCTAACCTGCCTTTTATATCCGAGATTATTGAGCGGGCCATACTCGATCAACTCTTACCACTACTGGAACACAACAGAGTTGTTCCTGTTGTTCAATCAGCATTCAGAAAATACCATTCAACTGAAACTGCACTAACAAGGATCCAGAGTGACTTGGTGGCAAACACTTGTAGTGGGATGTCCTCTCTCCTAGTTTTGTTGGATCTGTCTGCAGCTTTTGATATAGTAGATCATAAACTATCGTCGGATAATCTGTATTTTTATGGCGTTTGTGATACTGCCCTTTTGCTCCGTAAGTCGTATCTGTCGGGCAGATCTCAGAGAGTGGTTGTTGATTACGCTAGCTCTGATTCTGCTCCCTTTCTATTTGGAGTCCCTCAAGGATCAGTTTTGTGTCCAATTCTATAAACTACCTACACAAGTAGTTTATCGTCTCTACTTGATGCTCATGATGTGTCCTATCATTTTTATGCTGATGACACCCAGCTCCATGTTGAAATGTCAGATATCAACGATGCTAAGATAAAGTTTGAATCTCTAATGTCTGATATTAAGATATGGATGGCCAAGAGGAAACTTAAGCTGAATGATGGTAAAACTGAGATCATCATCATCAGAGGAAACAGAAGGGGTGATGACACTGACAATGCCCTGGTTTTGAACACTGGCGCGTCACAGCTTCATCCAGTCAGTTCTGTTCGAAATCTGGGTGTTTATTTTAATTCTAAGTTAAATTACAAAGAACATATTAATCAGGTTGTAAGAGGGTGTAACTTGCATATCAGAAATCTGTACTGTGTGAGAAAATTCCTGAATAGACGGTGCCTCGTAACATTGGTCCATGTAGTGGTCTTGTCTCGTGTTGATTATTGTAATTCACTGTGGGTTGGTCTTCCAAATAATATACTAACAAAAGTTCAGTCTGTGTTGAATAGGGCAGCACGGCTTATCTTTGGTCTCCCCTCGAGAACTTCAACTACCCCGTTTCTGATTGAGTTGCATTGGTTACCAGTAAAGGCTAGAATTGAAATTAAAGTGTGTCTTATTACATTCAAGTTCTTAAGTTTGGTGAACCAAAGTATCTTGCTGAATTTTTTAAACTCCCATCGGCACGCCCGGGTGTGATGTTACGCAGTGAAGGTGATTCCTTGCGTCTTGTCGAGCCAGGAGCCATTCACCAGTCATCTTTCTCTGATCGTTCTTTTGTGTATAGAGCCCATAGATTATATAACATTGCCATTGTCCATAAGACAACTCTCTACTGTTCAATCCTTTAAGAGACAGCTGAAAGCCTTTCTTTTTTCAAAATCCTATGACCTGGAGAGAGAGGTATTATGAAGGCCAGATTATTATTATTATTATTATTATCATTATTATTATTATTATCATTATTATTATTATTATTATTATTATTATTATTATTATTATTATTACTTGAGGATGGACGCTGGTAATTCTTTCAGAGCCGTCGCCACGACACATGAGAACAGGGTTGTATAATATAATTATGGACAGCCTGTTTGTGCCTGCCTCTATACTTGAACCAACAGTGTGCAAGAACATAAGTAGCGGAATGTTAGACAGTAAGACATGTTGAGACTGACGGAGTTGGTTGTGATGATTGATGGAGTGGCCGTGTTGCTAACGTGGAGCGGGAATCCATGAAAAGCGTTACTCGAGAGAATGAGGAGATCATGGGTAAAGATATATGAGCGAGGAGGAAGGAGACGGCGAGGCCGTAGATGAGGGTGCGTATGACAAGATGACAGAGATAAGGCAAGGCGATTTTTTGTCTGAACCTATTTTCTCCAAATCTGTAGGGAACGGCCAAAGTACTGGTTTAATAACTAACGAATTATGGCTACACACACGATCGCCATCTTGCAAAGACTAGGTTAGGTTTAGTTGCCTAAATTGATGTGCAAATGGCAGTTGTTCTATCTGAAGGTTTTGATGGATAGGCACCGGATTTATATACCATCCGCGTGACACGGTTGATTAACTAATGTGCACCTGGAGTTGTGGATGCGGCTTACCGGTGCCTTGTGTACCCCTGTAACTGAATGTGTGCACTGTAACCTTACCCTGCCCGGGGTGGCATGGCTGCAGTCCAAGTTTGCGAAGGTTGTCACAGCCTTTATGGGTTTCACATGATAAGGGTGGGTGCAAAATGGTGGGTTTCTGTGCCACAGAGTAGCCGTGTTTGTGTGTGTGTGTGTGTGTGTGTGTGTGTGTGTACACCAGTGCACGTTTGTTACATACGGTTGCCGCACAGGTCAGTGTGGGGTTTCTTGCCGCAGGCATTCAGCGTGGCTGGGAGCATTAAGGTAAGAAGAAGAAAGTGAAAATGAGAAGATTAAAGAAAGGTATAAAGGAACAAGGGTACCTTGCTTCTAACATCTAACTCCCTTCCACTCCACACTACCGGCTCTTTTACCAGTAATGACCAGCGCTATTTTTTTTCTTTTTTAATCTCAGCATCTACCTTGACACACTGCAGGTCCAGTTTTTGTCCAGCAGGCCCTTTGATGTCCAGGCCAGCCTAGGGCGGGACTGTGAACCAGTCCCCCCACCTTCCCTACTCCCCTTTTTTCTACCTTATGTTTCCCTTTTTTTATTACCGTATCTTTTCACATCTTCAGCATACCTCTTCCTGCTTTTTACGCCCCATTGTAGGCCTATGCTTCTTTCTCAACACTGCTGGATATGATTTTTTTTTTTTTTTTCAGCAACGTGCGCGGATGCATCACTGAGGATGGAAGTTTTAAACAGAGTGAAAAAATGAATATTTAGCTTGGGAGATAGGAAATGACATGCAGGGGAAAATGAAAGAACCGAATAAAATCAGAAAGGGAAGGAAACGAAGTGAAATGAAAAGGGAGGTACCAAAAAGCGATGGCAGGAGAAAATAATATGAATGATGATGGGCAAAGAGAAGAAACTGTAAAAAAAAAAAAAAGCCGATATAATGGAGAAAAAACATAAATGAAATAAGTGGAAGAGATAAACGAGATAATAGGAGAAGATGGAGAAGCTAAACGAGATGATAGGAAGGGAAAATGACGAATGAGGTCATAAAAGGAAAGTGTAAAAATCTATCTATCTATCTATATACCTACGCTGCTTCCCCCAAGGAAAGGGAGGTAGCCGAGACAGGAAGACACACTCCCCATTTACTCATCCATTCAAACTTATTCATTTGCGACAATGGTGAATGGGAAGGAGGCATAAAAAAAAAAAAAAAAAAAAAGAGAGAGAGAGAGAGAGAGAGAGAGAGAGAGGAAGAATCAACTAAAACGAAAAGGGAGCGAACAGAAATAACAGGAGAAAATATGGTAGCTAAAATGAAATAAGAAGAGGTAGAACGGAAATGAATGAAAGCGGAGAGAAAGAAAAAGCTGGATGACCGGGGGAAAGAAGGGAATCGAACAGAGATAAATGAGAAAGGTATTTACCAGAATGAGAGAAAAGAAAATGAAATAAAAGAGAAGGAGCCAAATGTAATAATAGTGGAAAATATAATAAATGGGAAACTGAAGGACATGGAAGTGGGAAAACCAGTCGAAATGAAGGGGAAAGTTAGGAACGAGATGAGATGGAACGAGAAAATGCAGGAATCGAACTGAGAGAAATGGAAAAAAAAAAAATGAGAGAGAACGTGAAAAGGAGGAATTAAGGTAAAACATCAGCGAACCGGTATTATTAGTGTTTCATGTACAATATTTAACTGAGCACATGCGAGTTTTGGGCTACAAGGAAGATGATAATCTGGAAACTGATAATTTTCGTGGAATCAGCACAAACTCCGTTTAAAATATGAGTGTACTGTAAAAATAGCTTTGACAAAATGTAAAGTACGTGCTGAACAATACTATGCCGTCTCTTTGCCGTTAATATTGTACGAACTAAACAACTTCCACCTTTTCACTGTGTTTCAGAAGTTGCTTGTTGTTTTCCAAATTTACTTATAAATCGAAAGGTAACATTGTTAAACAGGTTCGTGATTTTATGTCATAGCTGCTTTTAGCAAAATATTTGTCTATTTTAAACGCGTATTATGATAATACTACTAAAATTGTGTCATATTTTCAACTTCGTTGTAGCTCAAGACACCCAAGTGGTAATTGGTCATATCTGAAGCTATCTATCTCTGTCTGTTTCCCACTTGCTGTACCTTCCAGTCATTCAACACAGTGCCTTCAGGAAGCTCGAACTGAACTCATTTTTTTTTTATTTTAGTTGTTGTTGAAGGGAAAAAATCGAACTTGCTGATTTATTATAGCTTGTTTCCCCAGTCAGTGCCCGTTGTATCTTTCTGGGGCGCAAAGCGGGATTATATTTTGGGCCCCCAAATGTACCTTACTTGTATTTTATCTAGTGACAGTTAAACTCATAAAAGCATTGAAATAATATTAATAGTTATCCCTCTTAATATCCCTCGGACACCGTCGAAGAAGGTACAACAAGAATATTAAAATCATGTTAGCCTTGGTTATAAAACCGCTAGATTGCTCCAAGAACTTTCAAAGTGCATTATGTAACACCAACTGAGGTACCCGGCGTTGCCCGGGCCAAAAGAGCGAACACTTTAATCCCATTTGTTCTAGTTCAATCTTTCTTTCTACTCCAGAAAGACCATGTGCCTCTTATGCTTTTGAAGAGGGATTATAAGAGGGCCAGGAACTTCCTATTTCAGGTTTTGCAGACTAACGCACAGTATTTGCGCGCACTTGTTTACTGTTACCGGTGACCTCAGATGACCCTGGAGGTCAACCTCACATAGCCTATGTCCGTAATGGAGATCATGTGAGTCTCCATGCCAAAAATTGGGTTGCAGGGTCCAGTCGTTCCAGTGTGTATTACAGGTGACCTCAAATGACCTCCGACAGCGACCTCAAATGACCTCGGAGGTTAACCTCACATATCCTATATCCGAACTGGAGGTGATGTGAGGCTTCATGCCAAAAATTGGGTTGCAGGAGCACCCAGCGTTGCCCAGGCCAAACAGGCGAGCATCGGTGACCTCAAATGACCCAGATCTGAATTTTGGCCCCCTTAAAACCATCCCTGGGTCACCTTGATTCAAAATATATTTGGGTCTGGGGGTCTCTGGCCCTTGGTTTGGACGTGATTGACGGACAAACAAACAATGCGGCTCTTATATAAATATATATATATATATATATATATATATATATATATAAATATATATATATATATATATATATATATTGCCAGACTCCTCAATCCCGTTTGGGGTGGCCACAAACAAATCGCCTCCAAGTCGCCCTGTCCCCCGCCATTTCACTCCCCTGCTCCCAACTCACACCCCCCTCTCTCATATACCTCTCCACCCCATCTCTCCATCTCATCCAGGGATGTTCTACGTACGATAATTATCGTATTTGTACTATAATTTGGGATGCTTGTACGATGTACGATACCACATTAAAAAAATACGATAATTTTTGTCTATTTCAGCTTCCCTAGATTTTTTTTTTTTTTTTTTTTATATATACTGCAGGTTAACAACACTCACTATTCCCGCCACACGGTTCATTGTGCTCACACCCCAGTAACCCACGCTTCCCATGAGTCACTCACGAAATTCCTTTCCCCTCCCAGTCCCATGGGAGGTCAGGGCCAAGCCCGGCCGACCCCATAAATGTCAAGGACTTAGAAGTTCAAACTTTACTTGGTGTTTGGTAGTGGTCTGGTTCAATGCCCTGGCCAAGCTGTAGTGCTGCTGTACCCACTACCCACTCTGTAACTTTGTATAGGATTTCAGTAAAGTCGTAAGTACAGTTGATATGCTGGTATACATAAAGCTTTGTAGGACATTCTTAATTTCTTACCGGAAAACGTGAGTGTAAGGAAGGCAAAACTAATGTACCGTCTTAATTACTAGTTTGTATTCACCTAATTGTGATTTTCCTGGATTGACTCAGTCAAGCTCATGATGCCCCGTCTACATTTACCATTTCATCATACTTTTTTTACACACCATCTCGTCTGGTAACTTGTTTTAATTGAAAATTTACCTGTACGATAATTTTAGGGTAAGATACGATAATTTTCATGCTACGGTACGATATATTGGGTCTCTGGGCAGAACATCCCTGATCTCATCCTCGGCCTCCCCCTCCCTCTTTCCCCCTCCACCTCACTCACATACACTCTCTTCGTCAGTCTTTCACCCTCCATCCTCTCCACATGACCAAACCACCTCAGTGTGTTCCTCATAACGCTTCCTATCACATCCACATCCACACCACAACGCTCCTTTATATCCTCATTCGTCAGCCTGTCTCTCCATGTGACTCCACAGGCTCCTCTTAAATAACTCATTTCCACGGCTCTCACTCTTGACTTGTGTCCTTCCAACAACGTCCAAGCTTCACTTCCGTACGTTAGAGTTGGTATCACAATACTGTCATGTAGTAACTTTTTCACTTCCATGCTCACTTCCCTGTTTCTTATCACTGCTTTCAAAGAACCAGCAACGTTTCTTCCCTGCTGTACCCTTTCAAGCACTTCACCCTCCAAACCTCCATCCTTACTCATCACACTACCCAAGTACTTAAACATACTCACATTTTCCAATTCCTCACCATCCAACCTCGCTGTACATTCACTGACTTCACCTCTCTCAAAGACCATCACTTTACTCTTCCCTACATTCACCTTTAGATTCCGTTTCTTACACTCTCCCAAACTCATCCACCAAGCCTTGCAGCTCCCCTTCGTCTTCGTTTATATATATATATATATATATATATATATATATATATATATATATATATATATATATATATATATATATATATATATATATATAATATATTGCCAGAAGCCTCAATCCCATTTGGGGTGGCCACAAACAAATCGCCTCCAAGTCGCCCTGTCCCCCGGCGTCTCATTGCCCTGCACACAGCTCACGCCCCCCTCTCTCATATACCTCTCCACCCCATCCCTCCATCTCATCCTAGACCTCCCCCTTCCTCTTCCCCCTTCCACCTCACTCACATACACTCTCTTCGTCAGTCTTTCACCCTCCATCCTCTCCACATGGCCAAACCACCTCAGTGTGTTCCTCATAACGCTTCCTGTCACATCCACATCCACACCACAACGCTCCTTTATATCCTCATTCGTCAGCCTGTCCCTCCATGCGACTCCACAGGCTCCTCTTAAATAACTCATTTCCACTGCTCTCACTCTTGACTTGTGTCCTTCCAACAACGTCCAAGCTTCACTTCCGTACGTTAGAGGTGGTATCACAATACAGTCATGTAGTACCTTTTTCACTTCCATGCTCACTTCCCTGTTTCTTATCACTGCTTTCAAAGAACCAGCAACGTTTCTTCCCTGCTGTACCCTTTCAAGCACTTCACCCTCCAAACCTCCATCCTTACTCATGACACTACCCAAGTACTTAAACGTACTCACATTTTCCAATTCCTCACCATCCAACCTCGCTGTACATGCACTGACTTCACCTCTCTCAAAGACCATCACTTTACTCTTCCCTACATTCACCTTTAGATTCCGTTTCTTACACACTCTCCCAGACTCATCCACCAAGCCTTGCAGCTCCCCTTCGTCTTCACTCAACAACACAGTATCATCTGCAAACAACAGTACAGGGAGTTTCCAAACACTATCCTCTCTCACCAGGGCCACTCCAACATCCACTACCCTACCTTGTACCTCTTTTATTACCCCATCCATGTACAGATTGAACAACCATGGAGACATGATACATCCCTGTTTCAACCGAACTTTCAAAGAGAAAAATTCACGTAGTTCACCATCCACACGCACTGCAGCCTTCGCACTATCGTACATACTCTTCACAGCATTCAACAACTTCCCATCTACTCCATATATTCTTAACACTTTCCACAATCCTTGTCTATCCACCCTGTCATATGCTTTCTCCAAATCCATGAAAGCCGCATACAACTTCCTTCCCTCCTCTAGAAACTTTTCCACTAAAGATCTAAGAATGAATATCTGATCTACACAACCTCTTCCCTTCCTAAAGCCTCCCTGTTCTTCTCCAACTGATTCCTCTGTTCTTTTTCTAACTCTGTCAATAAGTATCCTACCATACACTTTTCCTATTATACTAAGAAGACAAATATCCCTATGATTACCACACACTTCTTTTTCCCATTTTCCTTTGTACAATTGATAGCTAGATAGATATAGATATAGATATAGATATATACAATATATATATATATATATATATATATATATATATATATATATATATATATATATATACATATATATATATATATATATAAAGAGAGAGAGAGAGAGAGAGAGATCTATATCTATATCTATCTCTCTATCTATATATATATTTATCTCTCTCTCTCTCTCTCTCTCTCTCTGTATATATATATATATATATATATATATATATATATATATATATTTATGTGTGTGTGTGTGTGTGTGTGTGTGTGTGTTTATACCAAGCTCCCAAATTCGAATTTCTGCGTTGTAATTTTTCGCAGTTGCAGCTTTAATGACAGCCCACTTTGTTTAGGACTGGTACGATAGTGTTTGACTCCGACCGTAAATTGCCTGAACGAGGTGTTTGTCAGGTGGTAAGAAGGGGAGTTTACGAGTGTGTGAGCTAGGCAGTGTGGGTATATCGACGCTGGGCTGATGGTAGTGCTGTCACGTGGCAGGACAGAGCTGGCAGGATAAGTCTGTGGAGTGGACGTGGACTGCGTGAAGATGATGTCAGATACATGGTACAGCCACTGTAATGCTGACCATTGACATACATATCGGGCGACTTGGTAGCTCGGTCGATGTGCTGCTGGTCTCACATTCGGGATATGTTCTGAACTACTGAGTTTAATTTTCAGTGACTTTCACTGAAGTTATTGGGTAAATTCTCATAAATTTAAGTCTGACCACAGCAACTGCCCCCGAGATATAGGCCCTGAAGCCTTTGCCCAGAGTCGGACACATAAAAAAAAAAAAAAAAAAAAAAAAAAAAAAAAAAAATGGAACAAGAAAGGTCACTCAGGGAAGTTAGCACATGTGACTGAGGGTCAAACAATTTACCTTCGCCCAGTTACTCAATAATTCGTATTACCTCATTGCTGCCCGACCTTTAACACTTCCACTTATAAAGGTCAAATTACATCAAAGTTTATTTAGTTGGCATTATTCTGTGACCCTTTGAACTTTTCCCATGACACTGACCTTCGATTGATTGTTTTCAAAATTGTGTCTCTTTATCCTCTCTATATGTTAAATCCTTCCACAAAGTTTGCTGTAAATCGTATAAAAACTTTATGAATATCTTGCCATCTGACCTTGACCTTTGACCTATTTTTCTTGAAAATAATAGGTTAATGCCATGACTCATCCTCGACCCTTCCACAAAGTTTGGTCCAACTGAGTCATTTTGTTACCGCACAGACACACGGGCTGAATTTTGACCGTACCCTGTGACCTTTGATTGTTCTTAATATCGATCCCTTACGTTTTCATTACCCTCATCCCTACCACCAGGTTTGGTCTCAATCAGGTAAAATCAGATTCATCTGATTTTGCTAAGCCAAAACACATATATGATCTAAACCTCTGACCTTCACCTTTCATCTACTGTTCTAAAAAACAAAATGTCAATTCCATAGGCGTCCCTCTACCCCCACCCAACATGGTTTAAACAGATTAAAACTCAGTGAGATTTTGATTCTCTCTCTCTCTCTCTCTCTCTCTCTCTCTCTCTCTCTCTCTCTCTCTCTCACACACACACACACACACACACACACACACACACACACACACACACACACACACACACACACACACACACACACACACACACACACACCAAAATAAAACGCCCTTTCTCGTTTCACGAACGCGGGTGTAATAAAATCTACACCATGCAATAGTCTTCTGTCATAACCTGTTCTGTATTTGACCCTCCTGCGTCCTAAGCTCCTTACCACTGGGGCGTGAGGGGCTTTGAAGTTTGGTTTGTAACTTAAAGCGTTATTTCATGGCTTTTTGCCTCTCTCTTTTCGTGGTTCACAGAAAGCTCGGATCTTCTCTACAAACAGAATGTTACAGCCAAAAATAACCCTTTCTCACACTGGAAAAATATGGACTGAGAAGGGGCATTTGTAGTATAAATGGACTGTGTGAATATCCAAGTGTTATATTTCCATGTCTAGGTGTGTGCCTGTCTTCGGATTTGAAAGGCCAAGTTGTGAACATATGATGCAACACACACCCTCTGAAAGTTGTTTAAGAACTGTGTTCTGATCACAGGTCGATGCAACGAAAAATATATGGCAAACTCGATAATCTTTGAGTCGCCTCGCCGTCAGGCTGCGGAATTGCATGAAAGCTTAATCCTCCTCTCCCCCTGTTACTTATTTCATTACCTTACTGGTTAACAAAGTATATTAGCTCCTAGTCCCAGTTTACCAGACAGGACAACTGAGGTTATGAATGAAAGTTCGACGCTGCTGCCTTAATGACTCTTATGTTATTAATTGATATAATTTTCTAAACGTTTTTCCCTGCTCCCCCCTACTTATCATTTTACATATGTTTTCAGCTCCTAAAATAAGGTATCATATTCTTACTATACTCTGTTACTCACAGGCAAGAAAGGGTCATTAGGTCTGTTTATGCTGTCTTTCCTTTATACTCTTGAATTTGCAGCCTGTTTCACACACACACACACACACACACACACACACACACACACACACACACACACACACACACACACACACTATCAAAAAGGGGGGTAAACAGGTTTTTAATTATGGAATAAAAGTTTTAGGTTTTACTTTACTCTGGCTTACGTCGCCAATGCTCAGAAAACGAGAAATTTATCAACTTTTTCTTCAAACACTACTCAACAAGGAATAATCACAGATGCTGAATTAGTAAGCACTGTCGACCTATAGAGAAAGAACCTACCCCTGACAATTAATAATTCACCCTGGAATTTCTTTCGTCTCTCCTAGCTTGTGCGAACGGTTTAATTATGAACTAATATGAAAGAAATGACTTAACTACCAGTCATGATAAAGAGAAGTTTGTGTAAGCTGGGAGGAAAGTAAATAAGGAAGAACGATTTGGAAAAACGAAACACGATTTTACATTTAATCGAGTTCAGAAGGAAATCTGTAAATTTATTAATTACAACAAAACGAATGCTTACGTTACAGGAGACCTTAAAGCAAGAAAATTCGCTCACTTACGCACTCAGGCTACGTAACCTAACACTGTTACTCTAGAAAACGGAAAGAAAATGCTGTTAAATGGAGTTATGTATAGCCACAGAACTGTGAGGAGCCTGTGTGATCTGCTGAAGCCAAGATACTCGTACTGCCAAGACACCAGGGTTGGCCTCCGCTCATTGCTGCTGCATCACACTGTCCTGCCAATGTCCATCGCTTAGGGCTGCCAGTCTTAGACTCAGTGAATGGAGAGGTATGGATTCACAGAACTACGAGAAGACTGGATGATCCGCTGCCCAAGACACCAGGGTGGCCGTTGCTGATCACTCTGCATTGCACTGCTCTGCCCTACGTCTGTCTCACGGGGCTGCCAGTCTCCGATTGCCAATGGTTACACGGGAGTGACGGGATGCGGGGCATGATCGTGGGAAGAGGGCTGAGCTTCCTCTTCCAGCGGTTACAGGGGCAGGGCGAACGATATGTACTATTATTTTGCCCAGTGGTACGCCAGTGTCTGTGCTTATAAACAGTCACTTCCGAAACAATTATATGTCTTGGATATTCCAGTCGAAGTGCAGATGTGGGACGGTTAGTAAGTAATTGAGCGAAGTTCACTGAGATTTCCTCTAGCATTCGTAGACGCCAATAATCATACAGTGTCGCGAATTCGTGACACACACACACACACACACACACAAACACACACACACACACACACCAGCCACAAGAGAGCAAGAATCACAAAGTGGTACAAGTGTAGACAGTGTAAACTTCGTTGGTACAGCATTTTCCAAGTGGTGGCCTCAAATTGTCCCCCAGGTGGCTCTCGTGGTGCCTGGTGCCTCACCCATTTTTGGTTTGTGACCCCATACTCGTCTCTTTGTTTGGGTCTAGGCTTACCTTCTCGGATCTCTTAGTCTATCTATCTATCTATCTATCTATAGCCCGACGCCCTAATCCCGCAAAGGGTGGCCGCATACAAAACGCCTCCATGTCGCTCTGTCACCCACCGTTTGACTACCCTCCCCCCAACTCACCCCCCCCTCCCTCATATACCTCTCAACTTCATCCCTCCACCTCATCCTCGGTCTACCTCTCCCTCTCCCTCCCTCCACCTCACCTACATACACCCTCTTAGTCAGTCTTTCGTTCTCCATTCTCTTCACATGTCCAAACCACCTCAGTGTATTTCTCCTAATCTTCTCAACCACATCCACATCCACCCCACAGCGTTCCTTCACTTCTTCATTCGTCAACCTGTCCCTCCACGTCACTCCACATGCTCCTCTCAAGTAACTCATTAGTAACTCTCTTAGAACCTTGAAAAATAATATGGCATCTTTTTATTTCATTTTCACCTGATTCTCAAGTGTGACATCCGACTAATATATGACAGTAAATTATAAGTTTGAAAAGTATTAGAATTTCAAGCATTGTCTTGTAGGCGAGTGAACATAATGTGTACCACCTGAAGGTGTGTGTGTGTGTGTGTGTGTGTGTGTGTGTGTGTGTGTGTGTGTGTGTGTGTGTGTGTGTGTGGGTGGGTGGGTGTGACGGAGTGGACTTCTTATGGTCTGGTTCATTATTTGGTTTGCTCAGTGATGACTGGAGGAGGAATTTTTATTCAGACATCTCTACAGCGATATCAGTTTGCAGAGCAGGTGATCAGGATCCAGATTCCAGTGTTTAGCCATGGTGCACGACCACCTGCTGGTAGGGGAATTGAGAAGTTGTTCCTTCAGTATCATTATGGTCAGTCATATCACAACAACCATTCTGGCTTCTGAAGCTCAACTGAAAATGCAATATAAGACACATGAAGGTATTCTGGTAAAGGTAGCCTGGCCTCAAGATGCTTGTGTACTTGTTTCTGGTTCTCCGCCTGTGCTGTCACTGTGGCCATTAACCCCTACAGCTCGGGTGATGGACAATGCCGTCCAAATTGGGTGCTTTGGGGGTCTTGGATGATTGACATAGATGTTTTGCTTTTCCTTCCAGTGTTTGCCCCATTTTCCGTGGTGTCCAGAGCGTGAAGCAGGCATTTAGGGGGATAAGTGAGTGACAGTGCCAGTCTTCCTTGGGAAACTGGATTGGTAGGAATGATGATTTCCACTTCCACATTGCCTGATCCATTTGCTACAGCTGGCAGTTAGCTGGTCCCCAACTGACACTCACCACCTCCACCCCTGCCAGGACTCCCACTCATGCACGGTAGAAGTTGGGTGAAAATGAGACTAGGAGGGAACTGCAAGCACTCATGACTGGAACGTCACTCAGCCATATCGCAGAACTTCGGCCTATCAGAATTCTCTCATTCCCTGAACTGCATCTTTCTGGAACTCGCTTCCTCAAAGTTGTTCCCCTCCCAACTTCACCCTACAGCTGTTCAGGTCCAACTGTTACAGACATTTCATGAATGGAGGACACCAGTAATCTGGTGTATGGATTATTTTTGTATTCATTTGTTTTTCCTTCCTCTGTTCTGTTATTTGAAAAAAAAAAAAAAAGTGACAGTAGTGCCATTGTCAAGTGGGTAGACAAATCCTAAGGAGGGAAATTGCCAAGGAAATTACCACGCCCTCTTGTGCCTCCGCTCATAGCTCCTTGCCACCACTCCAGAGTGACCCTGATGGTCCCCCAGAGATAGAGAATTTCCCCCACCCTTCTGAGGCCTTAGGAAAGTCTTCTGAGGCGTCTCTGTGGACAATAGGCGAATGTCCAGAAGTCACGTGCAACATAAACACTACATTATGACCCCACAGCCTCCATCACAGCGCCTTTGCTGTGTTCATGCATCATCACCTTCTTACCAGCACCCACATTGCCCAAGCCTGAGCCTTTGCACTATACAGAACATAGAAAAACAAGTGACATAGAACAGTAAGGAAAATACCGGTGTAGTGAAAAGCTGTTTTTATAAATGTTTGGACAGGCATTCATTTAATGAAGTAAGATTATAGAAAAAAGTGCGATATACCTAAGTAGGTGGAGAAGCCCATCATCCACCCACTTAGTGCAGCGGTACTCTATTTTAGGGTAGCTCTACACTGAGTGGCAAACCAAATGATTTCCTGTAAACCAGGAAATCATTTATAAAGCTGCGTGGTAACCTTATAACCAACCAACACAAGTTCCCTACGTGACAACAAGTGGGTTGGCGGAGGGTTAGTGCCACTCCACGAAAAACGACTAAAAATAAGAACAAGAAGTCTCGGACCAGGACTGACAAACAGGTGACGACTGAGGGCCGAACAAAGAACATGGTGCAGATTGCGACATGGAATGTAAGAGGTTCGAATGATGAGGTGAAAGAAAGACTGTCCAGGTGCCTGAGGATGCAAAAGTGGATGTATGTGGAATAACGGAGACAAAATGGAGAGGTGAGACTGTGAGAGAATGGGAGTATGGATGGGGTATATGGGCGGAAGTAGGTGAGAATGGGAGGGCAAAAGAAGGAGTTTGTATTATTGTGTGCATGAAATGGAAGGAGATTATAAAAGAGTATTGATCCGTCGGCTCAAGTGTGGGTAAGATTGAAAGCCAGACTACAAATGTGGGCATTTATGTGTGTGTATGCATTAACGCAAGATCGTCCTAGTTGAGTGAAAACAGAATTCGGAACAAATGTGGAGATGTGCATGGATAGGTCAAAAAGGAATGAGACTGTTTTTGATTGGAGATATGATTGGAAAAGTAGGGAATGTGAAGGTGCATAGGGTAGTTGGTGAGTGGGGTGTGCCTGCAGCTGTGGATGAGAATGGCAATGCTCTAGTGGACATTTGTGCAGGAAGGGGATTAATGATAGCCAATACCTTCTTTAGACAAAATGATCCACAGGTATACGTGGCGAGTGATGAGAAGGGAGGGTGGTGAACTGAATGAACGGAAGGCAATGATTGATTATGTGCGTGTGGATGATAGCATGAGAAGGAGTGTAATGGATGCAAGAGCATACAGAGGTTGGGAGAGTAGACTTACTGACCACCACTTGGTGATGGTGAAAGTCAAGGTTGAAATGAAATGGAGGAGAAGGAGATGGGAAGGACGGGTGGAAGTACTCCATAAAAGGAGGATAGAAAGATTGAAAGAGGATGGACAAAAGGAAGAATATATGAGAGAAGTGGAGGAGGAATTGGGTAAATATGATTTGGAGCGGATAGGGAACATGGAAGGTGTGTCCAAGATATTCACAGAAGAAATCTGTGTAGCATGTGAGGTGGTGTGTGGGGTGAAGAGAAGACGAAAGGGAGTACAAGGAACCGCATGGTGGAATGAAGAGGTGAGACAGGCTATGGCGCAGAAGAAGCAAGCATATAGTGAGTGGATGAGGAACAGGGGCGTGGAGGAAGTCGAGAGACAGAAGAGAGAGTTATATGCAGAGAGGAAGAAAGAGGTGAAATGACTAGTATGAGAGAGTAAGAAAAGAGTGGATGAGGAAGTTGGAAGGAATTTGACTGTAAAGTAGAGGGAATGTAAGAAAATGTTCTGGAAAGATATAAAGAGAGTTTGACGTGATGATAAAAAAATAAGTGGGGGAGTGAAAGATAAAAATGGCAGGTTGATAGTGGAGAAGGGAGAAAAAGTGAGCAGATGGAGAGAACACTTTCAGTAATTGTTGAACATAGACAATGTAAGTAAAGCGAGTATAAGTGGCTGGGGAATGGATGGGAGAAGGGGGGAGGTGAGAAGAGAGGAAGGAATCAGTAGGATGGAGGTAGTGGAAGCAATGAAGAAAGTCAAATTGGGGAAAGTCCCAGGAATTGATGGAATGTGTGGTGAAATGCTGAAACATGAGGGAGATATTGTAATAGAATGGATGTGAAAGATGTGCAGATAGGCGTGAGAGGAAGGTAGAGTCACGGAGGATTGGAAGTCAGGTATAATTTTTCTCCTGGACAAAGGAAAAGGGAGAAAAGAAGTGTGTGGTAACCATAAGGGCATTTGTCTACTTATCATTATAGGAAAAGTATATCGTAGGATACTTATTGACAGAGTTAGAGAAAGAACAGAGGAATTAATTGGAGAAGAATAAGAAGGTTTAGGAAGGGAAGACGTTGTGTAGATAAGATATTCATTCTTAGGTCTTTAGTGGAAAAGTTTCTAGAGAAGGGAAAGAAATTGTATGCGGCCTTCATGGATTTGGGAAAAAGAATATGACAGGGTGGATAGACATGGAATGTAGAAAGGTTTAAGGATATGTGGAGTACATGGGAAGTTGTTGAATGCCGTGAAGATTATGTAAGAGGGTATTAAGGCTACGGAGAGTGTGGATAGGAAACATAGTTACTTTTTCTATCTTGGATTGAAGCAGGGATGTGTCATGTCCCCATGGTTGTTAAATCTGTATATGGATTGGGTTATAAATGAGATACAAGATACGGCAGTGGATGTTGGAGCGACCCGAATAATAACGGGTAGTGTCTGGAAACTCCATGTACTGTTGTTTGCAGATGATACTGTATTATTAAGTGAAGACGAATAGGAACTGCAAGGCTTGGTGAATGAGTCTAGGAGTGTGTGTAAGAAACGGAATCTAAAAATGAATGTATGGAAGAGTGGTTATTTTTTTTTTTTTAATAACAGAACAGAGGAAGGTAAAACAAGTGAATAAAAAGAAAAAAAAATCCACACACCAGATTACTGCTGTCCTCTGTTCATAAAATATCTGTAACAGTTAGACTTGAACAGCTGTAGGTTGAAGTCTGGAGGGAAACAACTCTGGGGAAGTGAGTTCCAAAGAGATGCAGTACGGGGAATGAAAGAATTCTGATAGGCAGAAGTTTTGCAATATGGCTGAGTCACACTCCAGTCATGAGCGCTACCGGATGCCCGTGTAGCACGAGGGAAGGCATGGAGAGGTGGCACCATGGACGCAACTTCGTCTGAGCATTTGTCATAAAAATATCTGTAAAATAATGCAAGGGAGGCAACATTCCTTCTTACCTGTGGAGGAGGTAGTTTATTTGTAATGGCAGGGTTGTTAATAATTCTAACAGCCTTGTTCTGAATTTTGTCTAATTGTTTTAATGCAACCTCTCCACATCCATTCCACAAAGGTGATCAATATTCAAGCTGAGAGCGCACATGACTCTTATAAATTACAGCTAACTGCTCGTCAGTGAAGAAGTTACGGACTCTGTACATTAATCCAAGTTTCTTTGAGGCAGTTTTAGCAAGTGATCTAACATGAGAGGGCCAGCTGAGGGCATTGGTAAGTGAGACGCAGAGAATTTCAGTACTTTTGGAGATCGGAATATTAGTAGCACTGAAGGTAATATACGAATCTGGCAATATCTGTCTATTAGTAAATTGTATATATTTAGTTTTACTAGCAATAAATGAGACAAGGTTATTTTGTCCCCATTCACTGATCGCAGATAGGTCTTGATTTATGGAGATGGCTGTACTGAGTTGAAAGGTAGAGATATTAGACTTTGTAAATGGGTGTCTGAGTATGAATGAACTATGTAGTGTTGAGTCATCTGCATATGAGTGGATGGGATTGTGGGTGACAGATAAGAGATCATTAATATGAACCAGGAACAGGGTTGGTGCCAGAACTGATCCCTGCAGCACGCCGGCGTTAATTGAGTGGAAATTGTAGTATACATCATCTACTTTTACTTTTATTTTTCTGTCACTAAGATATGAAGAAATCAAAGGAACAAAAGACGTTAGTCCATAGCAAGGAAGTTTGGACAGCAGGGAACGGTGCCATACTCTGTCAAAAGCTTTAGAAATATTAAGGGCTACTGCATGAGTTTCTCATGTAGGTCAATTGATTGATGGATAGTATGAGTCAGGAGACTGAGTATGTCAATGGTGGATCTTTCGTGGCGAAAACCATATTGTATATCACTAACTAAGTTGTTGGATTCAAGATGTTTAACAATGTGCTTATTAATTACAGTTTCAAATACTTTACCAAGAGAAGATGTGACTGCTCTTGGTATGTAATCAGAGGGGTCAGAGGAACTTCCTTTCTTCGGAATTGGGTGGATATTGGCTTCTTTCCATGAATTTGGGAATGAAGAAGTACGTATGCATAGTCTGAATAATCTAGCTAGAACAGAGGCAAGTTCTGGGGAACACTTTTCAAAACAACTGGCGGAATTCCATCTGGGTCTGGAGCTTTGTTGGTAGGTAAATTGTCTAGGATAGATTTTACAATCTTGTCTGTATTTTAAGTGGAACAATTTCGGGAGAGTTAAGTTCTAGTACTGGGAAGTTCTGGCTGGCATCGTCTATGGTAGAATTTTTTGGCAAATGTACTGGCAAAAATATATGCTTTCGCACGTGGGTCATTTGTAATGTTGCCGTCTGAAGATTTCAGTGGGGGAACGGATGATGGCTTGTTAAAGTTATTATTGAAAGAATTAAGAGTTGACTAAAATATTCTACTGTTATTAGGGTTGTTATGTAGTTTTGATGCTTGATTATGAAGAAAGTTAGATTTAGTGTTATGGTCTTTGAGAGGAATGAAGCCACTGAATGTACAGTGAGGATGGATGAGGAGGAAGTGGAAAATGTGAGTGCGTTTAAGTACTTAGGTAGTGTGATGAATAAGGATGGAAGTTTAGAGGGTGAAGTGAGTAAAGGGTACAACAGGGAAGAAAAGTTGCTGGTTCTTTGAATGTAGTGTTAAGGAACAGGGAAGTGAGCATGGAAGTAAAAAGGTCATTGCATGACAGTAGTGTGATACCAACTCTAACGTATGGAAGTGAAGCTTGGACCTTGTTGGGAGGACACAAGTCAAGAGTGAGAGCAGTGGAACTGAGGTATCTGAGAGGAGCATGTGGAGTTACATGGAGAGACAGACTGGCAAATGAGGAAGTGAAGGAGGGTTGTAGTGATATCGTGGATGTGATAGAAAGCATTAAGAGAAATACATTGAGGTGGTTTGGCCATGTGGAGAGAAGAGAGAGCGAGAGACTAACGAGGAGAGTGTATGTGAGGGAGGTTGAGGGAGAGAGAGGGAGAGGGAGGCTGAGGATGAGATGGAGGGATGGAGTGGAGAGGTACAAGAGAGGGGAGGGGGGGATGAGCTGGGAGTGGGGCAGTGTAGTGGCAATGGACAGGGCGACATGGAGGCGATTTGTTTGTGTCACCCTTTACGGGATTGAGGCGTGTTACAATAGATATAATTTTTCCCCATTATGCAGTTATCGTAATGTTCTTTTTCTTTTTCTTCTTGCTTCATCCTTTTTTCTCTATTATATTATAACATCACAAGCTACCAACAGCTTGGAAACAAGATGAAGTAATCTTTATCATCATTATGGTAAGCTACTGCATATAACCTCCACCACCACCACCATCAACATCATCATACAATTATCAGTAGACTTGTCATTTGTAACCTATATCAAAATTGCCATCATCATATCCAGCAATATCATAGTAACCTACTGCATATCACACTGATCGTCATATTCATCATTACCATTCCATATATTACCATGACGCCGGAAATCGAACCCGGGACTCTCAGGTGAGAGCCAGGCAACAATCCACCACGCCACAACCAGGCAAAAGTTACCTCACATTGTCACAATCTTGTCACCAAAGTCCCTCCATCCCCACTGTGGGCCTCAAGAGGGTGAGATAACCCCCAGGCACTTGGGCAACTTGATGCTTTTAATCTGTCGCAAGCACTTACGGCAAGTCATCACTATCTTAATTAATTCATTTAACATTATACTCATAATTGGTAACAGACATCTACATCACCATCATTATCATCATTACCATCGCCATCAGTATCACTGTTACCAGCATTAGGTACGTTAGATCACGGCCACCACTATAATACAGCATCACAAGCTATAAGGAAGGTAGGAGGCGAGATGAAGTAAGGTGCAGCGGCCTGGGACTCTACTACACCTGGACTGAGTTCAAACCTTCACCTAAGACTCGTGTCTGCCTCCTTTTCTTTATTTCCTTCTTCCTTTCCTTTATATTCTTTTTCTTTTTCTCTGCTTTCCATTTTCTTTCCCTCATTCTTATTTCTCACTATTTTTTCTTTTCATTTTCAATATTCGTACTCTTTCCTTTCTCTTTCGTAATCATATTGCATGTTTTGGGGGGATGCTTCTTGCATCTCCTTTGTTTTTTAATGTTTTAATCCCCTCACTTTTTTTTCTTTTTCAGTCTTTTCTTCATTGCTCTTTTTCTTTCGTTTTTGCTCTCACCACTAACAGTACAAGCAACAAGAGACAAGGTGAAGTAAGGTGGGGCGGACTGGAACTCCACACACCTGTACCGACTTAACATGTTTATTGTGTACGCTTTATTTTCGTTTTTTTCTCCCCATCTTTTTTTATTTCCCCTCATTTCATGGTTTGTTTTTCTATCGTTCTCCTTATCGTCTCATTTCTTCAGAGTCCTTCATTCTCTGCCTTTCTTCCCCATTTTGTCAGGTCCTTTCCAATTTCCTTCTTTTATCTTTCATTTTCTTTCTTTATTTTCCCCCTTATCTTTCTCCTTATTAGTATTTTTCTCCCTCCTTTTTTTTTTCATTACATACTGCAGCAATAACTGATCAAGGGAAGTAATAGCCAATATCAAGTAAGGTGTGGTGGCCTGGCACACAAAAATACTGCACAGGTGTCTGGAACTCCATCCTAATAATTAAGAATCTCTTTTACGGCTCCATCTTTCTCATGTCCTTTTTCTTTCTCCTTTCATTTGTTTTCCTTACTACTTTTGGTTCGTTTTCTACTTTACTCTTTTCTTCTTTTCACTGAGTTTTTCTTTTTTCCTTTGTATCTTATTTTAGTCCAATTGGTGAGAGAGTTCAAATACCTAGGTACAATGATAGAAAAGAGAGGAAAATGTGCAAAAGAAGTGGAAAGTAGAACTGGTGCAATGAAGGCCTTGATAAGAAACAGAGGCTTGAGTGTTACAGCTGCACGAGGCTTACATGAAGGAGTGTTAGTGCCAACTTTAACATATGGATGTGAGACTATGGTGTGGCAAGAAAATGAAAATTCAAGAGTAAGAGCAGTGGAGATGGGACTGCTGAGGAAAGTATGTAGAGTACAGAGGGTGGATAGGATACTAAATAATGTGATTCATGAAAGATGTGGAGTGAGGAAGTCGGTGGACACCAGAATCGAAGAGAGTGTACTGAGATGGTATGATCATGTGGAGAGAAATGAAGACAATAGATTAGTGAAAAGGGTATATCTGAGAGAATTTGAAGGAGGGAGGAGGCGAGGTAGGCCAAATAGAAGGTGGAGAAAATGGTGGATGAGTGTGTGAGGAAGAGAGGTTTGGAAGTCGGTGAGGCTAGAGAACTGACAAGAGATCGAGCTGGCTGGATGAAAGTTGTGAGGAGGAGTGCATGATCAGGGATTTGGCACCCCTTTTTAACGTGGCAGCGTCCGGAGTGACTCTATCGGATACGTTTATGTGAAGCTACAAAAGGTGGTGAATGTTTTTGGTGTATACGATAAAGCCAGGATTCCGGGGGCTTGAATGATAAGTGAATGGGATCGTGGCCCATTGGATTGGGCAAATTTGGGCTGTCTGGACATTGCTACTCCTCGCCCTATCCTAGGGCCGGAATGATGATGATGACGATGATGATTCTCTTTTATAACGACTTTTTGTCTTTTACGTCTTTTATCCCAGTCATACCTTTTCTTGTACTTTCTTTTTTTTCTTTTTAATTCTGTCTCCTTGTTCACCGTTATTTTCAGTATATTACCGCAGTACACGGTGTAAGGAAGGTAGGAGGCGAGAAGAAGTAAAATTATCATCATCCGTGCTAACACCACCATCACTACTAGCATCATCATTACCATCAAAATTATTGTCCATAACGTAATCATTATCTTCATCAAACTTACCTAGATAAACATCACCATCACCATTTCAGTCATCACAATGAACCTGCATATCCATCAGCATCATCATCACTACCATCCTCCTCATCATCACCACTATCAGCTACATCATATCAAAGCCACCACTAAAGTACATCATCACAAGCTACAAGAGAGGTTAGAGGCAAGATGAAGTAAGGTAGAGAGGTCTGGGAATCTTCTACACCTACACTCAGTTCAAAACATTCCACATTCATACATTATAGGATATCTCTCGCTCTGTTTTTGTATTCATTTCCTTGTCTTTCTTTCTTTCTCCTTTTCATTCTCCATCGAGCTATCTGTCTCTATATCTTTCTATGTACAGTATGTATCTATCTATCTCTCTATCTCCTACAACTGGACATCAGGTGGTCTTGGTTCGTTCTACCGAAATCAACACGTTCAAGACGATGACGTAATTTCTATTTCATTCTTGGCATCACTGTATGACTTAATTCAGGTAAGATCCCCTGAGTAAAGTAGGTGTTAATGTAGACAGTACCCAGCCCCTCCAGTTACAAAAGTCTACCCTAACCTACCTGCATAAAATCATCAGGACATTAGAAAAATACAATGAAGAACAAGGAGATGAGACCTGGCAAAGTCTAACGGCCTGGGTCTCGACACCAGAGGCCAGGAGTTCAAGCCCACCCGGCCTATCTCCTTTTTTGTCACGATTATTATTTCTCACCAACACTATTCAAAATCACCATTACCTTCACTATTAGCTTACTCATGTGTAGATCTAAGCTTTTCCACCACCACTACCACCACCATCATCATCATCAAAGTTAGCCCACATCACTGTTGAACATCAATAACATCATCACAATTATAGGTTGTGCAGAGTATGTTTTTTCTTGATATCAACATAGTCATTATAATCATCTTTATAATCATCAGTTTCCGTATAATGATGATCACCATCAATAGCGAGCAACAACCTACATCACAGTCACCGCCACAGTCACCATCATGATCATCATCATGATCATCATCATTTTCTTTCTTTCCAGTTGTCTTTTCTTCTGCATTATAGTACATCATCACAAGGTACAAGAGAGGTGGGAGGGGATATGAAGTAAGGTGCAGCGGCCTGGCACTCCACTACACCTGCACTGAGGTACATCCTCCATTCATTTATTTCATGTTTATTTTTACTTAAGCATTTTTTCCCTTTTGTTTCTTTTTATATTATCCATTTGTAGGTCTTTTGTTACTTAATATTATTTCTTTCGTTCTTTCTCCTTTCCCTTTCTTTTTTATTCAGTGTTCTTTTTATCCTCTTTTCAATATTTCTCCTTTACATAGCCTTTTTTTTTTTTCAATTTGCTCTTGCCATTATCAACTTTTATTTCATTTTCTTCCAACTATTTACTTTTTTTTTTTTTTTTTCTGTCTTAACCCTTCTGTTTTCTCTCCTTATCATGTTATATCACATGCTACCCGAGAAGTAGTATATGAGATGAAGCAAGGTTAGTATCGTCATTATTACTACCATACATCGCCATCATTACCACTAGCACATCATTATCATCATCATCATCATCATCATCAGTACTCATACTCTTGTTTGTGTTCATTTGTCCTCGTATTTTCTCCTTTTTCTTTCTTTGTTTTTACTTTCATTTCTCCTTCCATACTTTTTTATTTTAATTTCTCATTTACCCTAAGCAATTTCTATCTTGCTCATTAGCTTACTTTCAGCATTTATTTTCACTTTTTTCTTTAATTTTTCTTTTATGTCCTCTTTACTTTTCTTTCTCGTCGATATTACAGCATCACAAGGTACAAGAGGTAGGAGGCGAGATGAAGCAAGGTGGAGCGGCCTGGGACACTGCTACAGGTGTACTCAGATAACACCTGTACCATTTATACCTCCTTTAATTTTTTACCTCATTACTTTCTGTCCTTGTACTACGTTTCATATTTTGCATCATTCTCGTCTTTCCTTCTTCCTGTTTTCTTAGTCTCTTTCTTTGTTTCCCACTTTCTTTTTTGCTTGTCAATTCCTCTCTTTTCTTCTCTCACTTTCTCCTTTTCGTTCATTGTTTCGTTTCCTTTCTCTCCTTCTCATTTATCATTATTTGCTCACTCCACTTTTTTATTCCTTTATACTGTCTTTCTTCACTATATTATAACAATAAAGCAACAAGGGAAGTAGGAGCCAAGGTGAAGTAGGGTGGAGCCATCTGGGACACAAATGTTGGTGTCTGGAGTTCAGACCCCAATTCAGGCCATGGCTCTTTTTCCTTTTTCCTTTTCTTCCATGTTCACTTTTCTCCCTTCCTTCCATTTCCTTTTATTGTCACCTGTTTCTTGTTCGCTTTCCTTCTGTCCTTTTCATTCCTTTTTTTCTTATTAATTTTCTAATTTTTTTTCTTTCTCCCATCATTTGTTATCCGCTCTTTTTTTTTTTTTTTTTACTAAACCCATATATATATTTTTTTATACGAGGAAGAAGGAACCAAAGGCCATGAGCCCGCAATAAGAGTTCACTCCAAGAGAAAAACAAAATACAAGAGAGAGCCAAATTCAAGATCCATTCATTTCGAGATGCCTGGACACACTGCGTTTGAAAGACTGGACATCATAGGAAGCAGGAAATACAGAGGGAGACAGTTCCAGAGTTGACCTGTTGCATAAATGAAAGACTGGGAGTAACGGTTAACTCTTGCATTAGAGAGTTGGACAAAAAGGATGAGAGTTTGCTGCTAGACGGGTGCTACGCGCCCGTCGTAGAGGTGGAGGAATGCATGCAGACAGTTCAGAGGAGCAGTGACCATTAAAGTAGCGATAGAAAAGAGATAACATGCAACAGTGCGGCGAAGCGACAGAGGTTGAAGGGAGTCACTAAGAGGAGGAGAGTTAATGAGACGAAAAGCCTTTGACTCCACCCTATTGAGAAGAGCTGTGTGTGGGGAGCCTCCCCACACATGAGAGTTGTACTCCACACAGGGGCGGATAAAACCCCTGTATAGAGTCAACAATTGTGCAGGGGTAAAGAAAGAACGGAGTCGGCTTAGCACACCCAATCTCTTGGAAGCAGATTTAACAAGAGATGTAATATGATCTTTCCAAGATAAGTCCCGAGTAAATGAAACCTCAAGTATGTTTAAGGATGATGCAAGATTAAGCTGAATATTATTAAACGTTAGTGGGTATACCTGTGGAAGATTTTGTTGGGTTGATAGGTGTAAAAACTGAGTCTTTGATGCATTAAAATCAACAAGATTATTTTTACCCCAGTCAGAGATACGCACCAAGTCAGACATTAGGTGTGCCACAGCCTCATCCCTTCTTTGTTGAAGTAACTGCTGAGATGGGCGTTGCGGGAACCGAGTGGAAAGGTGAAGGGTGGAGTCATCAGTGTATGAGTGGATAGGATTAGATGTACAGCTTAGAAGGTCATTGATGAATAGAAGGAAGAGAGTTGGTGATAGGACAGAGCCCTGAGGAACACCATTGTTGATAGATCTAGGAGAAGAACGACGGCTGTCTACAACAGTGGCTATAGAACGACCAGAAAGGAAGCTAGCGATGAAGGCACAGATAGAGGGATAGAAACCGAAGGGCAGTTTGGAAATTAAAGATTTATGCCAGACTCGATCGAAAGCCTTTGAGATGTCAAGTGCAATGGCAAAGCTTTCGCCAAAGTCCCGAAAGGAGGATGACCAGGAGTCTGAAAGGTAGGTGAGAAGATCACCAGTGGAGCGTCCCTGACGGAACCCATACTGATGATCAGAAAGAATTTTGTGATAGGGAAGATGCCTTAAAATTTTTCTATTGAGAATTGACTCAAAAACTTTTGAAATACTGGACGTTAAAGCAATTGGACGATAGTTGGAGGGTTGGGAGTGGTCACCCTTCTTTGGGACTGGCTGAATGAGAGCAAACTTCCAGCAAGAAGGAAAGGTACAAGTTGACAGACAAAGGCGAAAGAGTTTGCCTAGGCAGGGTGTAAGCACAGAAGCACAGTTCTTGAGAACAACAGGAGGGACTCCATCAGGCCCATATGCCTTGTTAGTATTGAGGCCAGTGATGACAGAAAATACATCAGCTGAAGAAATTTTAATGTCAGCCATGAGGAAGTCAGAGGCGGGAAGTGATGGAGGAACAGCACCGGAATTGTCTAAAGTAGAATTGGAGGAGAAAGTCTGTGCAAAGAGATCTGCTTTATCAGTAGAAGAAATAGCTACAGAACCATCAGAGTAGAAAATAGAAGGGAAGGATGATGAGGTAAAGTTGTTAGAAAGGTTTTTGGCAAGGTGCCAGAAGGAGCGGGAAGAATTCGAGTTAGAGAGTTGAGAGCATTTAGTACGGATGAAATTATTTTTAGCAGAGCGAAGAACAGACTTAGCACGATTCCAGGCAGAAACGTAAAGATGATTTGATTCAGGGGTGGGTTGGCTCCAGTACCTTTTGTAGGCCCTCTCCTTGTTGTGGACAGCATTAGAACAAGTGTGATTAAACCAAGGCTTTCTTGCATTAGTCAAAGGATATGAGAAAGGAATGTATGCTTCCATGCCCGAGAGAATAACCTCCGTATTGCGCAAGGCACACTCAGATGGCTCCCAGCCATGGAAGCAATAATCATTCCAGGGAAAATCAAAGAAGTACTGCCTGAGGGCCTCCCAATCTGCAGCTCCAAAATGCCACAGGCGACGTTTCCCTGGAGGGTCCACAGACTGTACTAGAGTGATAGGACAGGTTAAGGTGATAAGGTTGTGATCGAAGGAACCCAACGGAGAGAAAAGATTAACAGTGTAAGCAGAAGGATTAGTTGTAAGGAAGAGGTCAAGTATGTTGGAGCTCTTTCCAAGGCAGTCTGGGATACGGGTAAGGTGCTGTACAAGCTGCTCTAGGTCATTAAGGATAGAAAAGATGTAGGCTTGTTCACCAGGTAGATCAGTGAAAGGAGAGGAGAGCCAAAGGTGGTGGTGAACATTGAAATCTCCTAGAATGGAGATTTCAGAGAAAGGAGAAATGGATAGAATGCGTTCCATCGTAGAAGTAAGATAGTCGAAGAATTTTTGAGAGTCAGTAGAATTAGGGGATAAGTAAACAGCACAGATATATTTAGTCAGAGAATGACAGGAAAGCCGAAGCCAGAGTGTAGAGAATTCAGAAGAATCGAGTTCAGGAACACGAGAGCAAGATAAGTCGTTGCGTATATATACACAACAGCCACCTTTGGCTTTGAAATGAGTATAGAGAAAGTAGGAGGATACAGAAAAGGGTTTGCTGTCAGTTGCCTCAGACAGCTGAGTCTCAGTTAGAAAGAGAAGGTGAGGTTTAGAGGAGGAGAGGTGGTGTTCAACAGAGCGAAAGTTAGAGGAAAGGCCGTGAATGTTGCAGAAATGAAGAAGAAGGGAGTCAGACAGTGGTTCAGGCACCTCGTGTCGTCACCGGGAGAAGGGCTGAAGGTGGGAGCATTTGTGGTCCCCCTCCCCCCGGGGACTCCGAGGTTGGGTGATGAGACGCCATGGTTTGTTTTTTTTTATTTTTGGAAAAGGAAGTGTAGTGTTTACTATGCATGTAGTTTGGTGTAGATATGTTTCATGTTCTTTCTTATGTTCTATCACTTTCCTCTTTTTCTTCCCATTGTGTGATTTATTTACTTTATTTGCCTTATTATTCCCTATTGATTGTTTGCTTTTGGTTAACGGGTCTACTCGCCCAGATAGACTGGGGTTCAACAACAACAAAAACAACTATTTTATACTTTTCCTCTAATACACCGGTACTGCAGCATCACCAGCTTTACGAGAGGTAGAAGGGGAGATGAAACGAAGTTAGATCATCGGCACTGATGTTTTATACTGTACATCATTATTACCACCACCATCACCACCACCACCACATTAACCACCATTTCCACCATTAACATCATCGAAGTTCTTATCCATAAAATTATGACCATCAGAATCAAAATTCACCTACACCAACTCCACCATCGTCACCACCATCATCATTATCGTACTCTTGACTCCTTTCAACATTAGGCACATTACGTCAAAGCCACCACTACATTACATCATAAACTACAAGAGAGGTAGGAGGCCAGATGAATTAAGATGCAGCGGCCAGAGACTAATGCATCTCTACTCAGTACACACCTTCACGTGTCTTCATTGTTTACTTTTCTTAGGATATAAGTTTTACGCTCATATATTTCTTATTATACTTTTGTCTCGTATTTCTTTTCATTCATCTTTCTTCTTTTGATTTTCTGTCTTATTGTTATTTCTTACATTTTTCCCTGTCTGTTCTCTTTTTTTTTTTTTATCTTCTCTTTTTTTTTATATATATATATACTTTTCCTTTCCTTCCTCAGACTCTATTCTTTATTTATTTCGTCTTTTCATTTTCTAATTTCAGCCTTACAAGCTACAAGAGAGGTAAGAGGTGAGATGAAGTAATGCGGTGCCAGTACTCCCGCGTGTTACAGGGGCACGAGGGTTTGAAGAGATGTGGCACCACTGTGAGTATTTACTTCGAAACAATCCACGTGAGTGAAGCGGAGAAACCTCGATATAGTTCCGTTAAGGAGATATGTTTGTTGTATGTAAGCTCCATTTCGCAAGGTTGACATTTCAACCCCAATTATTGGTATAATTTACGTTGTTCTACCTAAGGATAATAATCACCCTTATAAGACGTAATGTGACTGCGGTGGGTGGTTATTGTTCTCGTGGAAGTGATCAGTATTACCCTGTGTAAATTAGAGCTACAATTGGGTGAGTGTTAACTGTATGTTGTTTCACCAGTAAGAACAGTTTATAACCATTCGGAACTGAGTGGAACTTTGTTTTGTTTTGATTTCTTTGTTCGAGCTGATGTAGGCTGAGTGGAATTTTGTAATGTTTTGACTTGTCTTTGTATGAACTGAGCCTTATTTTCTGGTGTATTAGCAGTAGTGTGGGAACGATTTTTGTGACGATTTAAGCAGTTTGTGGCAATCAGTTGTGACTGTGGTTGGCGCCGTTGTATTGGTAGATGTAAACAACTGCAGTCTGGTACAGTATACTTGGTGTATTTAGTGTTAAGCATTCCCCTGTGCACAGTGTGTGAGTGAGTGAGTACTATTCCCTTAGTTTTTATTTGGTTGTTTGTTTTCGCCAGCGAAAACAGTTTATGTCCCAGGTTTACAGTTATCCTTACCGGTAAGATATAATTGTATTTTCATATGTTGTAACTTTTCAGTTGATAAACAACTTATTTGTGTATTGTAAGACTGTTGTGACTTCATTGTTGTTGTATTTCAGGTAGCATAATTTTAGTTCTTCATTCCAGGTAACGGTTAACTCTTCATGCTCTGTAACAGGTGTATTACTAACCAGTAAGGTAGCTGTTCCTGTACAGTTCCAAACAGCAACAAGACCCCCACCATTAAAACCTGTAACCATTGCATAAATTGTCACTGTTCTAGCAAGTTCTGTATATAACTTATTCTTGTTCCAATATCTCTTCCAGGTACTAATCAGTATTACCAGAGTCTTTTTCTCTGATTAATCCTCGCAGTTACCTTGCATTTCAGAATGCCACGGAACATCATTTGCGTAACCTGCTCCGGTAGTTTCACCGGATCCTTTTATACGGACCGCACCTTTGTTTGCAGGATGTGCAAACTACGTCACAACCTGGGAGACAAGCTGACCGAGGCTACAAACAAAATTAAGAGTCTAACCCGAAAAGTAGATGTGCTGGAGGAATTCATTGCGAGTAATGTCGGACACACTGCAGAGGACAGTGTCACTGCTAGGCCAACTGCAGTCCATGTTGACCATCCTCCTCCTGCTGTAGTTACTTCTCCCCCCACCGTACAGAATGAGTTCCAGCCAGTGCAGAATGGTGCAAGGCTTGCAAGGAAAAGAAGCATCATTCCAGTAACAACATACAACAAGTTTCATATTCTCACAGATGTAGAGGAAGAGCCCCGTGAGACACGGGTTGTGGGGAAGTCCATCATCCGTGGTCAGTTGGTGGAATTTTGCGGCCGGGCACCCTCTAAAGGAATGCGTTTTTGTATTCCAAGTGTAGGAGTAGATGACATAACAGAGGCTGTGGATGACGTTTTTGAGAATGCGGAAAATGACAGCCTTGTTATCATTCATACAGGTACCAACGACGTCATGCGAACCCGATCAGAGGAGCTGATGGAGAAGTACAGGAAGATGATCCGATGCTACAAGGAGAAAACTAACCATATTTTAATTTCAGGCATACTACCAAGAATTAATGCAGGGAATGCCTTCATCAGCAGAGCATTTAATATTAATAGTAGACTCAAATCACTTTGCTTACAGGCAGGAGTTCAGTTCATCGACACGTGGAACCAATTTTACGAGCAGCGTACACTGTTTACGAACGATGGACTACACTTGAATGCCGTTGGTTCTGCCCATCTCGGTCGTTTGCTTAATGATGCCATAAGTTTTTTCTGGAGAAAAAACAAGCATCACGGGAGGCAAACGTAGATGTCATACGATCTGATAAATCAATAAATAGTGGAAGCTTCCCACATCAGAAAGGAAAGCACATTAAAGCAATCCTTGCAAATGCTCGTAGTCTACGTAATAAATTTTCTGATTTAGAGGCCCTTGCCATTACCGAAGATTATGATGTAATTGGAGTAACAGAATCGTGGCTAAATACTGAGCAAAGAGATTTTCTAACAGAATTTAATTTACCAGGCTATCACATTTTCAGTAGTGAAAGGAACAATCGAGCAGGGGGCGGCGTGTTATATGTTAAATCAGGATTTCATCCAGTCGAAATTACCAAGCCATGTATTGAAAACATCGACACTATTTATATTCAGCTTAGAAATGAATATTGTCATAAAATCACTCTTGGGTTAATATATCGTCCACCTGGTCAGCCATTCAACATCGATAATGAAATCTACAATCAAATTGCCGAACTATCTTGTATGCAAAGCACTGTAATATTTGGTGACTTTAATTTACCAGTTCCAAAATGGGGAGAAGCCCTATTCTCACACACAGGGTCAGACCTATATACAAATGTGCAAGAAAGTTCTTTGTATCCATTTGTAAATTATCTGACACGTGGAGCTAACAACCTAGATCTTGTCTTAGTTACATCAGAAAATGTAGTGAGTAATGTTGTAGGAGAAGAATTTAGTACAAATGATCATCGCATAGTTACATTTAACATTAAATTCGGTGAAGACAGTGTCAAGGCCAATTGTGAGAAAGTGCCCGACTTTAAAAGAGCAAATTTTAAGAAACTGAAGGCAACTGTAGGTGCAGATGACTGGCATCCCATTGTCGAAACTTTAGATATCAATGACGCATGGAGTTACTTTACAGAAACTCTCAACAGTGCCATCAAATTATGTATTCCAATGCACAACAGAAGGCTCGCTAAAAATTCTAAACCCAAATGGTGGAACTCCAACATTAAACATTGTCTAGAAGCAAAAAATCTTGCATATAAGAATTATAATACGGTACCACAAAGAGTCAAAGTGATGAAAATGAATACGATGTCCTTCAACGAAAAGCCAAAAAATTAATTAAATGCACAAAAGAAGAAAGCATACAATGAATGGATGAGTAATAGGGACGTGGAAGAAGTTGAGAGGCGGAAGAGAGAGTTATATGTAGAAAGAAAGAGAAAGGTGAAAAGATTAGTAAGAGAGAGTAAGAAGAGAGTGGATGAGGAATTTGGAAGGAATTTGAGCGTAAAGTGGAGGGACTGTAAGAAAATGTTCCGGAAATTGGTGAAGAGAGTAAGACAGGGTGGAAGTGAGGTTAGCAGGGGAGTGAAAGATAAAAGTGGTAGATTGCTAGTGGAGAAGGGAGATAAAGTGAGCAGATGGAGAGAACACTTTAAGGAATTGTTGAACATACAGGATGGAAGTAATGCTGGGGAATGGCTGGGAGAAGGAGGGAGGTGAGAAGACAGGAAGAAATCAGTAGGATAGAAGTTGTGGAAGCAATGAAGAAAGTTAAATTGGGGAAAGCCCCAAGAATTGATGGAGTGTGTGGTGAAATGCTGAAGCATGGGGGAGAGATAGTAGTAGAATGGATGTGGAAGATGTGCAGATTGGCCTGGGAGGAAGGTAGAGTCCCGGAGGATTGGAAGTCAGGTATAATTATTCCCTTGTACAAAGGAAAAGGGGAAAAAGAAGTGTGTGGTAATCATAGGGGCATTTGTCTTCTTAGTATAATAGGAAAAGTGCATGGTAGGATACTTATTGACAGAGTTAGAGAAAGAACAGAGAAATTAGTTGGAGAAGAACAGGGAGGCTTTAGGAAGGGAAGAGGTTGTGTAGATCATATATTCATTCTTAGATCTTTAGTGGAAAAGTTTCTAGAGAAGGGAAAGAAGTTGTATACGGCTTTCATGGATTCAGAGAAAGCATATGACAGGGTCGATAGACAAGGATTGTGGAAAGTATTAAGAATATATGGGGCAGATGGGAAGTTGTTGAATGCTGTGAAAAGTATGTATGATGGTGCTAAGGCTGCAGTGTGTGTGGATGGTGAACTAAGTGAATTTTTCTCTCTGAGGGTTGGGTTGAAACAGGGATGTGTCATGTCTCCATGGTTGTTTAGTCTGTACATGGATGGGGTAATAAAAGAGGTATAAGGTAGGGTAGTGGATGTTGAAGTGGCCCTTGTGAGAGAGGATAGTGTTTGGAAACTCCATGTACTGTTGTTTGCAGATGATACTGTGTTGTTGAGTGAAGACGAAAGGGAGCTGCAAGGCTTGGTGGATGAGATTGGGAGAGTGTATAAGAAACGGAATCTAAAGGTGAATGTAGGGAAGAGTAAAGTGATGGTCTTTGAGAGAGATGAAGTCAGTGAATGTGCAGCGAGGTTGGATGGTGAGGAATTGGAAAATGTGAGTACGTTTAAGTACTTGGGTAGTGTGCGCTGAGTGAGGATGGAGGTTTGGAGGGTGAAGTGCTTGAAAGGGTACAGCAGGGAAGAAAGGTTGCTGGTTCTTGGAAAGCAGTGATAAGAAACAGGGAAGTGAACATGGAAGTGAAAAACGTACTACATCACAGTATTGTGATACCAACTCTAACGTATGGTAGTGAAGCTTGGACGTTGTTGGAAGGACACAAGTCAAGAGTGAGAGCAGTGGAAATGAGTTATTTAAGAGGAGCCTGTGGAGTCACATGGAGAGACAGGCTGACGAATGAGGATATAAAGGACCGTTGTGGTGTGGATGTGGATGTGATAGGAAGCGTTATGAGGAACACACTGAGGTGGTTTGGCCATGTGGAGAGGATGGAGGGTGAGAGACTGACGAAGAGAGTGTATGTGAGTGAGGTGGAGGGGGGAAGAGGGAGGGGGAGGCCGAGGATGAGATGAAGGGATGGGGTGGAGAGGTATATGAGAGAGCGGGATGTGAGTTGGGAGCAGGGCAGTGAAATGGCGGGGGACAGGGCGGCGTGGAGGCGATTTGTTTGTGGCCACCCCAAACGGGATTGAGGCGTCTGGCAATAGATAGATAGATAGTAAGAAAAACCTTGAGACACATATTGCAAGTATCAGTAAATGAAATCCCAAAGAATTTTTCAGTTATATAAGAAGCAAAAAGGTAATAACTCCATCAATCGGTCCCCTAGTCACAGATAACGGAGAGCACACTGATGATGAAACTATGATGGCAAGAATTCTTAATACTTTCTTCGCGTCAGTATTTACAACAGAAAATATACATACAATTCCTACTGTTTCCCCCATTCCTATAGAAGAGGGCAACATAATCACTGACATTACAGTCAGCGATCACTACGTGCTGCTTGCAAGAAACAAATTAAAAGAGAATAAAGCACCAGGACAGGACAAAATATCTCCACATGTATTGAAGGAACTACAGAATGAAATATCAAAGCCTTTAGCTGAACTTTTTAGCTTATCACTTAAGAGCAGTAAGGTGCCACATGAATGGAAGCTTGCTAACGTAACGCCAATATTCAAAACGGGCAACAGAGCCCAACCAGAAAACTACCGCCCAATTAGTTTAACATCGGTGGTTTCCAAATTGCTTGAAACTATTATCAGAGACAAGTTTGTAAAACACTTAGAAACAAACAATCTCATAAAAGATTCGCAACATGGTTTTCGTAATAATCACTCTTGCCTCACGAATTTGCTGGACTTTTTCAATGATATACTGAACATGTATGACGAGACTAAATCTGTTGATGTGGTCTACCTCGATTTTCAAAAGGCTTTTGATAAAGTTCCACACAAAAGACTCCTTCAGAAACTAAAGGCACATGGTTTCAGGGGCAGTGTTCTTGGGTGGGTAGAAGATTGGCACACCAGACGAAAGCAAAGAGTTGTAATAAATGGAAAAGAGTCAGACTAGATAAACGTTACAAGTGGAGTGCCGCAGGGTTCAGTGTTAGGTCCTATTCTTTTCTTAACACCTGCAGTTAGATGATGTAGTTTATATTATTTCTTGCTATGTCCAGATTATTTTATGCAGTTTAAAAGAAATTTTGTAACTGGAGTAGGTCTTCTATAACCTATCCAGTATTACTGGGTTCTCTTGAAATGAATGGCAGCTTCTAACAGTGGTGAGGACAGAAGATGAGAAAGACATCGTTGTACTGAAAGAGTTAATGACCCTCGTGAAGTAAAAAGAATAAATCTAAGTGTTCTTCTTCCTCCATAAAGTTTATAAACTAGATGTTTGGAAGTGAGACTTCTGTGCAATTTGTCCACCCAAATCTAGATATATGCAGGCCTCATTATTCGATATATTGTTTATAAAGGTTCCAACATGCTTGCATGCATCGGCCTTGGCCTCCTAATGGCGGCTTTCAACGGTGATGGATCGCTAGCAGCCTCCCTATCCAGTCCCTTGTCCCTAAGATTGTTCTGGTGCCGGACATCGTTTCCATGATGAGTTGAAATCTCACACAATTTTTACATATTACATACAGAAATGTTCATTCATAATTAACCCGAGGCATCCCATCGACGTATGGGTACATTGCAACATTTTGTCACAGCTAGTCCCGTCAACGTACTGATACATTGCACAATTGCAAGGTTCATAATTTGCACAATTTTCAATTTTTGCGCATGATTTTTGGTATGTATACATGGGACACCTTCCTCTACTCCTCTACAAGATGCCAGGCAGGGACAATGCCTTACACTGCATAACCTCCCCCCCCCCCACACGCCATTGTCTCAGCAATTCACCTGTTACCAGTGACCTGGCCAATAAAGACATTCAGGGCCAGAGTGATTCCCCAATCGATGACAATGTGGAGGACAAAGTTTACATAGCATTAGAGGAAGAAACAGTCAGAAACAATGATCAGGTAATGTTGCCAAAAAAGGTCAGGTATGATGATGAGTTAGTGAGTGAAACAATGCTTATAATGCCAAAATTACTGTTTGAAAACCAATATACTCTCGTACTAAATATAAATTCGTACCAAATAAATAAATAAATTCCGTTTATGAGTGGTGTGAAATAGTTACCCTCCCACAGAACTCGTTTTCTTTGGAGCCAGCCTAATAGAAAACCCATTAAGGTAAGGAGGTACTGCTGCCTGTATCGAGTATTTTAAACCTCAGGTGAGCAATTTCTCTATGAATTTTCGATGTTTCTCACCAAAAGCGGAGGTTTTAGCCAAAAAAAAAAAAAAATCCAAAATAGCTCGGGATTGGGGGGGGTCGGAGGTGCGAAATAGCTCGGGACATGGCTGGTTAAAGAGTGTGTATTATAGTGTGAAGATAATCAACTAAACACAACTGCACTGTATGTGTGGCATGGGAATAGGATGGGCGCCCAGACCTGCAAAGCCAACATTTTTCTGACATATGCAGTGAGGGTGAAGGAAGGCGACAGAAGTATATGAACGTGCGTATGTTTAAGTCTTGGGGAAAAATATATCTGTACTAATGTATCTAATGTAGTTAATATTGCTTTATTGAGATGTATAATGTGAATGGTAGGTTGTAATACACGCCTACTCATGAATGTAGTTAATACTGCTTTATTGAGATGTATAATGTGAATGGTAGGTTGTAATACACTCCTACTCATGAATGTAGTTAATACTGCTTTATTGAGATGTATAATGTGAATGGTAGGTTGTAATACACGCCTACTCATGAATGTAGTTAATACTGCTTTATTGAGATGTATAATGTGAATGGTAGGTTGTAATACACGCCTACTCATGTATATCTCTCGTTGTCTTTGAGAGAAATGGCATCTCTAAATAAGCTGACCTAAGCCTGCTCCCAGAGCGGGGTGGATTAGAACCAGCAGAATACTCTCAACCTTCGTAAGAGGGAGACACTCTACTCTGAATCACTCTCTTGTTGCAGCTGCATCTTTTTCTGGCGAATAAAGAGAGATAAAACACATCTGCTCCAGTTTCTGTTCACCTGCACGCTACCATTCTTCTGATTACAGGATCTACACCAATATTCCTGCCACCTGCCGTAGCAGAGCGACACTGGGGGGCGTACCAGCTGGGAACTTAGTGACTTCCAAACAGCAGGAACATAACATAAATTGATGGCCTGCTGCCTGCTATGGAACTCAGTGGAGTCACGCCTAAGTGGCTACAAGATAACGCTCAGTGGCCTCGTCCCAGGTGTTGTTTTTGGTCTGTCTCTCGCAACCCTACTCCCGACACTTTCCGCACCCAATTATCCTCCTCCATCCTCTCCACATGCCCAGTCCATCTCAATTTATCCCTCTGCATCACAACGCCATTACATTCCAGTCCCATCCTTACTATCAACTCTTTATTTGTCAACCTTGCCCCCCTCCCCCAGTCTTCGTCCTACATCCGTCTAATTAATGTCAATTCCAGACACTTGTGGCAATGGATATCTTCTGCCTTTACTGCCCAGGTTTCACTACCTTACAGCCTTACACTTCTAAAACATGCCACACATAACGATCTCTAGCACGGATGTCAGGAGAGGCAACAGCTCCCTGAACTTCCTCCAATCACTCCTTACCAGCCCCAGCTCCAGCTCATAACATTCCCCCCAGTGACAAAACTCTTCCACACACTCAAGAGACATACACGCAACATCAATCCATCCACACCTGATAATCTCTACATGCTTTCCCCGACACACCACACACACGAAAGCAACATTATCTCGTAGTCTACCTCAAATAACACTACATCTATTATGCACCAACTTATCGCAAAAACTGCACAAGGCGGAGTTATTATAGACACCCTTAGGGCAAACCGCACATGGTCACCCTCTCTGTGCATTGACGGTACAGACACCAGCCCTAGATATCATCACTTTTGTTTTACTTGAATTTACTCTCAAATCCTTGTGACCCCATTCCATCTCTCCACGGCCTAAATCTTTCCTGTCACCCTTACACTCCTGCAGTCATCACCAAATCATCAGCATACAACATTTCCCATGGAAGTCCATTTCTAAAGGCACATGTGAGTACTTCAAGCACCATGGCAAACATTAAGAGATCAAGACTGACCTCTCATGGACATCAACATTAACGGAAAACTAATTACTCAAATCTTCATTCACTCTCACCTGAGTGCGAGCACCGACATACATAGCCATAAATACACTGTCTGCTCTATCCCAAGCTTTCTAATTGCCCACATCACCACTTTCCAAGGAACTGTCAGAGCCCATCTCTAAATCAACAAAAGCAAAGTACAGCTCCCTTTTCCTTCCTATATATTTTTCCTGCAGCTTTCGGACATTGATTATGGCATCAATGGTCCCTTTGCCTGGTATAAACCTAAACTGCATCTCATCAATATTCATTTTTTCTTTAATCATACTTTCAAGAACTTTCCCCATTACCTTCATTATCTGACATAAACGTTTTATGTCTCTATAATTTCGTCTTTCCAGGGTATCACCCTTCCCCTTGTAGACATTCATAGTCACACTTTTCAGCCAGTCATGTTGGACAACACTTTCATATTTAATCGTATTATCAAATCAGCAACTAAACCCAGTTCTATATATTCTGAGGCCTTCAGCATTTCAGCAATCAACTCAGACACACTTGCTGCCCCCCAGCTGCGTCCTGCCTAATGCCTTGCTCACAGTAGCAGCATCAGTCAAAGAACAAGAGCCAAACACTGGACGCGTTCACTTCAAACATTCCCTGTTCCAGTCAAACTCTTCATTCGACAACCGGTTAAAATGCTCTCTCTAGGCGTCTTTAGTATCCTTACTCTCCATCACTACGTTCTTTCATTATTTTTCACACATTGCCCCCCTAGAACATCTCTATTTTCCCTCTCCATCTTATTTGCCGCCTTAAATACCATATACTTCCTTTCAGCTCTGTTTAAATTTTCCAGTAAAAGTCTCTAAGACATAGATTTTGCCCTGTACATGTCCTTTCTAGCCTTGCACTTGGTAGCCAAGATTCCTCACTGTTACCATTCCTTTTCCATTCCTGGGAACCTTCTTTTCTTCTTTACCGCAGCTTCTTCATCCTAACGCCCACCATGTTACTTTATGTCTTGGCTGGCTCCTTGTCCATCCACACACTGAATCAGTAATTCTCAGCAGATTGTTCTTGACAGCCATGTTCTTTTCATTAACACTTCTGTCAACAGCTTCCTGTTTACTCACAACTCTGATCGTCTCGCTGCAGAAGACATCCCTTACTTCTTTGTATTTTCAATCTCCTTAATTTCCTCCTAGGTGCATAGATCCTCTTCTTCACCACCCACTCCTTAAGCACCAAGTCACATATCAGGACATTAACATCCCTAACCAACTTCCTATCAGCCCTCCTGACCAGGGATTTTTTTTTAATGCGAGGAAGAAGGAATCAGAGGCCGCAGGCCTGCAGTTACTCTTCTTTCCAAGAGAAAAACATAATACAAGAGAGACCCAAATTCAAGATCCGATCATTTCGAGATGCCTGGACACACTGCGTTTGAAGGACTGGAGATCATAGGAAGCAGGAGAGACAGACAGAGGGAGACAGTTCCAGAGTTGACCTGTTGCATAAATGAAGGACTGCGAGTAACGGTTAACTCTTGCATTAGAGAGTTGGACAGAAAAGGGATGAGAGTTTGTTGCTAGTAGGTGCTACACGCCCATCGTAGAGAAGGGGGAATGCATGCAGACAGTTCAGAGGAGCTGTGACCATTGAAGTGACGATAGAAAAGAGATAAAAACAACCAGATTAATTTTACCCCAGTCAGTGATACGAGCCAAGTCAGACATAAGGCGTGCCATAGCCTCATCCCTTGTTTGTTGAAGTAACTGCTGAGATGGACGTTGCAGGAATTGAATGGAAATATGAAGAGTCATCAGTGTAAGAGTGGATAGAGATAGATGTACAGCTTAGAAGGTCATTGATGAATAAAAGGAAGAGAGTTGGTGATACGACAGAGCCCTGAGGAACACCACTGTTGACAGATCGAGGAGAAGAACGATGGCCGTCTACAACAGCGGCTATAGAACGACCAGAAAGGAAGCTAGAGATGAAGGCACAGATAGAAAGATAGAAACCTTAAGACGGCAGTTTGGAAATTAAAGGTTTATGCCAGACTCGAGCAAAAGCCTTTGAGATGTCAAGTGCAATGGCAAAGCTTTTGCCAAAGTCCCGAAAGGAGTCAGAGAGGTAGGTGAGAAGATCGCCAGTGGAACATCCCTGACGGAACCCATACCGACGATCAGAAAGAAGGTTGTGATAGGAAAGATGCTTTAAAATTTTTCTATTAAGAATTGTCTCGAAAACATTTGAGATACAGGATGTTAAAGCAATTGGGCGATAGTTAGAGGGTTGGGAATGGTCACCCTTCTTTGGGACTGGCTGAATGAGAGCAAACTTCCAACAAGAAGGAAAGGTACAAGTTGACAGACAAAGGGGAAAGAGTTTACCTAGGCAGGGTGTAAGCACAGAAGCACAGTTCTTGAGAACAAGAGAAGGAACTCCATCAGGCCCATATGCATTATTAGTATTGAGGCCTGTGATGGCAGAAAATACATCAGCTGAAGAAGTCAGAGGGGGGAAGTGATGGAGGAACAACACCGGAATCGTCTAAAGTGGAATTGGAGGAGAAAGTCTGAACGAAGAGATCTGCTTTATCAGTAGATGAAATAGCTACAGAGCCATCAGAGTAGAAAAGAGGAGGGAAGGATGATGAGGTAAAGTTGTTAGAAAGGTTTCTGGCAAGGTGCCAGAAGGAGCAGGAAGAATTCGAGTTGGAGAGATGAGAGCATTTAGTATGGATGAAATTATTTTTAGCAGAGCAAAGAACAGACTTAGCACGATTCTGGGCAGAAACTTATAAAAGATGTGATTCAGGGGTGGGTTGGCCCTGGAACCTTTTATAGGCCCTCTCCTTGTTGCGGACAACATTAGAACAAGCGTGATTAAACCAAGGCTTTTTTTACATTAGTCAAAGGAAATGCGAAAGGAATGTATGCTTCTATGCCCTAGAGAATAACCCCCGTAATGCGCAAGGCACACTTAGATGGCTTCCGGCCATGGAAGCAATAAACATTCCAGGGAAAATCAAAGAAGTACTGCCTGAGGGCCTCCCAATCTGCAGCTCCAAAGTGCCACAGACGACGTTTCTTTTGAGGGTCCACAGGCCGTACCAGAGAGACAGGTCAGGTTAAGGTGAAAAGGTTGTGATCGGAGGAGCCCAACGGAGAAAAAAGATTAACACTGTAAGCAGAAGGATTAGTTGAAAGGAAGAGGTCAAGTATGTTGGAGCTCTCTCCAAGGCAGTCAGAGACACGGGTAGAGTGCTGTACAAGCTGCTCTAGGTCAGTAAGGATAGAAAAGGTGTAGGCTTGTTCACCAGGTGGATCAGTGAAAGGCGAGGAGAGCTAAAGGTGGTGGTGAACGTTGAAATCTCCTAGAAATAGCTACATTTCCCCCTAGACTCATATGTAACCAACCTACCCTACCTTTTCCTAAAAGTTGTGTTACATAGTCCTGTTCACTCCCTCCCCAAATTCGAGTATCTTTTCACCTTTCTCATTCCTTGTACGATATGCACATCCCCCATGTGCCCCTTCATACCTTGAGCTGCTTCGTCCACATGACCATTTAAGTTCCTTCCCCAAATTACAATCTCGTCATCCCCCCATTCCACTTATCACATGTATCAAGTCACCCCAGAATCTATATTTTTCAACATCATCCAAGCCAGCCTGTGGTGCGCACGCCAATATAAATAAAATCATGGGTTTACTGAACAACATTTTCACTGTCATAATCCTTTCATTCATTCTCATTACACTCACCACACATTCTACCCATTTTTCCTCAACCACCGCACCCGCACCACCATATCCGTTTACACTTCGCTGCCAAAATAATTTATATGTACAGTTCCTCTCGGCAAACATTGTGACTGATCCTTCCCTATATCTAACTTCCTGCACGAAACCAACATATATATAAATGATGTGAAGTGCCAAAACCAACTAACTACTTCCCAATAGTTGCTGTAAGGTGTTGGGGAAAACAAGAAATTCGAGATGTTTAATCAGATATGTAACAATATGGGAGTCTCGGCTTGACTTTGACTCTATGCACAGTCCAAAAATGATCGCCAAATGACTGTACTTACTAGGTATATACAAAATGCCCTCTGTCAAAACTCCGTCGACCAAACGTCCGTTTGGCTGATTATCAGTCGGTGAAGCGTCTGTTCGGTGAACTGTCCGTTGGAAAAGTGTCCGCCGGTTAATTGGTCGTTGGCCAAACGTCCAGGAACCAGTGGTGGTGCTGGAGGTGGTCACTGACTGTGTGTGCATCACACCCTCCGTGTGATAAAATTTAACATGAACGCAGTTTTGTCCACCAACTTTACTGTCTCTGATAAGTCTCAGTAAAAACATTTTTAAGTTCATAGGTCAACTAGTGAAGAATGTGTCAAGCAATGTGAGGTGCTGCTGGCTTCGTGATTACCTCTTGATCACTACTTAAACCATACACACCTGTCATCTCTCTCTCTCTCTCTCCCTCCCTCTCTCTCTCTCTCTCTCTCTCTCTCTCTCCTTCATATATATATATATATATATATATATATATATATATATATATATATATATATATATATATATATATATATATATATATATATATATATATATATATTGCGTGTGTCTGTGTGTGTATGTGTGTGTGTTTTGTGCGAATCCTGCTCCCCCTCACATTCTCCTCAAACTCCGCAGGTTTCCTCAGCATCACTTCCTCCAGAGGGAAATCAAATTCCAGTAGAGATGTTTTGTACGTCGCTGTCCCTCCTTCCCTCTTGGTATCTTTGTGTTGCCAACGCGTACCTTATACTGAATTATATTCTCCCCAGCCTTCTATACGTACGTTTTGATATTACTGGCATTTTTTTTCTTCAGTATTGTGGTGTATCTATTCATTTGTTTGAAGTCCCAGACGTGTAAAGGGATTATTCATCCCAGCTGTAAAATTACGGATAGATTTGTCTTTTTTTTTTTTTTTCAGACAAACAGTTAAGAAACACTCGCATAATGTTTGATAAGCTTTGGTGGGTTCCAACTATCGCAATGCCAGATTTACAAAGGCATTTTTCAATGTCCCCTCTTCCATCGTAGTGTGGTGGAACGATATAATATGTACGCAGTTGTGCACTGCTTGTTAGTTTAAACCGATGGGGTCCGTTGAGTTATGTCATTAAGTTTGTCTTGCTGCGGCCAAACGTATATTACTCAGAATAAGAGAACATCGAAGAAGAGGTGTTGAAGTAAAAATTATACTATCGAGATCACATGTAATTATTGTCTTCTCCTGAGGGTAAAACCATAATACACTCTATGGCTCGGACAGGCATGCTACATTTTGAGCTATAATCAAATGATTTTTGTCGGTGTAAGAAAGAATGGTTTGGGGTCTTTGATATTTTCTCTTCTTTAGTGTGCAAATCCTCAAACACAAACTCCACTCTGGCTTCTGTTTATGCATTCACCCATGTGCCTGCCTGTTTGGCTATTTGTATACAAAATATCAAAAAAAAAAAAAGTCATCGGATTCCAGTGAAATATGATGACTAAGTAGGCAGTGGGTCAAGGAAAACTTGTTCAGATTACACTGGATTACAAATAATTTGGGGCAAGCATGAAATTAGGTGTTCTAACCTAATTTTGGGGTGCTGATTTCAGATTCGAAATCCGTTTTCACTCATCACCTCTAGTTTTTGAGATATACATGTATACATATAGGCCTAGACCCAAAATATTCACCAAAAATCCATTTACTATCTTACTGTCTTGGAACTTGGTTTAAAACGCGCACCACAACAAAGTCAAACATGTGCACGCAGAAGGACTGGGGGTCTAGGAGCACTTTCGTGCCTGGGAAACACAGTGTCCCAGAAAATCCTCTGGTGGACATGAACAAGGTGCTTCTTCCCCCTCTTCATATCAAGCTTGGCCTTCTGAAGAATTTCGTGAAAGCCATGGACAAGGATGGCGCTGCCTTCCAACATCTGTGCACTTTGTTCCCAGCTCTCAGTTCTGCTAAGCTCAAGGACGGCATCTTCGTCGGACCTCAGATCCGGGAGATGCTGAAGGATGAGATATTCGAGAAGCTCACCTTGAAGGAACTGAGAGCATAGGAAGCATTTAAGTCAGCCTGCCATGGCTTCCTTGGTAACACACGGGCACTAGATTACCAAGAGCGTGTCGAGAAGTTGTTGTAGGCTTATCAGGATATGGGGTCCCGAATGTCTCTCAAGATTCACTTTCTCCACTCCCACCTCAACTTCTTCCCCCAGAACCTCGGAGCAGTAAGTGACGAACATGGGGAAAGGTTCCACCAAGATATTAGTAAAATGGAGAGCAACTACGAAGGCAACTGGAACCCCAGCATGATGAGGGACTTCTGCTGGATGTTCCTGTGCGACGGCCCGGAAGCAAAGTACATCAGATCGTCCAAAAAAACTCACTTCTGACTGTCTGTAGTACTATGGTGTGTATATATGCTTATATCCAAGTAATGGTAATATTTAGTTCTGTCAGTGTTCTGTGTCTGTTTTGTTTCGTTCTGTAATATGCCATTTTAATATATGAAATAAACTCATTATATTATAAATATATGCATTATAATAAAAAAAAAGGGGATATGTGAAAGAAAGAAAAAATAGAGGTGATAGAGCAAAACTGTTTAGAAATTTGAATTAAGCATATCAAAATTAGTCAAAAATATCTATTCACATGCTTGCCTCAGATTTTTTTTTTTTTTTTTTTTTTGTAAACTTGTGTTATTAGATGGATCCGGATTCCATTACGGGAATAAATCATAAATTCTCTTGGTCTCAAGGTAGACAACCAGACTAACGCCGTAGAATGACAATGGGAGATCATAAACGTATTCGTCTGAAAGGAAAGGGCAATACGTTAGTAAGTCATGAATTTTATTTGCGGTAGCTCTGGTATGCGCTCTCTGAATGATTTCTAGATTTCTCTAGTGTTTATTTCTTTGCACTTGAAGATATTAATATTGGCAACGATTTTCTTAACTTCATTTACATTTTTCTTCATCAGCAAAAAAAAAAAAAAAAGACCTGAGGATAACTTCGGAAGGCTACATGGCACAGGGTATGCAGCTCATTTAAGACTTTGGCTAGACTTTTAGAACAAGACATTTCCAGTCAACAGTTTTCATTGATACATTATTCTTTACGGTGCAACACTCCACTTTGGCTTCCTTGTGAACACTTCCCTGCTCATAGTTTTCGTTTCTGTGGAGATCTTCACATTCAAAGCAGTATCTTTTTCCTTCCATGTCAATACTTTTCTCTGGAATATAACTTTACACTCTTACGCTCTACCATTTATCCCTTTCTTGTTCATAATTTTCTCTAATGTACAATTTATCACTCTGTAACACTCCATCCTAGCTTCCTTTTTGTTCATTTCTTGGCAGTAGACTTTCGGTGCAGATCTTCACAATCTGTCACTTTACCTTTGCCTCCCCCTTATCCCTTTCTTATCAATAACTGTCTCCAATGTACATTGTTTTACATTTTAGCACTTTGCTTTGGCTCCCCATTTATTCCTTTTTCACCACCACAGCCACCCACCACCAACAACTCCGTCACCAATGGAAGGCACACACACACACACACACACACACACACACACACACACACACACACACACACACACACACACACACACACACACACACACACACACACACACACACATACACGCACACACACACACACTTCCAGTGACTGTCAAATAACCCTTCGTGGGCCAGGGGTTACCAAGTTACATGGAAGGCTGATGGGGTCCCTGGCGGACCCCAAACCTTAAGGGTGTATTTCTGCCATATTCATAAAGTTATATCTACTAAACATTGTACATATGTTGCCCAGGACACGGCACGTGGAACCAACCCACCAAGTGCCCCTTTTTGTTTGTTTTTTTTACTATTATTTTAAGAAAAAACTTTCATTTTATAACAATTTTATTAAAGTTTGAGTGTAGAAGTACTGATTCTACACTTATTTGTTAGTATTCTTGGAACAGGTTCTCAAAATAATAACAAGTTCATGTGTAATGTAAATCAACATGATCATAAAATAAAAATTTGGTACATGAAATAAAATTTGGTACAGCAATTTCTTGTTTTATCCTCTTGATGAGCATCTTCTGTATTACTACCACCACTTTCATTATCAGAATTATCGTCAGCACTCACAGGAGACTCAATACTACTTACACTAATTTCACTGTCCGACCGTTCAAGCACTTCATAATCATCAGCGCCGGGTACAGATAAATCACCATCTGAATAATTTTCTTCTTCTTAGTCACCTTCTGCCACCGCCATTGAGGCATAAAACTTTGCTACTGGTATTGACATTTTTCTAATGTTTATAATCTGAAATATCTGAAAAAAATATATAAAAAAAATTAGTCACACGAAAGGCCAGGTAGGGTCCTGGCAGACCCCACTGACATTTATTGCAATGTCACTCCTTAATAGTGCAAGATTTTTTGCTCAAATTTTATGAGGATATAAAATAACCATCTACAATAAAAGTCATGAGAGGCCAGGCTGTGAAAGTAAAAAATGGCTTAATGGCAACATGTTAAGAACATACTGGGGTCCTCAGGGACCCCATTTGCCCACGATGGGATAAATAACGGTAAGGTGCTACCCTCATTTTCATTGATGTATCATCCAGTTATTTGACTTTGTCCACTTCTCTTGCCTCAGTCTCATAAATGTTGCCCACTTACCTACTCACTTTCACCAAGTTCTTTATTAATCTTCTTGGAGCTATATTTCATTATCTTATTCCGTCTTTTTCTTAACCAGTTCGTGACCTCCATCTTTTCTTCCTCCTTCCAGTAACTACTCTACACCCTCCTCGTCCTCCTCCTCTTTCAGCTCTTCTTTCTCCTCCCATCATCATCATCATCATCATTCTCCACTTTCTCCCCTCTCAGAAGTGTGTGTGAACTGGATGGCGAAAAAAAATGTCATTTCTCGGGGGTCCTCTCCTTTCCACCATTAAGTAATAGTCAATTTGGGACCAGACAAAAGAGGAAGAGGAAGAGAGAGATGAGGAGAGGGGGAGGAGGAAAAAGAAGATTGAGGATAGGTGAGAAGGAAGAAAATATTGGTGTTGATAATGATATTAACGATGACTATGACGATGACGATGATGATGATGATGATGATAATGATGATGATGATGATGTCTTGTCACTTTTTCTCCTTTCCTTTCCTCTACAGATTCTCAGTTCGTTTTCTCACCACGGTGCCCATTCAATCCTCCTCTTTTTTGACAAGTCTCCTTCACTCGTTTCCTTCTGACTCTTCCCTCTCTCACCTCTCTTCTCTCTTCTTCCTCCCACCCTTGTTTTTTGTTTAACCTCTCACTGTCCTTCTCTTGCAACGTCTCTCTGTCCCACCGTCCCACCTCTCTCCGGTCCTTACTTGCAAGTTTTCCCTCATTCCTTGCTTCACATTCTTCCTCCTTCTCACTACTCTTCCAGCCAACTCTTGGCTATCTCAGCCAACTCTTGGCTATCTCACCCTTCATAATATTACCTCGTATCTCCCTCAGTCTTCCTCATTCCTTTCCCTCTCAATTTCCCGCCTTTTCCCCGTCTTTCCCCCTCTCACCGTTTCTTCTTGTCATCAAATTAGAATCTCGCTTCCTTTTCCTCTCGTATTCTTCTCATCCACATTGGTTACCATGTTTCTGTCTCACAATATTAGTAACCTCCCGTCGGTATCTCTGCCCTTTTCTAAAATACACTCCTGTCTCATTTATCTTTTCCTATGTATCCATTTGACTCATCATTGTCACCTTTCATCTCTCTCCTTCACAATAAATCATTCCACAATACTCCCCCCCCCTCTCTCTCTCTCTCTCTCTCTCTCTCTCTCTCTCTCTCTCTCTCTCTCTCTCTCTCTCTCAGTACATTTTGTCTTTAATTATGGCTCTGTCTGATATAAATTAATACGTTACCTCGTTTCCTTTCTACTCTTGCATTCCTCTGACGAGTCCTTGCCGTTCTTTTACACTCCGACAGTACCCATCGTCTGTTGCTTTTGCCCCTTGCTTAAGATATCATCGTTCTATCTCGTTTCATTTATTTTCTGCATTGCTACTACTCTTTCTGGTGCTAAGCCTGCCTCAATTCCTATCTCATGGCCTCTCTTATTATCTCTCTTTCAATAGCTTCTCACAGACCTCTCCTCCCTACCTTAGTGTTTCTTGTAACTATGTTAAATTCTTTTCTCTTTATAATTACCCTTCATTTCATACAAGCTTCCCACCTCTGTTCCCTTCGTTTTGCATAAGAAATTGATTCTCCAGAACTTTGATGTCATATCTATTTCCAACCCTCCACCTGACCAAGTCAAAGGAGGATGTTGTTATCACTGCGATCAATAGGTATCCATCCATAGAGATGGGCTGCTGGACAGCCAGGCAAGCATAGATATTTCTATTCTGGGCCAGAACTCAGAAAGTATTAACTATAGAATCATGAAATTTCACATAATTATGTGGTAGGTAGAATGCTGTCTCTTGAGTATATGTTTTTTTTTTTTTATATATATATAATGAAAAAAATTAAATAAAATTCAATGCAACCTGCACTAGGAATCTGAAGGGCCTAAGTATGTGTCCTGAAGGAGTTCTCCTTATGCCCTATAAAATAAAAGATTGGGAGGGGGGTGAGGGCCTTTATACGCTTGGTTATGTGTGCAGGGAAGTGAGGGGGTATGTGCTTAGTCAGATGGAGAGTTGCAATAGCGTTGAGTTGCCTATATTTTTCATGGTATTGTTAAAGCAATGTCAGTCAATTTAGGAGGGATGCACTTTATTACGTGGGATAAAGATACTTTTTTAAGGAAAAAAATTCAAATAATGGAAGCCATTTTGAGCTATTTGCTGTTTTAGCTATGAAAGAAAAAAAAAAATGGCTTACGCCAAGCATGTTCGAAGCCGTCACTGTTTTTCGTCTCTCTGATACAGTGTTATGAGTTTTCGTCCTTGCAGAATGCACATGACGCAAGCATAAAAGTACCAGATATATGCGGGAGCCATAGGGTCCTAATATGGGACTTCGCTGAAGTCGCTAAAGTCTCAAGGCAGGCATGGGGTGCTTCAGGGTCCCATTACAGGGTTTCACCTAAATCCCTAAAAACTATTAGGGTGAAACACCTGTTTTTCAGAAATCGTTAGTGAGAAACAGACTAACAAGGACTTCACTGGACATGCTCCTTAATATAAAACGGATGTACCTTAAAAGACGAACTGCTTCAGTATGAGAGGTCCTTTCTAAACTTCAAGCAAAATGGTCTGGTTGTAGAAAAGTTACACCTGAATCCTCGCACACCTCACCCCTGTGCACCCTCAACCATAGACCTACACCACCCTCACCCATTCTACACCACACCCTCATCTACACCAATGCTCACCCTCCAACACATCCTCATCCACTCTAACTCACACACAAACCAACCCAAACACAAACGCTCACCAACCCTATCCCAAACCCTCACTCAGGGTGTCCCATCCTCTCACCTTCACCCACACCCTTACCCACATAACCCCAAACCATCACCAACTGTAAACCGCACACTTACTCCCTTCACACCCAGCCACACCCACCCTACCCCACACCTTGACTCATCCCACCCCACACACACTACCCCCCTACCCCACATCTTAACTCAACCCACCCCACACACACTTCCACCCTACTCCACACCTTCACTCATCCCACCCCACACACACTTCCACCCTACCCCACACCTTCACTCATCCCACCCCACACACACTTACACCCTACCCCACACCTTCACTCATCCCACCCCACACACATTTCCACCCTACCTCACACCTTCATTCATCCTACCCCACACACACTACCACCCTACCCCACACCTTCACTCATCCCACTGTGACGGGGGGATGTGAATATATGAATTAAGGATAGCTGGATGTTACTTGAAAACAGAGACAAGGAATTAACTTGTGAAAATCTAGCAATAAGTTTTACTTTATGCCGGCTTACTTCGCCGATTCTCTAAGGACAAGAATTTGTAAACTTTCTCAACAGTACACAGCAGATACCAATTACTCACGCATGCTGTTTGTTAGTACTGTTAGCCTCTTGAGAAAGTGACTCCACCCCTGACAATCAATAACTAATGCTAATAATAATAAACAGGTTCTTGCCGATGCTTAACTCCTGGCTGGCACAACGGATTTAAATTTGATACAAAAGAACTGGCCTAAGTACCAGTTAAGGATAATGTAAAGAGTTTGTGCAAACTAGGAGCGGCAACAAAAATAAGCTTAATGTGGTGAAATAAAACACGAGTTTAATTACATTAACCCGCGGCGTCCCGGGGACGTACTTCCACTTCCTCACGTTTTGTCACAGCTAATCCCGGGGACGTACTTCAACGTCCTGCAATTGCAAGGTTCATGATTTCCACAATTTTCAATTTTCGCGAGTCATTTTTGGTACGTATACACGTGATACCTTCCTCAACAAGATGCCAGGCAGAGACAATGCCTTACCCAGCATGACCTCCTCCCCCCCCCTGCATGCCATTGTCTCAGCAATTCACCTGTTATCAGTGACCTGGCCAGTATAGCCATGTCATGCCACGGTACGAAATTCAGGGCCAGAGTGATTCCCCAATCAATGACAATGTGGAGGACAAACTTTACATAGCATTAGAGGAAGAAACAGTTAGAAATGATGATCAGGTAATGTGGCAAAAAAAGGTCAGGTATTAGTGAGTGAAACAATGCTTATAATGCCTATATTACTGCTTGAAAACCAATATACTCTTTTACTACATATAAATTCGTAACAGTAAATAAATAAATACCGTTTATGAGTGGTGTGAAATAGTTATCCTCCCATAGAACTCGTTTTCTTTGGTGCCAGCCTGATAGAAAACCCAGTAAGGTAAGGAGGCTCTCCTACCTGTAATGAGTATTTTAAACCTCAGGTGAGCAATTTCTCTATGAATTTTCGATGTTTCTCACCAAAAGAGAAAGTTTTAGCAAAAAAAAAAAGGGTCGAAAAATGGTCGGGATTGGGGGGTACCAGTGGTCAAAAAGTGGTCGGGACAGGGCGGGTTAAGCTCAAAGAAAAGAACTGTAAATTTATTGATTATAATGAAATAAATTTACGTTATATGAATCTCAAAAATGAATTAAAAAAAACAAGGAGAATACACTCACTCGCTCATTCCAAAGCTAAACACACTTAAGCCTAGAAAAACAAACAGAAATACTGGTCAGTGGAGGGGAGCCAAATGAAAAGACTGTGCGCCTGTGATGAACATCAAACGCTGCAATTTGCTGCAAGCCCGCTTCGCCAATTCGCCGTCTAGGTGGAGATTCAGGAACTCGCTGTACAATGGAGGCACTGCGTGGGCGCAAACGGTCTTACCCTCGAGGCAACTCAAAGCTGACTGACTACAAACTATGAAAGGGGGAGAGAGATGGCCGTGTTTGCCGGAAGTAGGGTGTGGCCTAACTTCAACGGTCAACGGAAAGAAAGTGAGCGATATAGGCTCACAATAAATCACTCAGTGAAAGCACTAATGTCGTGGAAAAGAGTGATCACATGTGAAACAGTGAGGAATGTTCTGAAAACCATCCCGATTGGAGTGAATACTAGGACGGTTGAACTGAGCGATGCCCAGTGGGAATTCCACTAGAATTCGTGATTATCTCACTAAAGTACAATGTCACGAATTTATAAAAACGCTCGCACGAATTCGTGACATTACACCCCATCAAAATCAAATTTTTCTTCAGAAAAATTTTCGATATACATACATATAAATCCTAACTCAGTCACACAAGATTCACACTGTGGTGTGTGTACTATCCTGCTACAGGAGAAAATCACAGTCACTCATGAGCGTAAAAACCTCGTATTTACGTTAACAGAAGCAAGCTTGAGGGAAAAAACTCCGTGACGATGGTGAAAATCCTGTACTCAGGTCAAACTGAGCGAAAAGTTTGCTACATTTACATTAACAACTAATTGCTATGTAGCTTGATGTGTGTAATAAACTGTGTAGGTGACAGTTGTGGTGTAAGTGTGCCTATGTGAAAAATTATATAATACAAATCAATAGTAGAGACAACGAGGCAGAAGAGAAGAGGCGGCAGCATGCAGCAGAGACGATCAGCTGATCTGCACGACAAAATTGCTACACCCGCCAGCTGCACCTGTGAAAGCAATCAAGGTGGAGCATCAAAAGTGTCAGTGCGACAAACAATTTTTATTAAATTACAATTTCTCTCTCTCTCCCTAGCAGTCAGTATATATGCTACAAAGAGTATGCCCTAACCGAAAATTTTAAGTGACACCCAAGGATTGTATATTCGAGGTCGCCATTATTTTCGTACTGGATACATTATTAACCAGGAAACGTGGTCCCAGGACAGAATCTCAAAGGACCTTTATAGTTTACTGGTTAAACCCTAAACCTACATTATTATTAACCAGGAAACGTGGTCCCAGGACAGAATCTCGAAGGACCCTTATAGTTTACTGCTTAAACCCTACTCTATACTTACGATTAACATTGGCAAGCTGAGAATCCCTACGCAGTCTCGGACAGGTCACATTTTAACACTCATCATGGGTGTGAACACTCATTTGGATAATGTGCATTCTCCCGGGAATCCTCAGAGAGACCCACAGCTCGAGACACCACAAGGTAATTCAAACACAGCCTCAATTGTCCTTACGGGGGTCACGAATTTCCCCTTAACCTACGGTACATGTGTATGAACAGGCCCTGGACATAATGTGTCCTGTGGGACCAACGGGCAAGACATCAGATCTCCACCCACATTACCACTGCCCTCTCTCTCAACTGACTCAGAGATCACAGGTTTGGTTTCAAACGGCACAGGAAGGACATGCCCCTGATTGGTGGTATGTTGACACACATTGCAGGAATGCACAAAGCTATCTATTTCTTGTCCCATCCCTGGCCAGAAAAAATCAGCACGGATATAGCCCTGGGTTTTCCTTTTGCCCATGTGACCTCCTGAGGCTGAACAGTGACCCCATTCTAACACTGCTTGGCGATACTTAGCAGGAACGATGAACTGCAGTCGAACCTCGCCTTGGGGTGTTCGTGACTCTCGGCAGAGCCGTCCTTGTTTACAAAGGAACCTGGCTTGACCTCCACGTAAATACTTTATCACTCTACCCTTTTGTTTCTTTCGCACGGCAACAAGTGTCGGGTCAGAATGTTGTTCTTAGACAACATCTTGGCTATAAATCAGATCTTGCGACGATGCAATGATCACAGGGGTGACACAGTTCGGAATCTTGGCCATGGCTCATGTTACTGCAGCCGAAGTCTGAGTAGCGTCATCTACGGTGCAACTATACTTGGCACCTTGTATGTTGCCTATAATAAGGTCAAACAAAGGATCTGGCATGACAACTGTGAGTGTCGTACCAGTGTAAAATGGAGATGCCACCTGGATACGGGCCTCAGGGAACAATCTCACTGATCCATCAATAAGCTGAGCTTGCATCTGTCGACCTGTGTACTGCTCAGGCCGAACTAGACTCTGCCTGGCAGAGCAACCTGAGGAACCATTGTCTCTCAGGACCTTTACAGGAATGCCTCCCACAAACCCTGGCTGAACAAGGAAGGTACTTTACCTGTGAGAGGGCTGGTGGAGGAAGCAGCCAGCCACTGATGAGGCTGCTGAACGAAAGATGCAGCAAATGTGGCGCCCTGAGAACTAGATGCCTGAGGAGTTGTGCTCACCATCTGAGGAGTTGGAGCATTGACCACCTGAGATGGAGAGTTCACTGTCACTGGGGGACTAGTGAACTGTGGAGAAGTACCTGTACTAGTGGGGTTGGCACCACTGTGCGCTTGTTGTGGAATGAAGGCTGCATTTGCATCCTGCCTCCGATACACAAAAGTCAATTGTCCTGACTGAGGGTTACGTGGTTTGTCTTTGCTCTGCTGCTGCTTGAAATACCGGTACTGCTGCTGGTTAGGGTTCTGCATGTCGTACCGCTTCCACTCAGGTTTCTGGGTATTTTGCCCCTGGTCCTTCTTCTGCGGTTTGTTTGGACCTTGGCCATTATTCTGAGAACGGCCTTGATGCTGGGGTTCAGTCTGAGACGGTTTCCCAGATTTGTCAGCATTCCTGTTCCAGGTGTGTTGCTTATGAGTTTGATACCCGTACGCAGTGAAGAATGCATCAGCCTTCTCCGCCATTTGGCTGGCATCCCTTACTTGGCAGATCTTAAGCTGAGCCAAAAACTCAGCAGGCCATGACTTTTCTAGCTATGTGCACAGCATAAGGTCAATTATCCCTTCTCATGTGGGAGGAGTTTCATCTTTCTCCATCCACTCGTCTAAGTAAGCAGTAAGCCGATCAAGAAACTGAACAGCAGTCTCTTTTTCTTGTAGACGCGCCCTCATAAACTGACTCTTGGCGTTGTCAACTGTGAGACCGTATGCTTTGACTAGTGCAGCCTTCATCATCTCATACGTGAGATTGTCTCCACGAATTCTGTGGAGAATATCGAGGGCAGGGCCCTCAAACAAGCTAAGAAACTGGAGCCGCTTAGCCACCTCGTCCAGCTGGTACAGCTGAGCCATATCTTCGAAACAAACTATGAATGGCTCGATTCTCTCGCCTTCCTTGTATGGAGGAAGCTTGATGTGTGGGGTCGCCAGAACATGTGTAGGGAGAGCGCTCGTGGAGCTTGGGTTAGCTGCACCAGATGTGTCTGAAGCCAAGGAGTCTATCTTGAGCTTCAGCTTCTCAAGTTCATGTTTCTCACGTGCCTTGCGTTCGGCACTTTTGTGTCTTGTTCTCGCTCGTATTCACTTTCTATTTCGCGTTGTTCTAGCTCATATTCACGTTCTCTTTCGCGTTGTTCTCGCTTGTGTTCACGTTCTCTCTTGCGTTGTTTGCATTGTTTTTGCTCGTGTTCACGTTCTCTCTCGTGTTCCTTGCGCTGTTCTTGCTCATGTTTGCGTTGAATTCTACACTCCTCACGGGCATCACTCTCACACTGTTGTTCGTAAGTAAACCGTGAGAGCACGTACTCCTTTATTTGTTCGGGGTCTGTACGCCCCATATCTTTGGGTTCCTTTACAAATATATTAGTAGCCATAGTGATAACTCAACCAAGGCTGAGTAGACTGAAGACTGAGTACTGACTGCTACTTTGCAGAGAAATGCCAATAATCAAAAGTAAAGCATATAGGCACAGGTTAGTGGTGACCAGTTTTATCTAGTTAAACTGGTAAAGAAAGAAAATTAAAAAAAAAAAAACTTACTGGGAAAACTATTACATAAAATTAATAGAAATGAATCAATAACCACCAGTAAGATAGTGCCTATAGACTTTAATGATGAATACCTAAGTGTGAGTGAGTGAGTGAGTATTAGCTCGTTAATAACTTTAGAGCTAGGAGTTAATATTCTGGCGACATCGTCAGATGTCATGGGGGGATGTGAATTTATGACTTAAGAATAGCTGGATGTTACTTGAAAACAGAGACAAGGAATTAACTTGTGAAAATCTAGCAATAAGTTTTACTTTATGTCGGCTTACTTCGCCGATTCTCTAAGGACAAGAATTTGTAAACTTTCTCAACAGTACACAGCAGAGACCAATTACTCACGCATGCTGTTTGTTAGACTGTTAGCCTCTTGAGAAAGTGACTCCACCCCTGACAATCAATAACTAATGCTAATAATAATAAACAGGTTCTTGCCGATGCTTAACTCCTGACTGGCACAACGGATTTAAATTTGATACAAAAGAACTGGCCTAAGTACCAGTTAAGGATAATGTAAAGAGTTTGTGCAAACTAGGAGTGGCAACAAAAATAAGCTTAATGTGGAGAAATAAAACACGAGTTTAATTACATTAAGCTCAAAGAAAAGAACTGTAAATTTATTGATTACAATGAAATAAATTTATGTTATATGAATCTCAAAAATGAATTCAAAATAACAAGGAGAATACACTCACTCGCTCATTCCAAAGCTAAACACTTAAGCCTAGAAAAACAAACAGAAATACTGGTCAGTGGAGGGGAGCCGAATGAAAAGACTGTGCGCCTGTGATGAACATCAAATGCTGCAATTCACTGTAAGCCCTCTTCACCAATTAACCGTCTAGGTGGAGATTCAGGAACTCGCTGTACAACGGAGGCACTTCTCTATGCTGGGCACAAACGGTCTTACCCTCGAGGCGACTCAAAGATGACTGACTTCAAACTATGAAAGGCCATGCCCTACTTCGTCGGAAGTAGGGCATGGGCTAACTTCAACGGTCAATGGAAAGAAAGTGAGCGATATAGGCTCACAATAAATCACTCACTGAAGGCACTAATGTCGTGGATAAGAATGATCACATGTGAAACATTGAGAAATGTTCTGAAAACCATCCCGATTGGAGTGAATACGAGGACGGTTGAACTGAGTGATGCCCAGTGGGAATTCCACTAGAATTCGTGATTTTCTCACTAAAGTACAATGTCAAGAATTTATAAATACGCTCGCGCGAATTCGTGACACCCACCCCACACACTAACACCCTACCCCACACCTTCACTCATCCCACCCCACACACACTACCACCCTACCCCACACCTTCACTCATCCCACCTCCCACACACACTACCACCCTACCTCACACCTTCACTCATCCCACCCCAAACACATTACCACCCTACCCCACAGACACTACCACCCTACCCCACACTTCACTCACCCCACACACACTTCCACCTTACCCCACACCTTCATTCATCCCACCCCACACACTACACCCTACCCCACACCTTCTCTCATCCCACCCCACACACACTACCATCCTACCCCACGCCTTCACTCATCCCACAGCCACACACACTACAACCATACCCCACACCTTCACTCATCCCACCCCACACACACTACCACCCTACCCCACACCTTCACTCATCCCACCCCACACACATACTTCCACCCTACCCCACACTTTCACTCATCCCACCCCACACACACTACCACTCCCCCCACACCTTCACTCATCCCACCCCACACACACTACCACCCTACCCCACACCTTCACTCATCCCACCCCACACACACTACCACCCTACCTCACACCTTCACTCATCCCACCCCACACACATCTACCACCCTACCCCACAGACACTACCACCCTGCCCCACACTTCACTCACCCCACACACATTTCCACCTTACCCCACACCTTCATTCATCCCACCCCTCACACTATTGTGCACCCTACCCCACACCTTCACTCATCCCACCCCACACACACTTCCACCCTACCCTACATCTTCACTCATCCCACCCCACACACACTACCATCCTACCCCACACCTTCACTCATCCCACCCCACACACACTACCACCCTACCCCACACCTTCATTCATCCCACCCCACACACACTTCCACCCTACCCCACACCTTCATTCATCCCACCCCACACACACTTCCACCCTACCCCACACCTTCACTCATCCCACCCCACACACATTACCATCCTACCCCACACCTTCATCCATCCCACCCTACACACACTACAACCCTACCCCACACCTTCACTCATCCCACCCTACACACACTACCACTCCCCCCACATCTTCACTCATCCCACCCCACACACACTTCCATCCTACCCCACACCTTCACTCATCCCACAGCCACACACACTACAACCCTACCCCACACCTTCACTCATCCCACCCCACACACACTACCACCCTACCCCACACCTTCATTCATCCCACCCCACACACATTACAACCCTACCCCACACCTTCACTCATACCACCCCACACACACTACCACTCCACCCCACATCAACATTCGCACATCGCTGGAGTAACTTTCAACTCACATAAAGTTACTGGACAATAAAATAATAATCAGATCTGGTAAAGCAAGAATTCAGGTTATTTGCCGTAGTGAATTGGACAGGATTCTGATTTAGTTCCTTCTGTTCTCAGTGTTGTGTCGAAAGTCAAGATTAATTAATACATACTTAATTTTAACGTGACTGTAAATAACAGGATGCTTTTGCGCTAACCCTCCAAACTTTGTGGCTACAGTGATGGACGGTGTGTGTGTGTGTGTGTGTGTGTGTGTGTGTGTGTGTGTGTGTGTGTGTGTGTGTGTGTGTGTGGAGAGAGAGAGAGAGAGAGAGAGAGAGGTGGTATGGGACAGCTGCTAATTCACAATGCAGGATTGGGGGAGACGAAAATACCTCCACATATCCCTGAAAAATAAGAGTGTAATATTTACACTAGACTACCAGCAAAATAACGCCCTTACCCAAAGACTAGCATTAATACAAGTGTACTAACACAGATAATATTAAGAGCCAGGAATATTTACAAATGCCTGTGCTTTATGGATGTCACACATAAAGAGATGATTTTTGGTCATGGTGTAAATGTCTGATATAGTAATACTGATCTTAATGTTCAGAAATTGATTTTTTTGTTATTAGATATACATATACTAGCAGTTATAAAACTTTTACACTCCCCTCACTCTAGCCTCGCTTGAGGCTTGGTAGTGCGTCGGCGATCCTCAATAGCAGCCTGGGTCAGCCTGTTCACCCCTTTAAGTTAGGATGCTAGAATAAGGATGTGTGCATTTTCACCCATAGGCTGTGTTAAACAAGCAACCTTCATATTATTATTATTATTATTATTATTTCAGTGAAGTTAGTAGGGGAGTGAAAGATAAAAACGGTAGATTACTACTGGAGAAGGGAGAAAATGTGAGCAGATGGAGAGAACACTTTAAGGAATTGTTAAACATAGAGAATGGGAGTAATGCGAGTATAAGTGGCTGGGGAATGGCTGGGAGAAGGAGGAAGGTGAGAGGACAGGAAGAAATCAGTAGGACAGAAGTTGTGGAAGCAATGAAGAAAGTCAAAATGGGGAAAGCCCCAGGAATTGACGGAGTGTGGTGAAATGCTGAAGCATGGGGGAGAGATAATAGGAGAATGGATGTGGAAGATGTGCAGATTGACCTGGGAGGAAGGTAGAGTCGCGGAGGATTGAAAGTCAGGTATAATTATTCCTTTAAACAAAGGAAAAGGGGAAGAAGAAGTGTGTGGTAATCATAGGGGCATTTGTGTTCTTAGTGTAATAGGAAAAGTGTATGGTAGGATACTTATTGAGAGTTAGGGAAATAACAGAGGAAGTAGTTGGAGAAGAACAGGGAGGCTTTAGGAAGGGAAGAGGTTGTGTAGACCAGATATTCGTTCTTAGATCTTTGGTGGAAAAGTTTCTAGAGAAAGGAAAGAAGTTGTATGCAGCCTTCATGGATTTGGAGAAAGCATATGACAGGGTGGATAGACAAGGATTGTGGAAAGTATTAAGAATATATGGAGTTGATGGGAAGTTGCTGAATGCTGTGAAGAGTATGTATCATGGTGCTAAGACTGCAGTGCGTGTAGATAGTGAACTGAGTGACTTTTTCTCTTTGAAGGTTGGGTTGAAACAGAGATGTGTCATGTCTCCATGGCTGTTCAATCTGTACATGGATGGGGTAATAAAAAAGATACAAGGTAGGGCAGTGGATGTTGGAGTGGCCCTAGTGAGAGAGGGTAGTATTTGGAAACTCCCTGTACTGTTGTTTGCGGATAATACTGTGTTGTTAAGTGAAGACTAAGGGGAGCTGCAAGGTTTGGTGGTTGAGTTTGGGAGAGTGTGTAAGAAACGGAATCTAAAGGTGAATGTAGGGAAGAGTAAAGTGATGGTCTTTGAGAGAGGTGAAGTCAGTGAATGTACAGTGAGGTTGGATGATGAGGAAATGGAAAATGTGAGTACGTTTCAGTACTTGGGGAATGTGATGAGTAAGGATGGAAGTTTGGAGGGTGAAGTGCCTGAAAGAGCATGTCACGAATCAAATTCGCGACATTTTCCTCTTGTGAGAAGCCACGAACTATTAGTGGAAAACTCACTGTGTATCGTTCAGTTAACCGTTTCTCTCTCCATTTCGATGGTATACTTTTTTCAAAACATTCGTCACTGTTCAAAAGTAACCGTTCTAATGCACGTCATTAAGTGCTCTACTGAGCGATATTATTGTTTCTGTATTGTTCGCCCCTGCTTGCCTCAACCGTTGGCCACGCCTTCTTCCGGCTGGCCTGGGCATCTATCGTATTTGAATCAGTCTTTTGTCTGTCACGACGGAGTGTGGTTCTGTGCTCCAGTAGTGAGAGTGAGAGAGGTCTTCTAGCACCCAGACTCCACTAGACTACAGGCTCCCACTCTTCCTTGGTGATACGCTACATTGACCAGTATTTCTTTAGTTTTTTTTTCTTAGTTATAAAATAATTATTTTAGCTAGTTTTGTGAAAGAGTGAGTGAGTGCATTCCGTTTAATATTTGAATTCATTTTGCTCTATGTAACGTAAATTTATTTATTGTAATCAATAAATTTACAGTTCTTTCATAATAATTCTGAAATCCGTTGTGCTAGCTAGGGGTTATGCTTCAGCAAGAACCTGTCTGTTATTAATATTAAATATTGATTGTCAGGGGGCAAAAAACTCTCAGGGGCCTGCAGTACCGACTGTACAGCATTTGTGAGTAATTAATCTCCGCTGTGTACTGTAGAGAGAGACAGCATTAATTCTCATCTTTTGAGAATCGGCAGTCAGCAGGAATAAAATGGCGATCTACTTGCCATAAATTTATTAGTCGTTGAACTTCCATTAAATTTTGGATCACACGCATTCTTAAATTACAAAACCCCGTTGACAGAGTACAACAAAGAAAAAAAGTTGCTGGTTCCTTGAATGCAGTGATAAGAAACAGGGACGTGAGCATGGAAGTGAAAAAGTTACTACATAACAGTATCGTGATACCAACTCTAATGTATGGAAGTGAAGCTTGGACGTTGTTGCAGGGACACAAGTCAAGAGCAAGAGCAGTGGAAATGAGTTATTTAAGAGGAGCCTGTGGAGTCATATGGAGAGACAGGCTGACAAATGAGGATATAAAGGAGCATTGTGGTGTGCATATGGATGTGATAGGATGTGTTAGGAGGAACACACTGAGGTGGTTTGGCCATGTGGAGAGGATGGAGGGTGAGAGACTGACGAGGAGAGTGTATGTAAGTGAGATGAAGGGAGGAGAGGGAGGGGGAGGCCGAGGATTAGATGGAGGTATGGAGTGGAGAGGTATATGTGAGAGAGGGGTGTGAGTTGGGAGCAGGGTAGTGAAATGGCGGGGGACAGGGCGACGTGGAGGCTATTTTTTTTTTTTTTTTAATGCGAGGAAGAAGGAACCAAAGGCCATGAGCCTGCAGTAACAGTTTCCTCCAAGAGAAAAACAAAATAAAATAGAGAGCCAAATTCAAGATCCGATCATTTCGAGATGCCTGGACACACTGCGTTTGAAAGACTGGAGATCATAGGCAGCAGGAAATACAGACAGAGGGAGACAGTTCCAGAGCTGACCTGTTGCGTAAATGAAAGACTGGGAGTAACGGTTAACTCTTGCATTAGAGAGTTGGACAGAATAGGGATGAGAGTTTGCTGCCAGACGGGTGCTATGCGCCCGTCGTAGAGGTGGAGGAATGCAAGCAAACAGTTCAGAGGAGCAGTGACCATTAAAGTAGCGATAGAAAAGAGATAAAGATGCAACAATGTGGCGAAGAGACAGAGGTTGAAGGGAGTCAGTAAGAGCAGGAGAGTTAATGAGACGAAAAGCCTTTGACTCCACCCAATTGAGAAGAGCTGTATGTGGGGAGCCTCCACACACATGAGAGTTGTAATCCACACAGGGGCGGATAAAACCCCTGTATAGAGTCAACAATTGTGCAGGGGTAAAGAAAGAGCGGAGTCGGCTTAGCACACCAAATCTCTTGGAAGCAGATTTTACAAGAGATGTAATATGATCTTTCCAAGATAAGTCCCGAGTAAATGAAACCCCAAGCATGTTCAAGGATGATGCAGGATTAAGATGAATATTATTAAACATTAGTGGGTATACCTGTGGAAGATTCTGTTGGGTTAATAGGTGTAAGAACTGAGTCTTAGATGCATTAAAAACAACCATATTTTTACCCCAGTCAGAGATACGAGCCAAGTCAGACATTAGGTGTGCCATAGCCTCATCCCTTGTTTGTTGAAGTAACTGTTGAGATGGGCGTTGCGGGAACCGAATGGAAAGGTGAAGGGTGGAGTCATCAGCGTATGAGTGGATAGGGTTAGATGTACAGCTTAGAAGATCATTGATGAATAAAAGGAAGAGAGTTGATGATAGGACAGAGCCCTGAGGAACACCACTGTTGATAGATCAAGGAGAAGAACGATGGCCGTCTACAACAGTGGCTATAGAATGACCAGAAAGGAAGCTAGTGATGAAGGCACAGATAGAAGGATAGAAACCGTAGGAGGGCAGGTTGGAAATTAAAGATTTATGCCAGACTCGATCGAAAGCTTTTGAGATGTCAAGTGCAATGGCAAAGCTTTCGCCAAAGTCCCGAAAGGAGGATGACCAGGAGGATGAAAGGTAGGTGAGAAGATCGCCAGTGGAGCGTCCCTGATGGAACCCATACTGACGATCGGAAAGAAGGTTGTGATAGGAAAGATGCCTTAAAATTTTTCTATTGAGAATTGACTCGAAAACTTTTGAATTACAGGACGTTAAAGCAATTGGACGAGTGTTGGAGGGTTGAGAGTGGTCACCCTTCTTTGGAACTGACTGAATGAGAGCAAACTTCCAGCAAGAAGGAAAGGTACAAATTGACAGACAAAGGCGAAAGAGTTTCCCTAGCCAGAGTGTAAGCACAGAAGCACAGTTCTTGAGAACAACAGGAGGAACCCCATCAGGCCCATATGCCTTGTTAGTACTGAGGCCAGTGATTGCAGAAAATACATCAGCTGAAGAAATTTTAATGTCAGCCATGAGGAACTCGGAGGGGGGAAGTGATGGAGGAACAGCACCGGAATCGTCTAAGGTGGAATTGAAGGAGAAAGATCTGCTTTATCAGTAGAAGAAATAGCTACAGAACCATCAGAGTAGAAAAGAAGAGGGAAGGATGATAAGGTAAAGTTGTTAGAAAGGTTTTTGGCAAGGTGCCAGAAGGAGCGGGAAGAATTCGAGTTGGAGAGTTGAGAGCATTTAGTACGGATGAAATTATTTTTAGCAGAGCGAAGAACAGACTTAGCACGATTCCGGGCAGAAACGTAAAGATGATGTGATTCAGGGGTGGGTTGGCTCCGGTACCTTTTGTAGGCCCTCTCCTTGTTGTGGACAGCATTAGAACAAGCATGATTAAACCAAGGCTTTCTTGCGTTAGTCAAAGGATATGAGAAAGGAATGTATGCCCGAGAGAATAACCTCCGTAATGCACAAGGCACACTCAGATGGCTCACGGCCATGGAAGCAATAATCATTCCAGGGAAAATCAAAGAAGTACTGCCTGAGGGCCTCCCAGTCCACGGCTTCAAAATGCCATAGACGACGTTTCCCTGGAGGGTCCACAGGCCGTACCGGAGTGATAGGACAGGTTAAGGTGATAAGATTGTGATCGGAGGAGCCCAACGGAGAGAAAAGATTAACAGAGTAAGCAGAAGGATTAGTTGTGAGGAAGAGGTCAAGTATGTTGGAGCTCTCTCCAAGGCGGTCAGGGATATGGGTAGGGTGCTGTACAAGCTGCTCTAGGTCATTAAGGATAGAAAAGATGTAAGCTTGTTCACCAGGTGGATCCGTGAAAGGAGAGGAGAGCCAAAGGTGGTGGTGAACATTGAAATCTCCTAGAATGGAGATTTCTGAGAAAGGAGAAATGGATAGAATGTGTTCCATCGTAGAAGTAAGATAGTCGAAGAATTTTTGATAGTCAGTAGAATTAGGGGATAAGTAAACAGCACAGATATATTTAGTCAGAGAATGACAGGAAAGCCGAAGCCAGAGTGTAGAGAATTCAGAAGAATCGAGTTCAGGAAGCAAGATAAGTCGTTGCGTGTATATACACAACAGCCACCTTTGGCTTTGAAATGAGTATAGAGAAAGTAGGAGGAAAGAGAAAAGGGTTTGCTGTCAGTCGCCTCAGACAGCTGAGTCTCCGTTAGAAAAAGAAGGTGAGGTTTAGAGGAGGAGAGGTGGTGCTCAACAGAGCGAAAGTTAGAGGAAAGGCCGCGAATGTTGCAGAAATGAAGAAGTGAGTCAGACAATGGTTCCAGGCACCTCGAGTCGTCACCGGGAGAGGGGCGGATGGTGGGGGCATTTATAATCCCCCCCCCCTGGGGACTCCGAGGCTTGGTGATGAGACGCCATAATTACATTTTGGAAAAGGAAGTGTAGTGTGTACTGTGCATGTAGTTTGGTGAAGATAGTTAGAGAAATTTGTACTGGAGAGCATGCTGGCCTACTCTCTGTATAACTGAGACACTGAAAAAGTTCAGCAAAGGGGGATGGTCAGGAACTAGTCCTGAGGGCTGATGAAACGGGAGCTCCAGCTCTCCCTGTCATCAGCTTTCCATCCACCTTGGGAGTACTGCCCTGCTCGACTGGTGCTAAAGTCTACCCTGTACGGGATTAAGGCGTCTGGCAATAGATAAATAGATTATTTCACACACACACACACACGCTTTCTTATTGCATTGTTCTGGTGTCAACATCTTTTTCCATATGAAGTTGTAGTATCACACATTTTACATAATAATTTTTAAAGCTGTTTAGTCATAATTAGCAGTGTGTAATGAAGTGTGAATGATGAACAACCAAATATCACTTCGCTGTTAGCTGTGGTATAGGAAGAAGGTGGATGGCAGACCACAAGTGCCACCCTGTTTCAATTATAAAATGAAGGTTAGGAGAAGTGAAAAGATATTTGAATAGTGCGTAAGTGTAAAGTCCTGGGGAACCATTTATTATGTTGGCATATGTGAATGTACTTAATGCCATTTTATAGAGGTGTATAATGTGCTAGTAGAGTTGTCATTTATCTCTACTTTTTGCATAAGCCCAGAGTATATGTAGATGCTCAGCACCTCACTTTTTAGCTGACCTCAGCACTGCGCCCTAGTCGGCTCGGTGAGCGTACAGCGTCAGAAGCCGTTTTACAGTTTTAAAGGGAGGTGGTATCGCTCTTACATATCTCTCGGGTCGCAGTTATATTATTCTGTACCCAATAAAGAGAGATTTAATCTGCTCATTTCCGTCACCTTACGCTACCACTTAATAACAGACCAGCTTCCACCTTCTCGTGGCAGAGGACCTTTGGTGGGAAGTGTCGGGCAGTGACGGCGGGTAGCTGACGTGTACTACAGACAGTGTCGTCGATCCAACACGGTGGTCTAGTTATACTAAACAGCAGAACACTTAATATGCAGTCAACTGCTACTCCATAACGGCTACATTAAATTGGTGGCCAGCAGTGCGACGATACATTTTATTGGTGCTAGCGGTGGCACGATATTTAGTGCTAGCCGTGTACCGATATATTAAATTGGTGCTCAGTGCTGGGATACGATACGTGCTAAAGGGATTTATGCTGTGAACCAGTAACCCTTGCAATCGCTCGTTCCTGAAGGTGAAACAGAAAATCTTACTCTACTGTTGTAAGGGGACTAATTACCAGTGAGTTAAGTGGAGCAGATAAACTGGAGTGGTGAATATTAATTCCTCCCATTATTCTGCCAGTGCGAGATTCCTATCTTAAGCACAAACTGGCAGTTATCTCGCCCTGTGGTGTGCGAGATATCTCCATCTTCAAATGCAAACTGGCAAGAATCTCACTCTCGTGTGCGAGAGGCGAGATAAGGGCAGTTCAAGCCAGTGCGGTGAGGAGTGGGTCAACTAGCGACTTCTAGCAACTCCAGAGGCGCGGACGGCCAAAACGAGCCGAGGGGGAGCCGAGAGCGGCGGGCCTGGCGTGATGCAGGGCGAACCACTCGCTTGCTAACTCCCACAGCGAGCGGGCTGTCGTGTATGGTTGGAGGAGTCTGGTGGAGTGTGGAACGTGGAATGTGGAACATCATCCTGGACTTTCATATCTAGGTAGTGTCCATGCATTAGTAATCCACACACACACACACACTTGAATCAACACACGTTAGTTAGTTGATGAGTGGAAATAAAGGTTTCTCAGAATTCCCTTGAAATAAATATACTTTCTGTGTATTTTATATATGTTCCGTTCTCTGTCACTTACCGTAACTATCGTTTTTATGTCAGTTTATCTTCCTGTAACTGGGAGGGGAATATTACTGACAAGGTTAGATGGATACAGTGAAAAAGTGGGGACGTAGAATTAGGGAAATAGAGATAAGGCAATCCCACTAGACTCAGAATTTTATGAGTGGGTTGATACATCAAATAAAAGTGCTCAGACATATTAAATGAGTGAAGGACATATTGAGGATCAAGGTGATGAGGATACTTCTGAAAGACTGGATGAGGATTTGAACGCTTTGCATTTGCGTTCTGGTCATACTTATTCAACAGTCCCAGAGCAATCAGTTAGATCCAAAATGGCCACTAGTCTTGCTAATGAGGGTAATCCTAGTGAGGAGACTGTGGAAGCTGAGACTACAACAGTACCTTTGGTCACTCAGGATATGCAAAATCCAGTCATTAGTGATAGTACTACAACCACTCACATACCTGTTTATACTTCAGATGTTTTCAGTACACCACAAGGTTCTGGACAGAATTTATTTTCTGTTCCTTATTCAAATGCATGGGGTATAAACACAGATGGAATTGGCATGCGAACCCAGAATCCTAATCAATGGGGCATGAATACTAATATTGGCATGCAAACCCAGAATCCTAATCAATGGGGTATGAATACTAATATTGGCATGCAAACCCAGAATCCTAATCAATGGGGCATGAATACTAATATTGGCATGCAAACCCAGGGCCCTTATCCAAATACCTGGGGCATGACTAACAATATGGGCGTGCTAGGTCAGACTAACCCTCCTCCTTTGTGGCAGATACCTGTACCTAATCTGGCTACTGATATAGTACAGCAGCATCCTAACTGTACTGAAAGTCAGGCTTTGGCGAAGGCAGGCATATGCTATGCAGAAGCTAGCAAAGCCTTGCAAACTTCGGGCTGGAGAGACACAGCTACTAGTTCTCCACAGCAAAGGACCAAGGCTGTTAAGCCAGAGGTGAAAAGATGGTATGTCATACATGGGCATTGTCCTTATGAAACGGACTGTTGCCCCTTTGTCATTGAAAAGAGGAAGAAACTAGGGAACCCAGCTAGTTCGGGGGAAGCTCAGGGCCGCGCGCAAAAGTGATTAAAATAGTACAATCCACCGATGCGTGTGTGGCAGCTATTACTAAGGTGGACTTATTATCTATTCCTTGGATCATAGAGAAAGGCCAAGTGTCCCTGATCATAGATACAGGGGCATGTACAAACATTATTTCTAGTAAAGCGTTGGAAAGACTTAAAAGTGAAATGCCTCTAACAAACTGGACATTATCAGCACCTGATGTAATGTTGACAGGTGTGACAGGGAGTAGAATGAAGATTGTAAGCCAGGTGCCATTGACATTGAGGGCAGATAAACGATCTCCTGTGTTACGTGCTACGTTTTATGTGGTTGAGGATTTTCCTCTGCCAGCTGATGGGCTGTTAGGCTTTGAAACCATGGAGGAGTATGATATAGTAATACACCCTCAAAGACATTCCATTTCCTTTAATGGGAAAGAGTTTGTAGGCCTTAATCCCTCAGCAACACGAACTGGAACTGGCATCCAATCAGGAGCCGTCCAACCAGTTGTGACCCCGACAAGTGATGCGTCAAGGGAGTCCCCGGATGCACACGAAGCGGAGGGTATGGACTGGAAGAAAGTCAGGGCTATAGTGAGTCTGTACAGTCGAACTGTCTGTAAAATTCCTGTCCGAGTACCTGACGTGTCGGTGGGAACTGATGTAGCATGCTTAACTGAGACTGTAAAACATAAGGCATTGTCGCTGGAATCGACTCTGACTAGCGTTGGCCAAGACCAGAAGACGCCCCTCTTCATCGCAAATATGAGTGGTGGCGCAGTTAAGCTCAGAGATGGTTGTTATATAGGCGACTTGATGTGCTATGGTGCCGCCATAAAGGAAGTCGACGACGTGCCGGTGATCTCTTCTGTAGTTACATCTCAAGCAAGGACTCAGTCGGAACCCGTACGTCTGGCTAAGGAAAAACAGCTGGAGCAATACGTGAAGGTCACGGATAATGTAGACCATTAAACACGACTCCTAGCCCTCCTTAGAGAATTTTCCGACGTAGTAGCACTTCCAGGAGAAGCGCTGAGTAGGACGGATAGGGTGAAGCATCATATTGGTTTGTGCCCTGGTACAAATCCAGTTTATGTGCCGCATACCGTCTACCGCACAGCCAAAGGGAAGCAGTGGATGAGGAAGTTGAAAGGATGCTTCGTGATGACGTTATCCAGCCTTCCTGCTCGCCTTGGAATGCACCACTCTTTCTAGTGCCTAAGAAGGATGGTGGTGTGAGACCTGTTGTGGATTTTCGGCAAGTGAACAAGGTAACAGTACCGGATCGTTACCCGATTCCGCATCTGCGAGACTTACTTCAATCATTAGGTAAGGGAAATACTGTGTTTACTTGTCTGGATCTAGCGTCAGGGTATTGGCAGGTGGAGCTGACCGAAGAGTCGCGTCCCATTACTGCTTTTAGCACTCACCGTGGGCACTTTGAATTTCTCCGGATGCCTTTTGGACTGAGTAATGCTCCTTTAACATTTCAGCGGATGATAAACCAATTGTTTGGCGAGATGTTAGGGCAAGACGTCTTAGCGTATCTAGATGACCTAATCATCGTGGTAACAATGTTAACAGTCATTTTAACAAGTTAAAACGAGTGATGGAAACCTTGAGATCCGCAGGTCTGAATTAAGCTGTCTAAGTGTGAATTTCTGAAATCCAGTATTAGATTTTTAGGACACCAAGTTGATGGTAATGGCATCAAGACTGTGCCGGACAAGGTAAGGCCAATGTTAAATTTTCCTACACCACAGAACAAGGATCAGATAAGATCGTTCCTAGGCCTCACTGGCTTTTATAGGAGTTTTGTCTACAGGTATGCCATCATAGCATCACCTTTAACAACGCTACTTAAGAAGGACGCTGCATGGAAATGGGGACCCTCGGAAGAGAAAAGCTTCAACGAGCTCAAACAAGCCATGTCAGAAGCACCCGTATTAGCGTTTCCTGATTATACTCAACCTTTCTATCTGTGCACGGACGCCTCAGGTCTGGGTCTGGGAGCGGTGTTACAGCAGAAGGATGAGCAAGGTAAGACACATACCATAGCGTATGCTAGTAGGGCATTAAGACCCCCAGAGAAGAACTATTCGACGACACATTTGGAGACATTAGCAGTCGTGTGGGCGTTAGGACATTTCCGGGATATTATCTTTGGCTACTGGATAATTGTTTTAACTGACCATGCACCCATACGCGACTTGTTTAAAGGAAAAAACTTGCACGGTAAGGTTGCGCGTTGGTTTGGCAAGGTAATGGAGTTTGATCCAGAGGTCAGATATTTACCAGGCCGTCAAAATGTTGTAGCCGACGCGTTGAGTAGAAACATTGCTGCTACCATAGCCGAGGATGTTGCTCTTGCTGAGTATTCCTCAGACACGGTAAAAGCGGAACAACGTAATGATGCGATGTGGTCTCAAGTCATCTATGCCTTGGAGTCTGGCGACGAGACTTGTCTACCTGAACTCCCAGTACCAATGACTCACTTCCATCTTCAACAGGGTCTTTTGTATAAGCAACCCCCAGGGAAGGACACTGCATATCAGTTGGTTGTTCCTGCTACCTTACAGCAAGCCGTGTTACAGTTAGTTCATGATGTACCTCAAGCGGGTCATCCCGGTCGCGATAGATGCGTACATGAGGCGAGAAAGAAATACTATTGCCTGACCATGTGGAAGGACATAGAAGCCCACGTCAGTCAATGTGTCAAATGCGCGGAAATACGAGGAACGACGGGACTTCCGACTCCCATCTTAGAGTTTCCTCTACCGGAAAAACCCTGGGATACAGTCTCCATTGATCTCTTAGCGTTGCCGAGAAGTCGTCAAGGTTCAAGTTATGTACTGGTGGCAGTGGACCATTTCTCACGATTCACTGTTTTAGCACCTTTACAGACGAAAACTTCAGAGGAGGTGGCGCACACTTTGTGACTTCAGTGATTTGTTCATACTCTACACCTAAGGTATTGCTCAGCGATAATGGCAGTGAATTTCGTAACCAGGTGTTACAAGAAATCTGTCATATGTATGGAGTAAAGCAAGTTTTTGTAATGCCTTACAGTCCTAAGAGCAATGGCCTGGTGGAGAGAAGAAACAGGAAGATACTGGAAGTCTTGAGACCAGTAATAACCTCAAATCAGGAGGATAACTGGGAAGACTGGTTACCACATGTAGCGGCGACCATCAACTCCTCAGAAAATTCATCAACTGGGAAGTCTCCTCATTATATCCTTTATGGAGAAGAGAAAGTGTTACCCTACGATTTGTTGGCTGGACCTCCTACTCCAGTATGCAACGAAGAAGACTACGCAAAGGTACAGTTGTTGAAATTCCAACGTATACACAGTGAAGTACGGAAAAGATTAAAAGCCTCAAGAGCGGAGATGATGGCGAAACAACACAAAGGTAGTCAAGAAAAGACGTTACAGGCAGGCCAGAAGGTCATGATCCACAACCCTGAGAGAATTTCCAAGCTCAGACCTAAGTTCCGCAAACCATATACCGTTGTGGAACGAGTACGTGGAAATATTTATAGAATAAAGGATGAAGCTAATGGAACTCAGGAGGTAGTACATGCTGATAGGATCAAACTAGTAGTCAAGAGCTAGGCCTATCATCTGATGTGTTGTGCCCTCTGTCTTCGTCGCAGTCTATGTCGTCGTCCGTACCTGTCCCTAACCAAGAGTATCGCAGCAAGCTATGATCCCACAACAAGAGTGATTAAGGGAGTATCTACTCTTGCAGAAAAAAATGTGGCTGTGGCTCATACTCCTCGTGCGTTGCTTGGGGTGGACCTATGGAAAGACGTCGGACACGGACACGACTGCGTTAATGCCAGGAGCACTGAAGAGCCCACTTGGAGAAGTCGTAGTAGTGGAAGATGCAGTATGCGTCTACTATCCAATGGAAGGCTATCTCCAAACGCCAGATATTGTCAAGGAGGTCTCCAAGGGCTTGTCGAATCTCAGACAGCAACTGTTGAAAGTGGGAAAGATGTTTAATCGAAACCCACGATTGACGAACTCTGACACTGAAGCTTTGGAACGAACCTTGCATGGAATTGTTGAGCTTCAGACTAGGCATATAGACAGGCTCACCGACAGGCTCACTAACTTGCATGTAGCTTTACCTAACGTTCACTCTGATCTTTCCAAGCATGTCCATGCACGTACTAAGAGAGGACTTGTGGATTTTCTAGGAATCCTGTCTCAACAACTCTTTGGCACGGCATTAGATAAGGATGTAGTGCAATTGGGTAGACAGATGCATGACTTGACACTGGCCGCTAAAGCCAATAATAGATTAATCATGCATGTGTATAAACAGTTAGATGAGTTCACTAACAAAGCTAACGAGATAATTAGGACTACCAACCATCTAGTAGAGCTTGTGAACAACATCCAAATTAACCTACCAACCCTATCTAACTTGGTGTTATTCGCTGAGTACTTACATGCTCTCGACGAGTCAACCACTGCTTTGGAGAAGCATGCCGCCAATATGGTGGACGGCTTAATCGATGCAAGTTTGAACAGGGTTAATGCTTTATTGCTACCTACTAATATACTAACAAGTGCACTTATTATAGCTATGTGGAAGCATGGACTTATGCCACTCTTTGATCTGAGTCAACTGGATTATTATTACCCATTGTTAGAGGCTCAGTTGACCCATGAAGACATCCTGATATTGGTACCTATGAGGAATGCTGTAACATACCAGGCATGGCGGTTCATTTCCTTCCCTTTTGTTACTGCTAATAATACACTTGTTGTTATTGAAGAGGGTCCAGAGGTGCTAGTTGTCTCAGATGACAAGAAATATGTAGCAGAAACGACTGTGGATGAATTTGAGAAGTGTAAGGCCTCATTTCTTGATCTCCATGTATGTCCTGCTTTCCATTTTGTCTTCGTACCATTAAAGGTAGAGGAGTGTAAGAGGCCCTTGTTGGACACAAATACTTCCTCTGCTCTGCAACGTTGCACTTTCCAACCCATTCAGTTGAAGTCAGTTTTCCATGCTCATATTCATGCGAAACAGTACTTTTACTTTCCTGAGACAGAGGATGTAACTGTGATTTGTGCCTCACAGAATCAATTCCTTACAGTAAAAGGGTACTATATTGCACCTAATTTTTGTGAGTTACACAGTAAAGAGATAGCAGTTCTGCCTAGCAAGCATCATCTAGCTTTGACAGTGAACTTCTCATCCCAGTTACGACCCTTTTTACCTTCATTCAATGTTACTTCCTTGAATGTGAACAGGCTGTCTCATGTATTAAAGGAGCTTACCTTCCTCTCCCACCTGAACAGGACTGATTTAGAACCTTATGTACTGTCCTATCTTCCTTCATACCTTTCTCCTTCCTATTTTGGTCCTGGCGTTGGTCTTCTACTTATTGTGGTCTTGTCCTGTGTTTGTGGTTTAGGCTACTATTTAAGGCGCCAATTAAGGAACCCACTGATACCACGTGTCCGTACTCGCGGATTGCAAATGGATGTTCCTGAATAGTTAGCTACCCTACACTCTGGTTAGGCTACACGGTAGTTAGGACAACAATGTCGACGAGGACGTCAATGGTGTGGCCGAGCGATGTTCTGGTGTCAACATCTTTTTCCCTATGAAGTTGTAGTACCACACATTTTACATAATAATTTTTAAAGCTGTTTAGTCATAATTAACAGTGTGTAATGAAGTGTGAATGATGAACAACCAAATATCATTTCGCTGTTAGCTGTGGTATAGGAAGAAGGTGGATGGCAGACCACAAGTGCCACCCTGTTTCAATTATAAAATGAAGGTTAGGAGAAATGAAAAGATATTTGAATAGTGCGTAAGTGTAAAGTCCTGGGGAACCATTTATTATGTTGGCATATGTGAATGTACTTAATGCCATTTTATAGAGGTGTATAATGTGCTAGTAGAGTTGTCATTTATCTCTACTTTTTGCATAAGCCCAGAGTATATGTAGATGCTCAGCACCTCACTTTTTAGCTGACTTCAGCACCGCGCCCTAGTCGGCTCGGTGAGCGTACAGCGTCAGAAGCCGTTTTACAGTTTTAAAGGGAGGTGGTATCGCTCTTACATATCTCTCGGGTCGCAGTTATATTATTCTGTACCCAATAAAGAGAGATTTAATCTGCTCATTTCTGTCACCTTACGCTACCACTTAATAACAGACCAGCTTCCACCTTCTCGTGGCAGAGGACCTTTGGTGGGAAGTGTCGGGCAGTGACGGCGAGTAGCTGACGTGTACTACAGACAGTGTCGTCGATCCAACACGGTGGTCTAGTTATCCTAAACAGCAGAACACTTAATATGTAGTCAACTGCTACTCCATAACGGCTACATTAAATTGGTGGCCAGCAGTGCGACGATACATTTTATTGGTGCTAGCGGTGGCACGATATTTAGTGCTAGCCGTGTACCGATATAGCATTTCCAACCTATCTCTCGAGTACTTTCCTATCTGGAGAATAATTCCTCAACTTTCCTGTACACTCGCAGCCCCTCTCTCTCTCTCTCTCTCTCTCTCTCTCTCTCCACTTTTCCCTCTTCATTTTTACTCCTTCCCAGTTTGTCAAAACAACTCGAGAAATCTGAGGAGAAATTTTTGGTCAGACGTGGGTTAGTTTCCTGATAAGTTCTGGGTCTTGCTGCGTTGAGAGAGAGAGAGAGAGAGAGAGAGAGAGAGAGAGAGAGAAAGATCGTGGTGCAACGCTCCCCTTGACAGTTTATTGTTGGCTCAACATTGAACATGACCCTATTCACACAAGGCTTTGCATAGTGAAACAAGGTGTGATGCAGGAAAGGAAGAAGGCAAAGAGGGAGGGATGTAGGGAGGGAAGAAGGGGCGGATGAAAAGAACGCAGAACGAGTGGGAGGCAGGGAGTACAGTACAGGAAGCACGAAGAAGGCGACGGGGAGAGAAGGTGGTAAAAAGGGAAGGAGGGTAGAAGGGATGGAGAAAGAAAAGATTTCGATTGCATTTGTTATTAATGATGAATAGAGGTAAATCACATATAAATCATATTGCCCCGGTTTTAATCCAGCTTCCTCCTTCACATGAGGAGTTCCAGATACCTGTGTAAGCAAAATTACGGTGTGTGTGAGATTTAAGAGTGTGGCGGGCGGTAACTGTATTATATTATTTCCTGAGACTGAATTATGGAGCCCGTGGGTAAAATGTGATGCATGAAGGTTAGTTAATAATGCTGGTGTTACAGTGGGGGAGAATACAAATGTGGAAGAAGAGGGTACACAAAAATAGTAAACAAAAAATATACTAATTACAGGACGTCTTATGTATTACTTTCTTGCATTTCCCGGATGATTTTGTCCTGTTAAAAAGAGCTAT
>NC_137062.1:18342624-18365124 GCF_032717465.1 Coenobita brevimanus | reverse complement strand
TTAGATAATGGAAGATTAAGTACCTTTTTGCTTCCTTCCTCTCACCTGACACCTCACCTAATCTCTCTCTCTCTCTCTCTCTCTCTCTCTCTCTCTCTCTCTCTCTCCATTGTTTATCTAGGTTCCGGTCCTTGACACATTCCCCACCTTAGGTGACATGGGATGAAAGTACTGTTGGAGGAAAGGGTGGTGGTGTGGAGGAGAGAAGGGAGGGCAAGAAAATGAAAGGGTAGTGGTGCTGAGGAGACAAGGACAGAGAAGGTAAGGAGAGGGTCGTGATGAGGGGATGGGCAAGGAAGGGAATGTAAGTGAAACGGAGTGTGGGTAGAGGAGAAAATAAAGGGGAAGGGAAGAGTACTAATATGGAGGAAAGGGAAAGGGAAGGCTGACAGTGTGGAGAAAAAGGAGAGGGAAGGGAAAGATGGTGAAAAGGAGGGAAAATTCCTGAAGGATAAGAAGGGAAGAGAATGAAGAAGAGGAGGGACGGGAATGGTCAGATGGCATTACGAAATGAAAGAGAGAGAGAGAGAGAGAGAAGGATCGGTGGAAAAGAGGAGGAAAGATGAAGATGAGAGGACGGGAGGGAAAAGAAGTTTAAAGGAATATTGTTGTGGTAGAGCTGAGAGAAATGAATAGTTATAGGATGGTGTGAAGGAAGAGATTCAAATGAGAGACTGAGAGAGGAAGTGAACGAAGTATGATGAATAAAAGAGAGGGATTTCGGGATATTGTATGGGAGGAAAAGAATGGAGAGAAAAGTTGGAAAAAAAAAAAGAACTATTTAGTTGCAGCCTGAAGTGGGAAAGAGATGAAGTTAAAGGAAAGATGGTGAAAGGGAGGAAAGGAAAGGAAAGAGTGAGGGAGTGTAGATGAGGGAAAGGAAGGGACGGGAAGGGTCAGAATACAGTGCACGATGGAGGGGAACTGAAAGTTGGTAATTGGACGTTAGAATGAGGTCGATAAACCATTTGGTCCTGATTTTTCTGCCTTAACCTGGTCTTAACCAGCTTTTTATATTCTTCTAAACTAGCTTGGTCTGTATTACCGCTTTCCTAGAGCTTCTTTCAAGTAGCTCAGTGGCAGAAAATGGCGATCTTGTATATATGCAGCCTTTCCACAGCCCTTCTCCGTAACTATCATCATCATTTTCTTTAATAACAGAACAGAGAAAGCAAAAACAAATGAATAAAAGATAATCCATGCACCAGAATACTAGCTTCCTCTATTCACAAAAGATTCTGTAACAGTTGGACTTGAACAGCCGTAGGCTGAAGCTTGGTGGGAAACCATTCTGAGGAAACGAATTCCAAAGATGTGCAGGTCAGGGAATAAAATTAACACAATTTTTGTTCCTGGGTTGTGGGTATTATTTTCTGATATTTTCGGTCTCAGAACCATGAAAAATGGATATTACTCTCGTCAGACTTCGCTTTTGTGACTAGGAGAGTGATTTTTATGCCTTCAAACACCTGAAATATGGCTGCCTAGGCAGAGTGAGGTGAGTTCTTGGATGAACTAAAAGCTTCATTTCATAGATGATTTTACATGTGTCTGCATGTGCCGATGTCAGCACTGCACGTCATTTTGCTGAGCTCGGTGACTGGCTGAAGCACATTATTCGAACGCGAACCGTTTCTGGACGCGCCGTACCTTTCCGGGTGTGGGCACTGTTAGTTGAAATGAAGTCAGTCTGAGCGGAGCTTAATTGAAAGGCTTGTAAATTTATATATCAATTCTTTATCGAATTACGGATGAATTATGGATTTTTACAGCAACGGTGCTAATTTTGTGGTACTCTAAAGTCTGTACCATTGTTTTTGTCTTTTTCGATCATTGCAAACATGAATGTATCTATTTTTTCAGAGGTGTCATCTACAGGTTGTAAGCATTCCGATGATGAGTTTTGCTATATTTGTGGTCAATTTGTTAAAATGAGAAAGAAGAAATATTTTGTTAAAGCATCTGTCAAGATGTGTGAAGCTTATAAGGCATATTTTGACAACGTGAAATGGGAGCTACTTGTGGACCCTAGAAAAGTACTGATGCCACCCTTACACATCAAACTGGGCTTCATGAAACAATTTGTCACGGCTCTGGACAAGAAGTCGGCGGCATTTCAGTACCTACGAAACTTCTTCCCCCTGCTATCGGAGGCGAAAATCAAAGCCGGTATTTTCGTCGGCCCACAGGTTAAGAAGATCCTGGAGTGCAAGGATTTTCGCAACAAGCTTTCGAAAGTGGAAAAAGTGGCTTGGGACAGCCTGAAAGCAATGGTTCGCGGTTTTCTTGGAAATTACAAGAATGAGGACCATGTGGAGCTGATTGACAACCTCATAAAGAACTACGGCGCCATGGTCTGTAGATTGTCACTCAAGATTCATATGCCTCATTCCCATCTTGATGAATTCAAGGACAACATGGATGCATACTTGGAAGAGCAAGGAGAACGCTTCTATCAAGATATAATGGATTTTGAGAGGAGATACCAAGGACAGGATAACGTGAACATGATGGGGGACCACATTTGCAGACTGGTCCGTGAAAGTGATCTACTATACAATCGCAGATCGCGAAAAAATGTTCGATTCTAGACTTCTGTGATTTCATTCATTATGTATTCAATATTGTTACATATCACTTTTCATATTTATATGTTTTCTCCTTGCTCCTCACGAAGGAGAAGACAAACCCACTCATTCTTTCTACAGATAATTTGTAAATATAAAAAGTCATTCTGCTGTTTACAAAAGCGACGTTTTAGGATGATGGTATATGTTCTCTATAGTTTTGGAGCAAAACAAATAGGGAAATAGTCTCTTATTACACAGGAACAGATCTTATTATTTTTTATTTTTTGTTACATAGTGTAACTGTCACACCATTTGCTTACCCGACCCCCTTCCAAACATCTTGCCAACATTCCTCTGAGTTTCCTTCATCGCAGTTTCCCCTTCCATCCTGTTGCCCACATTCTCATCTTTCTATCGTCTCTCCATTTCTTCCTTTCCTTTTCTCCACTGTTCCGATCCCATTCAAAGTTATTGGCTCTGGGCTATCAGGAATCTAGGCCATTGTTGTAAGGGAAGGCGATAGGGTGGCAGAACTGAAGAGAGGGAAGGGCGTGCCTATAAGGGAGATTTGTTAGTATGTTTGAGGGGATTGGATGTGAAAATAAAGGAAAAAATGAGATGAGGGAGAGAAACCGAGATGTCAATTGGGATGTAACTTAACGAATTAAGAGGATGATCAATTGAACTGTAAAAAAAAAATACCTTGAGACGGATATGGAAATGGAAAGCAACGGAGAAGTGTGAAAGAGAAAGGACAATATTACAAGACATATAAATATAAATAGAAGTGGACTGCGGATAGGATTACAAAAGAGGAGAGAAGGAAGATGAGAATGGAAGAAATGGGAAATGCAGCGAGGGAGTTGATGAACGTGATGAAAAGGGAAAGAAACTGTGGTGTAAATATGCAGAAGGACAGAGAGACAGAAGTATAGACAGACTGGTTGGTAGATCGAAAGACACAAATATATAAACAGATAGGAATATAGATGAGAGAGAGAGAGAGAGAGAGAGAGAGAGATTTCCAGCAACATTAAGCATCACACATACTTGTGTTTTTTCAGGAAGGAAAAAAACAAATATGTGTTATAACAGTCTAAATTTTCCTAAAGCTGTTAAACACAACAAACGATACTTGGATCGCGGTTTACCTTCATTGGCTCGTTTTTCTTTTTTACCTCTTCAGTGTAGGAGATCTCCACCCTTTCGATATGGGATATATATATATATATATATATATATATATATATATATATATATATATATATATATATATATATATATATATATATCATGGACTTCACATAGGTCACTGATCATTTTTTAATTATTCAAATTAGGACCTTTCGAACTGAAGGGATTAGCTATAATCTCTATTAACGTCTTCATTAGTAAAGATCATTCCAAAGTAAAAAAAAAAAAAAAAATCGCGTGATGGTAGCAAGAAGAGGATTTAAACTACATCATCGGAATTAAGTGATTAACAGTGGAAAACAAAAGCATATCCTGTTCTCGGACGTATTCATTCATTTCACTTGCTGGAATGTAGGATAAGAAAAGACATAGTGTCAGGACTCCATATTATAATTACAAATCATAATAGATAGATAGATAAATAGATGGATGGACGGAGCTCCAGGCAAGCCTGGGAAAGGGAAATGATCTTGTAAGTTAACTGAGGAAATGTTGACAATACACAGGAAGTAGCAAGTCAGGGGATGATATAGGTAGTGTGTCAGCGAGATAGCATATGAACAAAGCCTAGTGACCATACACATACTCACACACAGGTTTCTAGAACTTTTCAACCACAGTGTAACACACGCGACACGACCCCTGCTTCACCAGAATTTAGGAAGCAGAGCTGAGAAGGAGACAGGCCATAGAACCGGCAGGTAGTAGGGAGAACGAACTTAGCAACATGGGCGAGAGAGAAGAGAGAGAGAGAGAGAGCGAGACAGGGAGGTAGCTAGTGGGACTCTACTTAACTTCACTCGTGTGTGAGAGACTTTGTTAATATTTCCAAGACAAATAAAAATAGTCCCATACTATTCTTACCTCTCCTGTCATTGCATGACAAAAGGGAACCAAGATTATCTACTTACAAAGCTACTCACGTATAACAACCGCTCGTCCACAAGTTCAATATATATAACTAATCTACAAACCATCACTGCAAGAAGTTACAAAGTCTTTTGTGACAATAGGCCTATCTGAGTAAAGCTTCACAGATGAAAGTTAAACGGTGGTGTTTCTCCTCAAGGTACTCCTCCCACTGATCCTCACAGACCCCCACCACTTGCTTTGCTGTCCTCAGATTGTAAGATCTGGTCGCTTTGACGTTTTCCAAAAATTCCGTTTGTGTGCTGTAATGAGGTTATCCAGAGGCTTTCAGTCGTTGCTTTTAATGTGGAGGTAATGGACGCCGGCAAGTGGAAGGTATTATTGTTTTTTAATACATTAGATGTTTAAGAGATTCAGATATAAGAGTAAGTTTTCCAGGCTCACGCGAGAGGAAGGTAAGGGCTAAGAGTGGGAAAGATGATAACAGGACGAATTTCGAGCAACACTTTGAAGACCATAACTGAATTCTGACTACTTTTTTCCCACATTATCGTTTCTTGCAACAAATCTCCCTTTTGTCTAAGGTGTACAATCCCTCTCCCCAGTCTTTCAAAAAATATAATGTAAATATACGGGTATTTTAAAAAATATGTAGCAAGTGCTTACCAATTGGTTGGTGACTGGATCATTGATTTTGAGATGTCCAGACTGATCCCATTCCGGGCAAACAGTTTCAGGATTTGGATTTCATCAACACCCTTCAGTCTGGTGATGTGTTTACCAATTTACATTCTCTGACTCCTGATAATTTAATTCAAATTTTGGAGAAATCTTAAGGCGAAATGGTAAATGAAGATTATATCTAACTTCTTCGTTTAGAAAAGTTTCAACAAAGCTGAATTAGATACCTGGGAACAGCAGGAATAAAATGAAAAGTACGTTGCTGAATTCAAGTGGATAAAACAGTCATCAAAATACCACTATTAATACTGTCACAGCAGTAGTCATTGGGGCAGCCGAAGTGTTTTAGTAGAGAGGATCCCTCGTTAGTCCCACACTGGTGACATGGTAGGGTGTGTGTCTGTATCTGCCAGTGATGCATAGGAAGATGGCTGTGCATAACACCACCACTGATTACTATACATCCAGTATCCATTACAAATGATTACATAACTAAGCAAGTGTGACATTACTTCTCTGTCTGTCTGTCTGTCTCAGTCTCTCTCTCTCTCTCTCTCTCTCTCTCTCTCTCTCTCTCTCTCTCTCTCTCTCTCTCTCTCTCTCTCTCTGTGTCTGTCTGTCTGTCTGTCTGTCTGTCTGTCTCTCTCTCTCTCTCTCTCTCTCTCTCTCTCTCTCCAGACCATGTTATTCTTCCAGTAGTAATGTTCTCTCTTTTTCCTCTGGAACTATATTAGACCTTAAAGACATGTAAGATTATATTTTATTTACAGCATCCTGTTAAATATCTGTTAATCATAGCTATCACCCTCATCTTACCCTAATTCTCAGCATCGTACATTCAGTGACTGGTAGGATTTAGCAACAGGATATAGAAAAACATAAATTAGAACTGTTGGTTTCATCAAAGCGTACAGTTTAGAAAGACCCCAGGCAGAGAACGAGATAAAGAAGGCTATATTTACCACCACCATTAGGAAACCAATATAGCATAAAGAATAAAGACGTCTTGAGAATTAGACAAATAACCGACATCCTCGAGTTGACGTGACGAATCACCCACACAAAACCCTTCCCCTCCCCAGCACACACACACACACACACACACACACACACACACACACACACACACACACACACACGCCGGCTTGTATTACCAGGATGATGACGTTGGTGGGCCTCGCGAGAAATGTGGTGGCCGGTTGGATGTGGGTTCAGGAGAATGAAACAGCGGTGATGGTGTGTGCTGAGAGAGCCGCTTAGGGGTGGATGTTGGAACAGTAAAAGATGATGGGGAAACAAACTGGATTAGAGAAAAAATAAAACGAAAGAGCTGTTTAAAAGGAAAGACAGACAGCAGGATCAAAAATAAATGGAAAATAATATTGTTCATGACAAGGGGAAAAATGAGATATCACTGTATGTAAATTGTGCCCTGACTGTAGGAGAGAGAGAGAGAGAGAGAAACATACTAAGTGATGCTGGCAAAAAGGACACAGTTTTGTACCTAAAATATAAAATTAAGGTTGATGCAGAACAAGTTATTATCTGCTGTAGTTTACCAGCATCACAATACAAAAACGTAATATTTTCTCAGATGGTACACGGAGATAAGTACTGACATTATCCCACAATACATCATAATATCCTTTGTCTTTTCGTTCACTTAATACCAAAATAATAGTATCAAAGATCAGGTTTGCCAGCGTTCCACACTACCCCTCATTACAGTCACATTTACTTCTGATGGTCTTGCACAAATCATGTTAAATGTTCTCCTCCACCCCCCCGCCTGAGATATAGAAGATTCCATCTTAGCTGCAGATATACTGTAATTGTGGCTGCAGAATGTTGCCGCCCAGAACAAAACTGGTGGGCACTAGCGCTGACCCACCACCTAAGATTTTCCTCTTTCAGAGAGACCTCTAAATGGTACCTTAACTCACCCACTTCTTGAAAAGCAAACACAAGATATTTTACTTGGAACATGTACATGTCACTTGAAAACATGATGAACATTGTACATATTCAAGGAGACGGAAGAGAAAACTAATAAACCTCACCATTTTAGGGTACCATAAATTATAGGCTTCTTGGCAAGAATTGGTTTGCATAATTTTTAAGTTTTCTGTATACTACCATCATCAGGTAATTTCAATGTTCATCAGCTTTCATGCAGATCAACAGGTTTAGCGTCTGTGAACATACATTAGGAAAATTATTGAGATACAGTAGTGTTCTAGTGCTGGAATAAAAAATGTTAGAAAATACTAAAGCTCCACCTCACCTATACTGTTGGGAGGCAGTGATCAGGTGGTACGGTAATGGACTAATGAGTGAAATTATATGAGATCGATCCAGGGCTGAGGCAGGGAGCAGTCTGGAATTTCGTGCAAGACCCACTGACATGTTACAAAAAATCTCCAACCAATACAGTCAAAAATATCTTGAATGAGACAGCCCTAACATGAGAGGAAATGACTTCAAGGCACCGGCTGTGTGGATGTGAGACGTGAAAGAATCACACACACACACACACACACACACACACACACACACACACACGTAAACGCAGGTGATGTCACACAAATCTCATAGTTTGACCATTATTTACCGGAGTTTGTTTATCTGTCGGTCATATAAACGTCAATTATCCTTTCTTCAGTTGTTCTCATGAGGCCATATCGGTACGGTTTGCATGTGTTGAGTTACAGGTTACTGAGGCAGGCAAGGTTTGGTTTGGTTATGGTGTGTGGTGGTGGTGTTGAGTTACAGGTTACTGAGGCAGGCAAGGTTTGGTTTGGTTATGGTGTGTGGTGGTGGTGTTGAGTTACAGGTTACTGAGGCAGGCAAGGTTTGGTTTGGTTATTGTGTGTGGTGGTGGTGTTGAGTTACAGGTTATTGAGGCAGGCAAGGTTTGGTTTGGTTATGGTGTGTGGTGGTGGTGTTGAGTTACAGGTTACTGAGGCAGGCAAGGTTTGGTTTGGTTATGGTGCGTGGTGGTGGTGTTGAGTTACAGGTTACTGAGGCAGGCAAGGTTTGGTTTGGTTATGGTGTGTGGTGGTGGTGTTGAGTTACAGGTTACTGAGGCAGGCAAGGTTTGGTTTGGTTATGATGTGTGGTGGTGGTGTTGAGTTACAGGTTACTGAGGCAGGCAAGGTTTGGTTTGGTTATACTGTGTGGTGGTGGTGCCGAGTCATATGTTACTGAGGCAGGCAAGGTTTCGCTAAGGTTTGCCGCGGTGGTGGTGGTGATGATTAGTATTACTATTGCTGAACACAAAGCTAACTACGAGCAGCGTGTGATGTGATCCTCAACTCGATGAATGAGTGTGGAGCAAGAATAGTAGTGTACGGTATATTTGTAGCCACGATCATGGAAGCTTATTACCTCTCCGCCGTCATCTTTTCACTCATCGTCTCTACCTCTTTCTGTCGTCTCAGCCCAGGGCGAGAAATAAAGTTCGTAGTGTTGTAGAGTAATAGTCTTTGCTTACCTCTCTCTCTCTCTCTCTCTCTCTCTCTCTCTCTCTGTTGTAAAGTAGATGTCTTTTACTTTTTTATGCGCCGTGGTTACTTTTTGGATATAAAATAAACATTTCCTTGAATTTCTCTCAAACCTGAGTACCCTGTGCTTTAGGTGGGTAGATAATGTATTGTATTGAAAGATTTTTACAACATACCCACTAACAGTATGTTCTCACCAGTATAATGCAGAAGTGAACAAATGGCACATAATTTTTACTGTTCCACAACCTTAGCAAATTATGATTTCTAGTAGAGAGAAATGTGCCAGAAGCATACAAGGACAACGGTGTAAATCGCATCATGCCGTTTCTTTCATCGAAAACATGGCTATCCGGCCATATTAAAAACTGTACAACCGAATAAGCATAGTGGAAGGAAAGTAATTAGAAACGCTGTGCTGTGTCGCTGACTTTATGGTTCAATTCTGTGATATTGTACATAACTGTGAGGATGATAGTTTTGATTCTGCCATTGCCAGTAATAATTGATCTCTAAAATCCAATCTCATTCCTCCCCCCATTCCATTCTTTCAACCCCCCCCCCTTTTTTTTTTTAAATCCGTCAATCCACCTCTCAAGAAGCGAGTCTTCCCTCCGTCAGATAAGGGCCCACCTGCCTCTGGGCTCTTGAGGTGTGAGTGGTCTGGACGGTGGCGTCATTAGCTCTGATAGTTCAACCTGAGTCTTCCTATATTTCGGTTCCTACCACTGTCACCCAACTGCGGCAGTAATTCTTTACCGTGGAAAGATTGTCACGCAGCTCAGATACTTGTGTGCACAAATTGCTTAAGTTTGTACACCCACTCCCAAATTTACATTTACACACCTATCTCTCATACAAAGCATTCCTACAATTTCTCCCAGCGTTTGCCTACTTCTCGTACGTACACTTACTCATTATCAGACTCTCCTTCTGTCACTTTGTCATCATTATTATCTCGACCGGACGGAGTCCGACAAGGTATTGTTTTTGGTCGAGTTTGTATGTTTGTTTGTTCCTTTCTTTGTTTATTAGCTGCATTACAGAAAAACGGCTAAATGAAATTACATGAAACTTTCAGGATATGTGGGCACTGGTCCCAAAAGAAAGTGATCAAATTCTGGAGGTAATCGAGTGACTCTGAAAGGCCAAAGTCAAGGCCCCGGATTATCAGAGAGCGCTTGGAAATGGTTGAAGATAGAGATATTTATTGTTGGAACTTACAGGAATTCGTAATATGAGCTTTCATTTGACACCAAGATTTTTGACCTTGAATGATCTTGAAAGGTCAAACTAAAGGTCACGGATATTCAGGGAGCTATAACTTGAAACTGATTGAAGATAAAGAGATACAATTATCAACATATAGGAAATACCATATGGGTTTTTAATTGGTACCTTGACCTATGACCATGTGACCTTGAAAGGTCAAACTCAAGGTCACTGATATTCAGGGGGCTATATCTCTAAACTCGTTGAAGATAAAGATATTTACTATTACCAAGATATAGGAAGTCTCATATCGGCTTTCAATTAGCAGCATGACCTTTGACCCTGAGTGACCTTGAAAGGGAAAATGCAAGATCACGGATTTTCAGAGGGATTTACCCAAAAACATTTGCGCCATTACCTTAAACTTTAATTGTGCACTGACACTAAATGACAGAAACAAGTCAGTATTTAACAGCAATAAAATGACTGCTGTTGGGCAAGGTTTGTTGTGCCTGGCACCTCAAGCAACAGCGTCATATGTAAGTAAACAGGAGGACAAAACAAACTTTTCATATGCCGTCCTACTGGCTGTTCCTGCTTCGTTCATCCCAGAAATGTAAGGAATTTCACCTCTCCATCTGGTTCTCTGACTGTACAGTATCTCGTCTCTAAATGGTCAAGTGTTATGTTAGTTTCTACCTTATCCGTGGAAAAGACCTACCTTTAGACAGGAACTGTCTGACATGTTACCTGAAGTACTGTAGTTCATTATCATTTTTCGAGATCCAGTTTAGTTCACACTTCCAATTTACTCCTCACTCACACAACCGCAGGCGATCCACTTTCCAAATGCTCAACAACATTCACTCCCTCACGCCCATGCATCAGGTCCCTCCCTGCAGTGCCAGTAGTGGAAATTTACGAGACTAGCAGGCGCTCCATTTTCGGTCATCCATATATTCGAATAAGAGGAGGGATAAGAGGAGAAAAGGAGTTGTATGCCAAAACATGGGTGGAAGGCAAAACAGAGGAATGAACTTAAACTCTCTAATTCTCTGTCGCTTGGGTCTTCACGATACTAATTCGATATGCAAAACAAAAACAGAAACTGTAAAAATGAGAAGAACTGAGAAATTCCAGCACTTTCCTGTGTATTCCCTTCCATCACGTTTATCAAAAAACGAGTATAACAGGCTGGAGTGAAAAGGAAGAGACAGTAGGAGGAGAAAGATAGAGAGAAAATAAGAAGACGAAGGGTTGAGAGAGAGAGAGAGAGAGAGAGAGAGAGAGAGAGAGAGAGAGAGAGAGAGAGACGTATATGAGTGGGGAGAAGAGGTGGAGGGATAGAGACGGGAGGAGAGAAAGGGGACATGCATTAAAAGCGTAGGAAGCTGAAGGAGAGAAAGAAATATATAGCAAAGAACGTGGAAGAGAGGAGAAAGAAAGAATATATAATGGATGGGGAAAATTTGACATAGAACAGCAATGGTAGCAGTTTCTTCACCCATTGCTGACAGCGTTATCAGGAACTTTAATACGAATAGGTTCTGGAAAACACTCTTTACTTATTCCTTTTCATATTTTTAATATTTTTCTTGGGTTATGTGCTAGATGTCTGTCATCTTTTGGCGGGTAGGAAAGAGTAAAGAAGAGCTGAAAAGAAGATCCGTACACCCTTAAGATTCGTTACTGTAGAAGTGCAAACGAATTTAGAAGTATCGTTAAAACTGTTATCAAAATAAATGCTGATCTCTCTCTCTCTCTCTCTCTCTCTCTCTCTCTCTCTCTCTCTCTCTCTCTCTCATGTTTTCCACACTGGTTGCTGCAATAAACAAGTTTCAGCTGGCTTAAAGTTCTTTTAGTCAAGTTTAGGTTTGGAATGTGGGAAATTGAGAAGCCTTTCTCCTAATATTGAGGAAATAATTTGTCTGGATGTCAGAAAAAAAACATGCATAATATTAAGTACATCATTCTTTTACTTTATCTCTCTCTACCAGGACCATTCTTGACTGAGGTAAAGTTGTCTGGTGATAGCCTGAACAAGATACTAATGTGTACCAACAGCAGAGAATGTGTTGGTAGAGATAATTTATAATGTTCTGCTCTCTAGCATTGTTCTCAGCTGAACGAAAACTTCTAATGTAAACCAGAATACCATTCCCGACGGAAACAAGCGCCTGCAAACGGTTAGTATTATTTTTTTCTACAACATAAATGCTGTGTGTGAAACCAAATAGCTATAGCGTGAGAAGTTTCTGTGGTTTTCTGAAAGTCGGCATAGTGGTGGAATCTTGGTGCAGTTGCAACCTTCAGCAAACTTTGGTGGCGGTGCTGCTGTATGCCTTGTATGATTCGTTGGTTGCCGCAGCCAGGGTGGAAAATTACGTGTGCCAGGTAAACAGGGGAGGTATGAGAGGAATATACACAGAGTGGAGGGAGGGAGGGAGGTAGAAAGGGAGGAGATGATGGAGGTAAGGGAGATATATAGACACAACAGCGAGTGGGAAAGGTGTGGAGTACGAGAAAGCAGAGAGGCAGGAATTGAGGGAGGCCGGTTGGAGAGAAGAATATATGCACAGTGTGAGGAGAAAGAAGAGGGAGGAATATAAACACAGTGGAGGAAGGGAGAAAAGAGAGCAATATAGACACAGTGGAGAGAGATAATATCTACAGCTAGATATCTAGCTAGTTAGATAGATAGATAGATAGACAGTTACATAGATAAATAGATAGATATGGACACAGTGGGGGAAGAAGAGAACGGACCTGCCCCCACCGTGCTATCTTTCAATATTTTCCCCATTATCTCCTGGAATGTTGCCTGCCGCCTGCCTCTCGGCACGTCCCATAACTTTGCCTCCCGCACCTCACTTCACTCCAACTCGCACACACCACTCCAAAAAAAAAAAAAAAAAAATCTCAATATATACGAGGGGGATTGGCATCACTTAAAATAAGAGCTGTGAATAGTAAGTGTATTATTACGCACACCTTATTTACGTCCATTTCATGCTGATTTTCTTTACACTACATTAATAACATAAAAATGAATACTGCCAACACATATACAAATATAAACTGTTAAGGAAATTGCTAAGGTGTCTGCTGACATGACAATATTTCGTTTTAAGTGTGTGTGTGTGTGTGTGTGTGTGTGTGTGTGTGTGTGAGAGAGAGAGAGAGAGAGAGAGAGAGAGAGAGAGACATTTGTGGCAAAAGTCTGTTTGCAGCAACATCGCCTACAGCGTTGTGCTGTCCCAGTGTTAATGTCAGAGATAATTGTATCAGTCTATTTCCCCAAGTCAGTCTAATACGACAATCGATTAGCATGACTAATTACATGTCGTTAGGTAATATGTTGGAAAAGACACACACACACACACACACACACACACACACACACACACACACACACACACACACACACACGCAAACAAACAACGGAATCAGGAACGGAATGGAGGGAAGGTAAGGCGTGGCCATGAGCATCAGTTGCTGGTTGGGAAGGGGGATGCGATCCCAGAAACGAAAGAACAGTTGCATATACAATGAGGGAAAATAAGAAATGTCAGCACTGCACACCTGATAATATGTCAATGTCTGGAACACAAACCCTACACTATGTGATGGCAACATACTCTTGCACTGACCGGAACTGACTAACCAATGAAAGGGGCATGATTATGCTTGAAGGTAATTATCTATAGGACAAGCTTTCTTCACATGTAATACACTTATAAAAATACATTTTATACTAAACGAGCTGCTGGTAATAAAAGATAATTATTAGTTTAGTGTCTCTGCAGACAAAAATACAACTTCTTAACCTCAATTTCTTTGTAGAATAAATTCTATGAGATCCTGGTCATTAGTAAACTCTTACTTTACTGTAAATTACACAAACAAAAGAGACGCATGAGGCAACCTTGCTGAAGGCCAAAATAACTATTTGTTTTCTAATGACTGATGGTTTTGTATTTTCTTACAAAGCTCAAAGTAATCTTGAAAGGAAATACATAACTGTTTTGCGGTTTTCTGAAAGACAATTGATGGCTGACTGCTTACTAAGCTTTATTATAGTACCAAAGCCTGTGTACTCTGCTGAAGCTGCCAACATGTAGCCGCCAAGTCGTCTGTTTGGATACAGCCAAACTTGTACGAGACATGTGACTGACAAGAGGAATCGAGGCACAGATTTCAGTCCAAGGTTTAGTCTGTTGTCCGTACAACAAGTTTGCCCCAGTGCTTTGTTTCGTCTTGTCGATCACATGTTCAGTATAAATGTGGCCACAGCCTTTATTTTGCATGATGGGAAATGTGTACCAGATATACCGCTGTTCTGGCATGATATTCATATTATATTTTCTTATTGTCAGGATTCATAATTAGCTTTCATTAGATAACTGTTCTTTCCATCGCTCCCTCCCGTCAGTCCTTAGGTTTGCAATTATTCTTGTTTTTTATAGTTTGCAGTCACATTACTTAGTGGATTAATAATGAGTATTATGCAGGGTTAATAAAGAGAGGAAATCAGCAACTTTATATTCGGGGCTTCATCGAAATTACATTACTTGGTAATTTCGAGGGCACACTTATCAATATAAACAAGGTAAATACTATATACCATGAAGTATTCTGATTAATATATAATCATACATAAAAATGCATTACGTTTACTATTCTTCTCTTCTTTCGGGTGCATCATCTCATCGCAGTCTCTCATCCTTCTCTCCTAAACAGTCCTGGTCTTTTCTTGAAAATAATATTGCATCCACTGCGTCAGTCATACGCATCCCATGTAACTTTTATCCAATACTGATAACCAATAACCTGACATGGCTGGCGATTGATTGCACTCAGGGCAATATCAGTTGCCTGTTGTTCTAACTTTAGCATCCTGTGACCCTAAATTCGGCATCCTGTGGTCTTAACCATGGCATCCTGTGGTTTTGACCTTGGGAACCGGTGATGCTAACCTTGGCATTCTACAAAGAAAAAAGGAAATGTGATTGGGAAAGGCGGATATACAGAAAGTTGTATGCAGCTGGCTTGGAAGAGAGCCGACAAAGACAATGAACAATGAAAAAAGAGAATAAGAAGAAGGTGAATTATTCTAGAGCAAGAGACGGAGCTTACAGGGGAAAAAGGATCTCAAGAACACCGACAACCATCTTTATACACTACTATCCACAAAGTGTAGTCGTGCCAACTTGTCTCACCGTCTCACTACTGCTTTACGCCATCCCCCTCATACCACCCACTCCATGCAACCAACACACTTATTTTATCTCCTTTACGAATGACTTGTACCCTGCTTGTCTACCTACCCACTTGTCCTGCCATCCACCATCATCCAAGCCTATCCTGTCAGCTCCTCCCACCCCCTTTCCCTCCTTCCCTTCTCTCACCCTCCTTACCTCCTTCACTCCTCTCCTCTTTTTTGACTCCTCTCTCCCTCCACCTCTCTTTCCCTTCATCGCTCACCTCCTCCCTCTCTTTCTGTCTGTCTGTCTGTCTGTCTGTCTCTCTCTCTCTCTCTCTCTGTCTCTCTGTCTCTCTCAGGTACCAAAAGAATGTATAAGCATGTATATGTTAAATATTTCGCTCCTCCTCCTGCTTCCATGTATAATATTTCAGAACTCTTTTTCGTTCCAGATTTCTTTAATATAATTCCCTCCTGTGAAGTAACAAAATTTCACCCATTCAGGCAGCGACACACAGATCGAGAATTGTATATTGTGCACACAGTACAGGTAAGAACTGTTTGAAACTGACTAGACGTGGGGGTAAAAACCATTGTGAAAACTGAAGTTCATCTGCAAAGAAAAATACTCTCCAATATTATGTGTTGGATACTTATGCCTGTGAGGTGAATTCATGATTCCTGGGCTTGAATGGTGAGTAAATGAGTGTGTGGCCCAGTTCACATAGCGTGCTGTTAATTATTTCTCCCACTATCTTTTCTTCTTTTTTTCCTTGCTTTCTGGACTATACCTTTTCCCTTCCTAAAGCGAAAATAGAGGAAAGTGAAGTTAATGATGATTGTGATGATGATGATGATGAGGTATAATAGTTGTTTCTGGGTGTAAGGGTTCTTTGAGCTTAATTACTAGAGCACTGGATTAATGCTTTTGTCTGTGCATCTCTGATGCAAAACTATCAAATTATTCGAGAACTTGTGTTCCAATATCTTTCATAACACATCCGTCTCATTTACATTTTTGTCTCTGAAGTTTAAGGCTGAATAATATTTGTGCGGGGTTTATATCATGCCACCTAGGATTATATTTATCTTTAGATTCCCCTCCAGCCGTCGCCGCATTGTTCCCTAACGGAAATAAAATTCACATTTCGCTATGGTAAGACATTCAGTTGCATAGTACTTGGTAAAGGTGGTAAGGGCCCAGGGCAAGGCTGCCGTTGTCCACAACACGTGTGACACAGGGTTGTACTCTGGCCGGCCATGGAGCTTCCTTAACACCCCTTCCCCACCAGTTTAGTGCAGCACACAGTGAGCTAATATTCTTGAGTTTTTCTGTTTATGTAATGTATGTCAGTAATAGGAAGATGGAGAAGGAATAGTAAAGAATATGCAGGTGAGATAGGCAATATATATCGCTAAGAAAGAGGTGTTAGGGAGCCTCCTTAGCCCACCAGAATATGGCCCACTGCCACTGCACATCCCTACTCACCCCCTCACCTCTCACCCTGGAGATGGAGAGGGACACCTTCACATGGTGGCACCGACATAAATATTGGCCTCCGTTGCCCGGTTGTATATACGAGTTCGTCCCTCAACTCCTCTTAGTAGTCGAAGGATGTACTGAGGGAGGAAGGAACTTCAGCCTGCACTTCACCGGATTTACGTACGGAAGAATCTAGGCCACCACCACCAACAACAACAACAATAACAGGAATACCTTCCCCACGTCCGTCCTGGCAGAAGGACAAGTTCTGTACGATCTCAGCTATCTGCTGATATTCTCATTCACTAGAGCTGTCTATTTATTTCTCCAGTATTACCTGAACTCTTGCAAGAAGGTGTTGTACTGGGTCTCTCTCAGGTGCACTTGACCGAAAAGTTTAACCTCGTGATCGAAGGTTCTCGAACAAGCGTTGCTGTTGTTCGCGATCATTCCTAGTGAAAATTTTAATTTTCTTCATGGATAGTGTTTTTTATTTGTATAAAATTCCCTTTTCTGGATGGCAGGATATAAGCGTCAGGCAGGCACATGCATGAACAGTTACTGGATATTACTGTATTATTAAACACCGTCCAGTTTCAGTATGTAAAGAGAAATAACTTTAATTTTTCTAATGTACTTTAAAACACCCGTACGCATCGCTAATTGAAACATGACGGTCCTCTTCCTCCAGCCCTTGACCCACCTCTATATTAAGCTCTTTCTGCATAGGGATATTAACTTCATCAATATGGTGTCGCCTTTTCATCGTATTCTGGCGACCACCACACGATTCTCTTCAGTCTGGAGGACAATCATCAGGTGCAGGGATGATATGTTGTGAAGAATGATAACTCATAATAAAGAAAGATGCTCAAGTTAAAATCATTAAGTCCTTAGGTTTAGTCAACGAATACGAAATAATTTAGATGAAAATTTGGAAAAAGGTTTGGTGGAAGTTTTCATAAGTGACTCCTTTTGATGCAAATGCGGTAGTCAGTAAGGATAATCGAGTTACAGGTTTACGAATTTCGTTGTATCACCAACATCATCATTACTCTTTCCCAAGTTTCATTATCATCATAATATATTCTATCACCAGCACTACTACCCCCACCGTCACTAGCATCGTCGTCATCATCATCATCAGCATCATCACAACTCTCTTTCCTAACTATATATAATTATCAAAACACCACCACCACCACCATGCACTCTCTCACAGTTACATAGGATAGGAGGGATTCAGAAATCAGAGCAGGAGTAATGGTTATCAGAATCTATAAGACTGTATCAATATAAATTGGGTAGAGGGAAAGAAAGTTGCAAGTTAGTGAAAGAAAACAGACAAAACGAGAAAGAGAGAGAGAGAGAGAGAGAGAGCTCTTCCCTCCCTTACCAAGTTCAGTGTTTTTCCTCTTCGCTTCCTTATAATTAACCGTCCTCAGGTACACCTACAGTTTCGCATACAACTTATTTTAGTTATGCCTGGGTCTGTCAGACCCAGTTTTAAAAAATGCTGTGGTGTCACACATGTCTTATAATGAATTCCCAAGTATCCTACAATGTATTAGGTCTTATCAACTACAAAATTATGCAAATAAGTTTATGATTCACTTAACTCTACATACTTTTAGAAAATAAAACAATAATGCCAAACCATTTTTTTCTCTTGGAGGGGGGGGGGGGGCGCAGTCGCCATACACGAAAACATAGAACACTATGAGCCTAGCACTTGCGTCACAACTTGAGGGATGGAGGTCCTTCATTATGGGCATAGTGGATCCCACACAGCATAAAAACAACCTGCAAATCCGGAGAGATAAATTCTCCTACCTTTTCGGGTACACCTGGGTCTCACAGACCCGACATGTAATTCTGAGTGATATATTACAAAAGCATAAAGAGGCACGAAAGTAACCCCCCTACACCATGCATGGGCACAAAAAGTTAGGAAGCTATTGAGGACAGGGATCCCAGGCATTTATAAGTTACTGAACTATACCATCGATAAACTCCCCCGGGTCTGTCACACCCAGGTGTACCTGAGGGAGGATAATCGCATTTTTCATCATTTGCATTATAAAACTGAGTTTCCTCTGATCCTGTTTATCCTCATCCCACCACAACACCGTTTTATCAACACATCACCACACACCACAGCTACATCACACTACATCACCATTATAATACACCTCAAAGCACCACGACCCCCACAAGACCACACACTCACATCAGTAAGCTAGTATTTGATGCTCACGCTGATGTACAACACTGCAATGTCTTGTACACGACACAACACAACGTCACACAACACCGTAACATCACAGTGGCACCAGTTACCACAATTATATCTATGAATTATTACAATACAATTACAGTGATGCACAACTCAACATAACACTGAGGCCACATAAACAATACAGCGCAACTTAACACCATCACATCACAACACCAGTTCCATTACAACAACCAGTAAAAAAAGATGAATGATGCTCACAAATCTGTCACAGAACCTATCATAGCCAAATGAATTCTGCTGAGCGACACATGATTTTGAGAGAGAGAGAGAGAGAGAGAGAGAGAGAGAGAGAGAGAGAGAGAGAGGAGGGAGGGAGTAGAAGGAGGACGAGGTAGGGGACAATTTTTCATCTCGTTCGTGAACTGCTGGGAAGGTAATACCATGTCAACCAGTTCACTGAACTGACCAAGATACAGGACTACAGTGGCTAAAACTGTACATCGTGTGTGTGTGTGTGTGTGTGTGTGTGTGTGTGTGTGTGTGTGTGTGTGTGTGTGTGTGTGTGTGTGTAATATGGTAAATAACTCACTAATGAATAGGAGTTACAAATCCTGTCATATCACAAGGAAAAGAGACCGTATAAATCCTACACAGCTACCCATAAATCCTGACTGAGTGTTATCGTAATCACAGTGATGGTAATATTGCTCAGATATTTAGCCAACTGTTTTCATAGTTCACTTTGACAACCGATTATCATCAGAAGACTCCTTGTGGCGTGTACCAGTTTACTGAATCAAAATATCTTCACAGCAATTAACTTGTATCACACATCGTCTTTATTCGTAATATTACTCAAATATTTACTTTAATATTTTGTTGTGAAGTGTTTAGCAGCTGCATGTGTAAAGGCAAACATTTATAAAGGCAGTTCTAAACACAACCTAAACTTTTGCGGGCTTTAAAATGTGGCCCCTGATTCAATGATATTGTCCATTTAAACACTTTCAACCCTATAAATCAATCTGAATTATAAGCTGGTTATGGTCAAGTTACTGAGATCCTGTGAATGAAGTCCCATATCTTTGCCTTACATGCCTCCTCGTTGCTTCGCTCAACAGTGCCTCGCCGTGACCCAGATCTCTGCCCGTCCTGCCTCCCTTCCTGCCTTCCACCAGAGTTCTAGTCAGTATATTTTCTTGCTTGTCTCTTCCTTGCCGTCCCATACCACCCGCCTCACCCTCCCTGTCTGCCTACATGCCTGCCGGAATATTTCGTCCATTTGCAATTCTCTCTCTTTTCTTTCTTGCATACCTGCCTTTCTGCCTACCTTCCTACCTACCTGCCTGCTTGCCTGTCCTTTTCTTTTCCTTCTCTCTGCTTTTTCTCTGCCTCTCTTCTTTCGTATCTGCCTGTTTATTTTTCTTCCTGTCTGCCTGCTTACCTGCCTGCTTGCCTCCCTTCCTGTCATTTTACATGTGTTATCTGATTTTCAGCCTGTGTACCTCCTCTTGCACCACGACCCGTCACCCCCTTCCGTCCTACTTCACTTCCCAACCTCTCTCTCTAATAAGATCCTTGGTGCGATCATCTTCACGTTCTACTTTATCCATATTCATTCCCGCTAAGACTTTATTTCAGTTGTATGTTGGGAATTGTTATGTCCACTTTTTCCATATCTTGGACTGGCTTCTCAGTCATAATGTTACTTCTGTAAAGTTTGAGAGAAGAATATTCTATTCAGATTTATATATATATATATATATATATATATATATATATATATATATATATATATATATATATATATATATATATATATATATATATATATATATATATCTTCATTATTCTCTATTATTATTTTTGTTGTTCAGTTCCCGTTTTGTGAGCTCGTGTTCTTATTTTTCTTTCTAAATTCCTTTGCACTATCAGAAAGTTTGCTGTTGCTCTTTAGAAATTTCCTTCCTTCTACTTGTACATGTGTTCGGTACCTGTTATTATAAACTGCTCACCCATTTGCTCTTTGTCTTGGTCTATTTTAACCATCAACTTCGAATATTTACTCTGAGGTAACAAACAAATTCTCTCTCACAGCTACAAGATCTGACTGTTTACGTTGGATTACACTCTGGCCTCTTGTAAGATCGGGTACCACGTTACCCCTGTTTCTTCTTGTTTACTTCTTACTTATGCCTCTTTCAGTGCAGTTATATTCTTCTCCATAATGGCGTGTGTTGTGTCAGTGTAGGTAAATTCTGTGACATTCTTTGTTTCACTATATGGTCCATTCCAAATCCACTTCCTACACTGCTTGTCTTGAAGGAAGACATTAATCACCTTAAATTTCACCAACAGAGTCTCTCAAGAATTCTGATAACCCAAGACCTACACCAGCCTAACCTTTCCTTTTTCGTACCTGCCTTAAGTTTTATATCTCCCATCACAAACGTATGCCAGGTCACATTAGTTTCAGGGTTTCCTTTACATCTTAATGAAATTTCCTCTTTCTCTTCGAACATAAAAGCAGATGTTGAAACATTTACTTGGATAATATTTTTCCCTCTCTTTATTTCTTGAATTCTATGCACTGTGCAATTCCCACGCTGTGTCTACAAATGCCCCGTTAACTGTACGTACCTGTACATAATGTCATGCATTATTTATTTATTTATTTATTTGATTAGTCATTTTACTTTACTACTATCGCTTTCATGTTATTCAAACTGGTAGCATATACTGTAGATAAAGTATCATAGAATGTAACTTTTCCTTTTTAGTCTTTCCTGTCAAATGTGTATGTCAGTTGTTCCATGCTGCATAGTGGTTTTTCTCACTTTTTCCTGCAAGTTTTGATGTACAAAACTAGGCAGTTTTAGAACTGTCTTCCTTAATATTTATTTCCCAGTGCCTGCGACCTCCAGTAATTCAGACACAGTGTGCTCAGGTACCTTGACTAAGGATTTTCCTGAACATTCTTTGAATGGGATAGCATTCACAAACTTTCAACCTGTGTGTGTGTGTGTGTGTGTGTGTGTGTGTGTGTGTGTGTGTGTGTGTGTGTTTGCCAAAAAATAATTGATTCCTTTCCTTCCCCTAATCCATTCTTCCTATTCTGCCTTCTTCCTTCTTCCTCCCACCTCTGTCCTCCACCCCCTTTCGTTGTACGCTTCCTCTTTCTTCCCTTCTCCTCTTTCTTCATCCCTCCTCCTCCTTCTGCCACTCATTCGTCTCAGATCCCCGGTGCCCTGACACCTTCATCCTTCAAGCTCACATCCAAGACGCCTTCACACAGATCCATCTCAGGTAATAGTCACCTCAATCCTGCCACCTCCTCCCCTTCCGTCCCTCATGTCATTACCTTCCCTCATCCTTCACCCGCTGCTCGTCCTTCACCTCCTCCTTCTTTTCTTCCTTCACATCGGACTCACACCCTTCTCTTTTTCCTTGTAGATTTCCATCTCTCTCTTTTCTCCTTCTCCATCTTCCTCTCGCGTCTGTCATTTACTTCAGTCCTCACCCACTGCAAATTTTTAGTCTTCTCC
>NC_137062.1:18332624-18337624 GCF_032717465.1 Coenobita brevimanus | reverse complement strand
CACTGACAACAAGACAACGTTGTGTTACTCTCATATACCCGGTGTTTTGCGACGATGGTACACAATATGTGCTCGGGCTAAACTAGAGAGCCAAGGGAAGCAGTGTAGGGGTGAGGAAGGACAGGATGGACATCAAAGGAAAATGTAAATGGAAGGGATAAGAGGAGATGAGAAAGAGAGGGAGAGCTAAAAGACAAAGCGAGAGGAAGAGCAATTGAATCCAAATAACACATCAAAGGAAAATTCCACTAGCCTGTAGACCAATAATCATGACAAAAAATATCAATCTATTGCCCGACGCCTCAATCCCGTTCGGGGTGGCCACAAACAAATCGCCTCCACGTCGCCCTGTCCCCGGATATTTCACTACCACGCTCCCAACTCACACACCCCTCTCACATATACCTCTCCACCCCATCCCTCCATCTCATCCTCGGCCTCCCCATCCCTCTCCCCCCCTCCACCTCACTCACATACACTCTCTTCGTCAGTCTTTCACCCTCCATCCTCTCCACATGGCCAAATCACCTCAGTGTATTCCTCATAACGCTTCCTATCACATCCACATCCACACCACAACGCTCCTTTATATCCTCATTCGTCAGCCTATCTCTCCATGTGACTCCATAGGCTCCTCTTAAATAACTCATTTCTACTGCTCTCACCTTTGACTTGTGTCTTTCCAACAACGTCCAAGCTTCACTTCCATACGTTAGAGTTGGTATCACAATACTGTCATGTAGTAACTTTTTCACTTCCATGCTCACTTCCCTGTTTCTTATCACTGCCTTCAAGGAACCAGCAACCTTTCTTCCCTCCTGTACCCTTTCAAGCACTTCACTCTCCAAACCTCCATCCTTACTCATCACACTACCCAAGTACTTAAACGTACTCACAATTTCCAATTCCTCACCATCCAACCTCGCTGTACATTCACTGACTTCACCTCTCTCAAAGACCATCACTTTGCTCTTCCCTACATTCACCTTTAGATTCCGTTTCTTACACACTCTCCCAAACTCATCCACCAAGCCTTGAAGCTCCCCTTCATCTTCACTCAACGACACAGTATCATCTGCAAACAACAGTACAGGGAGTTTCCAAACACTACCCTCTCTCACCAGGGCCACTCCAACATCCACTACCCTACCTTGTACCTCTTTTATTACCCCATCCATGTACAGATTGAACAACCATGGAAACATGACACATCCCTTTTTCAACCCAACTTTCAAAGAGAAAAATTCACTTAGTTCACCATCCACACACACTGCAGCCTTAGCACCATCATACATACTCTTCACAGCATTCAACAACTTCCCATCTACTCCATATATTCTTAATACTTTCCACAATCCTTGTCTATCCACCCTGTCATATGCTTTCTCCAAATCCATGAAAGCCGCATACAACTTCTTTCCCTTCTCTAGAAATTTTCCACTAAAGATCTAAGAATGAATATCTGATCTACGCAATGTCTTCCCTTCCAAAAGCCTCCCTGTTCTTCTCCAACTAATTCCTCTGTTCTTTCTCTAACTCTGTCAATAAGTATCCTACCATACACTTTTCCTATTATACTTAGAAGACAAATGCCCCTATGATTACCACACACTTCTTTTTCCTCTTTTCCTTTGTACAAGGGAATAATCATACCTGACTTCCAATCCTTCGGGACTCTACCTTCCTCCCAGGCCAATCTGCACATCTTCCACATCCATTCTACTACTATCTCTCCCCCATGCTTCAGCATTTCACCACACACCCCATCAATTCCTGAGGCTTCCCCAACTTAACTTTCTTCGTTGCTTCCACAACTTCTATCCTACTGATTTCTTCCCGTCTTCTCACCTCCCTTCTTCACCCAGCTGTTCCCCAGCCACTTATACTTGCATTACTTCCATCCTCTACGTTCAACAATTCCTTAAAGTGTTCTCTCCGTCTGCTCACATTTGCTCCCTTCTCCACGAGTAATCTACCATTTTTATATTTTACTCTCCTGCTAACTTCACTTCCACCCTGTCTTACTCTCTTCACCTCTTTCCAGAACATTTTCTTTAATTCCCTCCACTTTACACCCAAATCCCTTCCAAATTCCTCATCAACTCTCTTCTTACTCTTACTAATCTTTTCACCTCTCTCTTCCTTTCTACATATAACTCTCTCTTCCGTCTCTCAACTTCTTCCACGCCCCTGTTTCTCATCCACTCACTGTATGCTTTCTTGTTTTGTGCCACAGCCTGTCTCACCTCTTCATTCCACCACGCTGTTCCTTGCACCCCCCTCCGTCTTCTCTTCATCCTACACACCACATCACATGCTACACATATTTCTTCTGTGAATATTCTGCACACACCTTCCACGTCCCCCATCTGCTCCAATTCATATTTGCTCAATCGTTCCTTCACTTCTCTCTTATATTCTGCCTTTTTCTTATCCTCTTGTAACCTTTCCACTCTGCTTGCAAATCAAGAAGGAAAAAATATTTACGTCTACAATATTATCATGAAGGAAAGCTCACAAAAGGAACAAACAAACACACACACACACACACACACACACACACACACACACACACACACACACACACACAATTTTTGGCACATGGGGTTTGGGTTCCACCTGAGCCCCATCAGGATTCCTTCAGCGTTGTCTCTCGCCCATGAGGGAAAATCTGTGGTGGTTGGTGTGTGTGTGTGTGTGTGTGTGTGTGTGTGTGTGTGTGTGTCTTCGTGTGTGTGTGTTTGTTCCTTTTCTGAGCTTTCCTTCATGATAATATTGTAGACGTAAATATTTATTTCTTACTGTATTTGCAAGGAGAATGGAAAGGTTACAAGAGGATGAGAAAAAGGCAGAATAAAAGAGAGAAGTGGAGGAACGATTGGGCAAATATGAATTGGAGCAGATGGGGGACACGGAAGGTGTGTCCGGAATATTCAGAGAAGAAATATGTGTAGCATGTGATGTGGTGTGTAGGATGAAGAGAAGACGGAGGGGGGTGCAAGGAACAGCGTGGTGGAATGAAGAGGTGAGACAGGCTGTAGCACAAAAGAAGAAAGCATACAGTAAGTGGATGAGAAACAGGGGCGTGGAAGAAGTTGAGAGACGGAAGAGGGAGTTATATGTGGAAAGGAAGAGAGAGGTGAAAGGATTAGTAAGAGTAAGAAGAGAGTTGATGAGGAATTTGGAAGGGATTTGGGTGTAAAGTGGAGGGAATTTAAGAAAATGTTCTGGAAAGAGGTGAAGAGATTAAGACAGGGTGGAAGTGAAGTTAGCACGAGAGTAAAAGATAAAAATGGTAGATTACTAGTGGAGAAGGGAGAAAAAGTGAGCAGATGGAGAGAACACTTTAAGGAATTGTTGAACATAGAGGATGGAAGTAATGCAAGTATAAGTGGCTGGGGAACAGCTGGGAGAAGAAGGGAGGTGAGAAGACGGGAAGAAATCAGTAGGATAGAAGTTGTGGAAGCAATGAAGAAAGTTAAATTGGGGAAGCCCCAGGAATTGATGGGGTGTGTGGTGCAGTGCTGAAGCATGGGGGAGAGATAGTAGTAGAATGGATGTGGAAGATGTGCAGATTGGCCTGGGAGGAAGGTAGGGTCCCGGAGGATTGGAAGTCAGGTATAATTATTCCCTTGTACAAAGGAAAAGGGGAAAAAGAAGTGTGTGGTAATCATAGGGGCATTTGTCTTCTTAGTATAATAGGAAAAGTGTATGGTAGGATACTTATTGACGGAGTTAGAGAAAGAACAGAGGAATTAGTTGGAGAAGAACAGGGAGGCTTTTGGAAGGGAAGACGTTGTGTAGATCTGATATTCATTCTTATATCTTTAGTGGAAAATTTCTAGAGAAGGGAAAGAAGTTGTATGCGGCTTTCATGGATTTGGAGAAAGCATATGACAGGGTGGATAGACAAGGATGTGGAAAGTATTGAGAATATATGGAATGGATGGGAAGTTGTTGAATGCTGTGAAGAGTATGTATGATGGTGCTAAGGTTGCAGTGCGTGTGGATGGTGAACTAAGTGAATTTTTCTCTTTGAAGGTTGGGTTGAAAAAGGGATGTGTCATGTCTCCATGGTTGTTCAATCTGTACATGGATGGGGTAATAAAAGAGGTACAAGGTAGGGTAGTGGATGTTGGAGTGGCCCTGGTTAGAGAGGGTAGTGTTTGGAAACTCCCTGTACTGTTGTTTGCAGATGATACTGAGTCGTTGAGTGAAGATGAAGGGGAGCTGCAAGGCTTGGTGGATGAGTTTGGGAGAGTGTGTAAGAAACGGAATCTAAAGGTGAATGTAGGGAAGAGTAAAGTGATGGTCTTTGAGAGAGGTGAAGTCAGTGACTGTACAGCGAGGTTGGATGGTGAGGAATTGGAAATTGTGAGTACCTTTAAGTACTTGGGTAGTGTGATGAGTAAGGATGGAGGTTTGGAGAGTGAAGTGCTTGAAAGGGTACAGGAGGGAAGAAAGGTTGCTGGTTCCTTGAAGGCAGTGATAAGAAACAGGGAAGTGAGCATGGAAGTGAAAAAGTTACTACATGACAGTATTGTGATACCAACTCTAACGTATGGAAGTGAAGCTTGGACGTTGTTGGAAGGACACAAGTCAAGAGTGAGAGCAGTGGAAATGAGTTATTTAAGAGGAGCCTATGGAGTCACATGGAGAGACAGGCTGACAAATGAGGATATAAAGGAGCGTTGTGGTGTGGATGTGGATGTGATAGGAAGCGTTAGGAGGAATACACTGAGGTGGTTTGGCTATGTGGAGAGGATGGAGGGTGAAAGACTGACGAAGAGAGTGTATGTGAGTGAGGTGGAGAGGGGGAGAGGGATGGGGAGGCCGAGGATGAGATGGAGGGATGGGGCGGAGAGGTATATGAGAGAGGGGGGTGTGAGTTGGGAGCGTGGTAGTGAAATATCTGGGGACAGGGCGACGTGGAGGTGATTTGTTTGTGGCCACCCCGAACGGGATTGAGGAGTCGGGCAATAGATAGATAGATATTTTTT
>NC_137062.1:18320124-18330124 GCF_032717465.1 Coenobita brevimanus | reverse complement strand
TTATCTTGCTCTCGTATTGCTGAACTTGAGCCTCCTGAATTCTCTGCTCTCTGGCTTCGGCTTTCCTGTCATTGTCTGACTAAATAATTTACGCAGTTTACTTATCCCCTAATTCTACTGACTATGGAAAATTCTTTGACTATCATACTACTACGATGGAACACATCCTATCCGTTTCTCCTTTCTCTGAAATCTCCATTCTAGGAGATTTCAATGTTCACCAACACCTCTGGCTCTCCTCTCCTTTCAGTGATCCACCTGGTGAAACAAGTCTACATCAGCCGCGATCCTTAACGCCCTAGCACAGCTTGAACAGCACCGTACCCGTATCCCTGACTGCCTTGGGAGTGAGTTCCAACATACAGTGTATTTTGACCTCTTCCTTACAACTAATCCCTCTGCTTACACTGTTAACCGTTCCTCTCTGTTGGGCTCCTCCGATCACAACCTTATTGTCTTAACCTGTCCTATCGCTCCAATACAGCCTGTGGACCCTCCAAAGAAACGTCAGTTGTAACACTTTGGAGCTGTTGATTGGGAGGCCCTCAGGCAGTGCTTCTTCGCTTATCTGAAATGTGATTAATGCTTCCATGGCCAGGAGCCATCTGAGTATGCTCTTGCACATTAGGAGGCTAATATTCTCCCGGGCATGGAAGCATACGTTCCTTTCTCATAAATGATTACTGCTTCCATGGCCGGAAGCCATCTGAGGTCCTTTAGCCTTACGGGAGGTTATTCTCCCGGGCATGGACGCATATGTTCCTTTCTCATATCCTTTGACTATTGCAAAGAAGCTTTTGTTTAATCATGCTTGTTCTAATGCTGTCCACAACAAGGATAGGGCCTATTAAAGGTACCGGAGCCACCCCCCCCCGATCACATTTTACTATGTTTCTGCCTGGAGTCATCCAAAGTCTGTTCTTTGTTCTGCTAAAAAGAATTTCATCTGTACTAAATGCTCTCAACTCTCCAACTCGAATTCTTTCCGCTCCTTCTGGTACCTCGCCAAAAACCTTTCTTAAGATCTTCATCTCATCATCCTTTCATCTTCTTTTCTACTCTCATGGCTCTGAAGCTATTTTTCCCACTGCCAAAATAGCTCACTTCACTCAGACTTACTCCTACAATTCCATCTTAGACGATTCACGTGCTGTTCCTCCATCACTTCGCCACTCTGAATTCCTCATGTCTGACATTAAAATTTCTTCAACTGATGTATTTTCTGCTATCACTGGCCCTCCTATTGTTTTCAAGATATATGCTTCTGTGCATACACCTTATCAAGGTAAACTCTTTTGCCTTCGTCTGTCAACTAGTACCTTTCCTTCTTGCTGGAAGTTTGCTTTCATTCAGCCTGTCCAAAAGAAGGGTGACCTTTCCCAACACTCTGACTATAGCCCAATTGCAGTAACATCCTGTGTCTCAAAAGTATTCCAGTTTATTCTTAAATAGAAAAATTTAAAAGTATCTTTCCTATCACAACCTTCTTTCTGATCATCAGTATGGGTTTCTTCAGGGACACTCCATTAGTGGTCTTGCCACCCACTTCTTCATACTCCTGGGTCATCCTCCTGTCGGAGCTTTGGCGAAAGGTTTACCATTGCGCTTTATTCACATCTCAAAGGCATTCAATCGAGTCTGGCATGATTCTTTAATTTCCAAACTGCCCTCTTACGGTTTCTATCCATCTATCTGTGCCTTCATCTATACCTTCCTTTCTGGTCGTTGCAGACGGCCACCGTTCTTCCAGATGTATCAGAAGTTGTGTTCCACAGGGCTCTGTCCAATCATCAACTTCCTTTTAGTCATCAGTGACCTTCTAAGCTGTACATTTAACTGTGTCCACTCATATGTTGATGATTCCACCCTTCACCTTTCCATTCGGTTCCCGCAACGTCCTTCTCAGCAGTTACTTCAACAAACAAGGGATAAGGCTATGGCACAACTAATGTCTGACTTGGCTCGTATCTCTGATTGGGATAAAAGTAATCTTTTTGTTTTTAATGCATCAGAGACTCAGTTCTTACTCCTATCAATCCGACAAAATCTTCCACACGAGTACCCTCTCTAACGTTTGGTTAATATCCAGCTCAATCCTGCATCATTCTTGAACATGCTTGGGATTTCATTCTCTCGGGATTTATCTTGTAAATATCACATTACATCTCTTGTAAAATCTGCTTTCAAGAGATTAGGGAGTATTAAGGCGACTCTGCACCTTCTTTAACTCTTGCGCAGTCGTTGACTTTATACACTGGTTGATTCGCCTCTGTATAAGGTACAACTCTCATGTGTGAGTGAGACTCCCTACATTTAGCTCTTCTCAACAAGGCTTTTCGTCTCACTAACTTTCCTCCTTCTACTTGCTCCCCTGAACCCTCCATATCTTCCACCTTTGCATCCATATCTCTTCTATCGTCTACTGTCAATGGTCATTGCTCCTCTGAAGTGTCTGCCCGCATCCCTCCACGTCTACAATGGGCGCGTAGCGCCTGTCTATCAACAAACTCTCATCACTTTTTCTGTTCAACTCTCTAATGCAAGAGTTAACCGTTACTCCAAGTCCGTCATTTATGCAACAACTCAACTCTGGAACTGTCTCCCTCTGTCTGTAAATCCTACTTTCCATGATTTCCAAGCCTTTCAAACGCAGTGTAATCCATGCAACTCAAAATGGACGGATCTTGAATTTGGCTCTCTGTTGTATTTTTTTTTTTTTCTTGGAAGGGACCTGTTTGCGGGCTCCTGGCTTTTGGTTCCTTGTTCTTTGTATAAAAAGAATACTCCGTATCTCCTAGAACGGGTACGGCAAGACTACGGCAATAAGACAAGGATGACGAAATTGCTGAAGTAATGAGACGGAATAGGAGAAGACTAAAAATTTGCAGTGGGTGAGGACTGAAGTAAATGACAGACGCGAGAGGAAGATGGAGAAGGAGAAATGAGAGAGATGGAAATCTACAAGAAAAAAGAGAAAGGTGAGAGTCCGATGTGAAGGAAGAAAAGAAGGAGGAGGTGAAGGACGAGCAGCGGGTGAAGGATGAGGGAGGGTAATGAGGTGAGGGACGGAAGGGGAGGAGGTGGCAGGATTGAGGTGACTATTACCTGAGATGGATCTGTGTGAAGGTGTCTTGGGTGTGAGCTTGAAGGATGAAGGAGTCAGATCACCGGGGATCTGAGACGAATGAGTGGCAGGGGAAGAAGAAGGAGGAGGAGGGATGAAGAAGGAGGAGAAGGGAAGAAAGAGGAAGCGTACAACGAAAGGGGGAGGAGGACAGAGGTGGGAGGAAGAAGGAAGAAGGAAGAATAGGAAGAATGGATTAGGGGAAGGAAAGGAATCAATTATTTTTTGGCAAACACACACACACACACACACACACACACACACACACAGGTTGAAAGTTTGTGAATGCTGTCCCATTCAAAGAATGTTCAGGGAAAATCCTTAGTCAAGGTACCTGAGCACACTGTGTGTCCGAATTGCTACTGAGAGGTCACAGGCACTGGGAAATAAATATTAAGGAAGATAGTTCTAAAACTGCCCAGTTTTGTACATTAAAAACTTGCAGGAAAAAGTGAGAAAAACCACTATGCAGCATGGAAACAACTGACATACACATTTGACAGGAAAAGACTAAAAAGGAAAAGGTACATTCTATGATACTTTATCTACAGTATATGCTGTCAGCTTTAGTAACCTGAAAGCGATAGTAGTAAAGTAAAATGACTAATCAAATAAATAAATAAATAAATAATGCATGACATTATGTACAGGTGGTACAGTTAACGGGGCATTTGTAGAATACAGCGTGGGAATTGCACAGTGCATAGAATTCAAGAAATAAAGAGAGGGAAAAATATTATCCAAGTAAATGTTTCAACATCTGGTTTTATGTTCGAAGAGAGAGAGGAAATTTTATTAAGATGCAAAGTGAAAACCCTGAAACTAATATGACCTGGCATACGTTTGTGATGGGACACATAAAACCTATGGCAGGTACGAAAAAGGAAAGGTTAGGCTGGTGTAGGACTTGGGTTATCAGAATTCTTGAGAGGCTCTGTTGGTGAAATTTAAGGTGATTAATGTCATCATTCAAGACAAGCAGTGTAGGAAGTGGATTTGAAATGGACCATATAGTGAAACAAAGAATGACACAGAATTTACCTACACTGACACAACACACGCCAGTATGGAGAAGAATATAACTGCACTGAAAGAGGCATAAGTAAGAAGTAAACAAGAAGAAACAGGGGTAACGTGGTACCCGATCTTACAAGAGGCCAGAGCGTAATCCAACGTGAACAGTCAGATCTTGTAGCTGTGAGAGAGAATTTGTTTGTTCCCTCAGAGTAAATATTCGAAGTTGATGGTTAAAATAGAGCAAGACAAAGAGCAAATGGGTGAGCAGTTTATAATAACAGGTACCGAACACATGTACAAGTAGGAGGAAGGAAATTTCTAAAGAGCAACAGCAAACTTTCGGATAGTATAAAGGAATTTGGAAAGAAAAATAAGAACACGAGTTCACAAAACAGGAACTGAACAAAAAAAATAATAATAGAGAATAATGAAGATGTCCGGATGTACAACATGAGTGAGGGTTGAAATTCAATGATGTTAAGAAAGTCGAAAGGAAACATGTGGATGCTTGGTATGGGAAGAAACCAAATGTCTCCTCTGAATGATCCTACTGGAGGTGTATATATATATATATATATATATATATATATATATATATATATATATATATATATATATATATATAGTGATCTGAATAGAATATTTTTCTATCAGACTTTACAGAAGTAACATTATGACTGAGAAGCCAGTCCAGGATATGGAAATAGTGGACATAATAATTCCTACCATACAACTGAGATAAACAGTCTTAGCGGGAATGAATATGGATAAAGTAGAACGTAAAGATGATCGCATCAAGGATCTTATTAGAGAGAGGGGTTGGGAAGTGAAGTAGGACGGAAGGGGGTGACGGGTCGTGGTGCAAGAGGAGGTACACGGGCTGAAAATCAGATAACACATGTAAAATGACAGGAAGGGAGGCAAGCAGGCAGGTCAGCAGGCAGACAGGAAGAAAGATAAACAGGCAGATACGAAAGAAGAGAGGCAGAGAAACGCAGCGAGAAGGAAAAGAAAAGGACAGGCAAGCAGGCAGGTTGGTAGGAAGGTAGGCAGAAAGGCAGGTATGCAAGAAAGAAAAGAGAGAGAATTGCAAATGGAAGAAAGATTCCGGCAGGCATGTAGGCAGACAGGGAGGGTGAGGCGGGTGACTATGGGAAAAGGTAGAGACAAGCAAGAAAATATACTGACTAGAACTCTGGTGGAAGGCAGGAAGGGAGGCAGGGCAGGCAGAGATCTGGGTCACGGCGAGGCACTGTTGAGCGAAGCAACGAGGAGGCATGTAAGGCAAAGATATGGGACTTCATTCACAGGACCTCAGTAACTTGACCATAACCAGCTTATAATTAAGATTGATTTATAGGGTTGAAAGTGTTTAAATGGACAATATTATTGAATCAGGGGCCACATTTTAAAGCCCGCAAAAGTTTAGGTTGTGTTTAGAACTGCCTTTATAAATGTTTGCCTTTACACATGTAGCTGCTAAACACTTCACAACCAAATATTAAAGTAAATATTTGAGTAATATTACGAATAAAGACGATGTGTTATACAAGTTAATTGCTGTGAAGATATTTTGATTCAGTAAACTGGTACACGCCACAAGGGGTCTTCTGATGATAATCGGTTGTCAAAGTAAACTATGAAAACAGTTGGCTAAATATCTGAGCAATTACCATCACTGTGATTACGATAAGACTCAGTCAGGATTTATAGGTAGCTGTGTAGGATTTATACGGTCTCTTTTCCTTGTGATATGACAGGATTTATAACTCGTATTCATTAGTGATTTATTTACCATATTACACACACACACACACACACACACACACAATAATGTCATCACGATGTACAGTTTTAGCCACTGTAGTCCTGTATCTTGGTCAGTTCAGTGAACTGGTTGATATAGTATTATTCTTCCCCAGCAGTTCACGAACGAGACGAAAAATTGTTCCCTACCTCGTCCTCCTACTCCCCCTCTACTCTCTCTCTCTCTCTCTCAAAATCATATGTCGCTCAGCAGAATTTATTTGACTGTGATATGTTCTGTGACAGTTTTGTGAGCATCATTCATCTTTTTTTACTGGTTGTTGTAATGGAACTGGTGTTGTAATGTGATGGTGTTAAGTTGCGCTGTATTGTTTATGAGAACCTCAGTGTTATGTTGAGTTGTGCATCACTGTAATTGTATTGTAATAATTCATAGATATAATTGTGGTAACTGGTGCCACTCAGATGTTACGGTGTTGTGTGACGTTGTGTTGTGTCGTGTACAAGACATTGCAGTGTTGTACATCAGCGTGAGCATCAAATACAAGCTTACTGATGTGAGTGTGTGGTCTTGTGGGGGTCGTGGTGCTTTGAGGTGTATTATAATGGTGATGTAGTGTGATGTAGCTGTGGTGTGTGGTGGTGTGTTGATAAAACGGTGTTATGGTGGGATGAGGATAAACAGGATCAGGGGAAACTCAGTTTTATCATGCAAATGATGAAAAATGCAATTATCCTCCCTCAGGTACACCTGGGTGTGACAGACCCGGGGGAGTTTATCGATGGTATAGTTCAGTAACTTATAGATGCCTGGGATCCCTGTCCTCAATAGCTTCCTAACTTTTTGTGCCCATGCATGGTGTAGGGGGGTTACTTTCGTGCCTCTTTATGCTTTTGCAATATATCACTCAGAATTGCACGTCGGGTCTGTGAGACCCAGGTGTACCCAAAGAGGTAGGAGAATTTATCTCTCCGGATTTGCAGGTTGTTCTTTATGCTGTGTGGGATCCACTATGCCCATAATGAAGGTCCTCTATTCCTCAAGTTGTGACGCAAGTGCTAGGCTCATAGTGTTCTATGTTTTTCGGGTATGGCGACTGCGCCCCCTCTCTCAAGAAAAAAAAATGGTTGGGCATTTTTTTTTAATTTCTAAAAGTATGTAGAGTTAAGTGAGTCATAAACTTATTTGCATAATTTTGTAGTTGATAAGACCTAATACATTGTAGGATACTTGGGAATTCATTGTTTAAAACATGTGTGACACCACAGCATTTTTTAAAACTGGGTCTGATAGACCCAGGCATAACTAATATAAGTTGTATGTGAAACTAGAGAAAATTCCTGAGGACGGTTAATTATAAGGAAGCGAAGAGGAAAAACACTGAACTTGGTAAGGGAGGGAAGATCTCTCTCTCTCTCTCTCTCTCTCTCTCTCTCTCTCTCTCTCTCGTTTTATCTGTCTTCTTTCACTAACTTGCAACTTTCTTTCCCTCTACCCAATTTATATTGATACAGTCTTATAGATTCTGATAATCATTACTCCTGCTCTGATTTCTGAATCCCTCCTATCCTATGTAACAGTGAGAGAGTGCATGGTGGTGGTGGTGGTGTTTTGATAATTATATATAGTTAGGAAAGAGAGTTGTGATGATGATGATGATGACGATGACGACGATGCTAGTGACGGTGCGGGTAGTAGTGCTGGTGATAGAATATATTATGATGATATTGAAACTTGGGAAAGAGTAAGGATGATGTTGGTGATACAACGAAATTCGTAAACCTGTAACTCGATTATCCTCACTGACTACCGCATTTACATCAAAAGGAGTCACTTATGAAAACTTCCACCAAACCTTTTTCCAAATTTTCCTCTAAATTATTTCATATTCGTTGACTAAACCTAAGGACTTAATGATTTTAACTTGAGCATCTTTCTTTATTATGAGTTATCATTCTTCACAACATATCATCCCTGCACCTGATGATTGTCCTCCAGACTGAAGAGAATCGCGTGGTGGTCGCCAGAATACGATGAAAAGGCGACACCATATTGATGAAGTTAATATCCCTATGCAGAAAAAGCTTAATATAGAGGTGGGTCAAGGGCTGGAGGAAGATACCGTCAAGCTTCAATTAGCAATGCGTACATAGGTGTTTTAAAGTACATTAGAAAAAATTAAAGGTATTTCTCTTTACATACTGAAACTGGACGGTGTTTAATAATACAGTAATATCCAGTAACTGTTCATGCATGTGCCTGCCTGACGCTTATAGCCTGCCATCCAGAAAAGGGAATTTTATACAAATAAAAAACACTGTCCATGAAGAAAATTAAAATTTTCGCTAGGAATGATCGCGAACAACAGCAACGCTTGTTCGAGAACCTTCGATCACGAGGTTAAACTTTTCGGCCTAAGTGCACCTGAGAGAGACCCAGTACAACACCTTCTTGCAAGAGTTCAGGTAATACTGGAGAAATAAATAGACAGCTCTAGTGAATGAGAATATCAGCAGATAGCTGAGATCGTACAAAACTTGTCCTTCTGTCAGGACGGACGTGGGGAAGGTATTCCTGTTATTGCTGTTGTTGTTAGTGGTGGTGGTGGCCTAGATTCTTCCGTACGTAAATCCGGTGAAGTGCAGGCTGAAGTTCCTTCCTCCCTCGGTACAACATCCTTCGTTCGACTACTAAGAGGAGTTGAGGGCCGTACTCGTATATACAACCGGGCAACGGAGGCCAATATTTATGTCGGTGCCACCAATGTGAAGGCGTCCCTCTCCATCTCCAGGAGGAGAGGTGAGGGGGTGAGCAGGGATGTGGTGGCAGTGGGCCATATTCTGGTAATAATGAGGTTCCCTAACACCTCCTTCTTAGCGATATATATTGCCTATCTCACCTACATATTCTTTACTATTCTTTCTCCATCTTCCTATTACTGACATACATTACATAAAATGAAAAACTCAAGAATATTAGCTCACTGTGTGCTGCAATAAACTGGTGGGGAAGGGGTATTAAGGAAGCTCCATGGCCGGCCAGAGTACAACCCTGTGTCACACGTGTTGTGGACAACGACAGCCTTGCCCTGGGCCCTTACCACCTTTACCAAGTACTATGCAATTGAATGTCTTACCATAGCGAAATGTGAATTTTATTTCCATTAGGGAACAATGCGGCGACGGCTGGAAGGTATCTAAAGATAAATATAATCCTAGGCGGGCATGATATAAACCCCGCAATAAATATCATTCAGCCTTAAACTTCAGAGGCAAAAATGTAAATGAGAAGGATGTGTTATGAAAGTTATTGGAACATAGGTTCTCGAATAATTTGATAGTTTTGCATCAGAGATGCACAGACAAAAGCATTAATCCAGTGCTCTAGTAATTAAGCTCAAAGAACGCTTACACCCAGAAACAACTATTATACCTCATCATCATCATCACAATCACCATTAACTTCACTTTCCTCTATTTTCGCTTTAGGAAGGGAAAAGGTATAGTCCAGAAAGCAAGGAAAAAAAGAAGATAAGATAGTGGGAGAAATAATTAACAGCACGCCATGTGAACTGGGCCACACACTCATTTACTCACCATTCAAGCCCAGGAATCATGAATTCACCTCACAGGCATAAGTATCCAACACATAATATTGGAGAGTATTTTTCTTTGCAGATGAGCTTCAGTTTTCACAATGGTTTTTACCCCCACGTCTAGTCAGTTTCACACAGTTCTTACCTGTACTGTGTGCACAATATACAATTCTCGATCTGTGTGTCGCTGCCTGAATGAGTGAAATTTTATTACTTCACAGGAGGGAATTATATTAAAGAAATCTGGCACGAAAAAGAGTTCTGAAATATTATACATGGAAGCAGGAGGAGGAGCGAAATATTTAACATATACATGCTTATGCATCCTTTTGGTACCTGAGAGAGAGAGAGAGAGAGAGAGAGAGAGAGAGAGAGAGAGAGAGAGAGACAGACAGACAGACAGACAGACAGACAGACAGAAAGAGAGGGAAGAGGTGAGCGATGAAGGGAAAGAGAGGTGGAGGGAGAGAGGAGTCAAAAAGGAGGAGAGGAGTGA
>NC_137062.1:18302387-18307387 GCF_032717465.1 Coenobita brevimanus | reverse complement strand
TACCTCTCCTGTCACTACATGACATTTGGTAGCAGCGAACGTATACGAACCTCGTCCACGAATCAACATTAAATTCCTACAAAATATCAAGATTGAAAACAAGAATATCTCTCTCTCAACCAAACAACACAACCAGCTCCTGACGCTTCTCTCCATCCAGCCCCCTCCGTCTCCCAGATCATCATGCTGATGCAGAGGTCAAGAGATCACACGACGCCTTGGAAGTAGTTTAACAAAATATTGATACAATATTGCAATTTCTACGACGAATCAGCGAACTACAACCATCTACAATCAACTACAATTAACAACTCTACGTCGTCTGTATAATCTTCTACACGCACCTACAAGAAGCGGCAGTCTTCATCCTACAATGAGTAAATCACAAGAAAAAAGGACCAAGAATACATCAAGAAAGAAAAACAAACAAACAAACAAACAAACGAAGAGTGAGAGACGACTCACAACTCATAACCACCAGACCTCACCCTCCTCTCTCTGCTACATCCACCCAACCCCCACCGCTTACGCAGGTGTGAAGAGGTCAAGACACGCAGCAAAACACCAAGTCCATATTCACAACTCATCTTACTCACTCATCTTCACTCAAGTTACTCATCGCTACTCATTCACTCACCACAGCTACCAGTGTGGGAAGCCGACGTCACCATGTGCTGAGACGACAACATGTTAATCAACCCGCGAAGGACAACGCTATCACCACGTGCAACACCACTCACACCATTTCCCACCATGGTAAAAATTAGTGAGTTACATAGTTACTTCATTCATACAATACACAGTGATAGACAATAAGCTTCTGCACAAACATATAAAACGTACTGTATAGTTACAACTTAAATTCATATACCTACTTCAATTATCTTCATAATTCAATCATTAAATACTTGCACCAACAATAAATATTCTACACTGTATATATTCATTCATTTATTATAACATTTATTTACTGTCAACGAGTGTTACCATTTATACCTACATAAAATACGTGTTTCATACATAGAACTATACATTATTACATCTACAGAGTGATAAAGAAAATATACCATCACAGTTACTCAGTGAGCAATTAAAAGAACTGTATTAAACATTTATTAATTAAAGCTACCTAGTGGAAACAGAAAAATTAAGTTACAAGGTAAACTAGAGAGAGAAAAAAAAAAAAAAATGGTCAACACAAATGCCGTTAGCAAGAGTGAACATCTTCAACACAATCGTGAAGACAATGATTTCCACACAGTGCTGACACACATATTACTCACGATAGGTACAAGTGAACAACAAGTCAGTGTGTATAGTTAATACTGTATATAGTGTATATATTTTTTTATATAAAATAACAAAATATGGGACTATATAATATCATTTTATAATCTCTGTGCAATATAAACTAAACTTTAACAAAGTATCTCAAGGAAATTAGCCAGTAATTATGCAACCATGAACAACATGGAAAAAGCGTACACAAGCAAAGAGAAACAAACTATAGAAAATCAATACACACACACAAAAAAAAAAGAAAGAAAGAAAGAAAAGTAAGAAAGAAAAAAGAGAAATAGAATAAGATCACATAACAAACAAATGAAAATAAGTGTAAGTGTTACTACATATGCCAAAATACCACATGAACTACAAACAAAAAAGCAAATTGTTGTCTCTACAAACAAGTGGCATGGCACATCATCACTATCATCGACCGCAGCATATGCAGTTATTACAATTATGTTACACTTGCTACAATTATGTAACTACAAACGATATGTAACAATTATGTAACGATAAACGATTGCATTATGTTACACTAACTACAATTATGTACCTACAAACGATATGTAACAATTATGTAACAACAAACTATTGCATTATGTTACACTTTGCCAATTATGTAACGGTTGCATTAACAAGACGTAACTTTTATGTAACTTTAACTACAATTATGTACCTACAAACGATATGTAACAATTTTGTAACGACAAAGCAGTTGCATTAACAGGATGTAACTTTTATGTAACTTTAACTACAATTATAAGGCCAAGACACTTATGTAAGAGTTGCATTAACAAATGTAACTACAATTATAAGGCCAACACAATTATGCATTAACACAATATTTTGTAACAATTCATAAAATGTTACAATTATGTAGTACCACAATGTTAGTACAATATTATAAGTCATACAATTATTAGCACAATTCTGTATTACCAGTATCATCATACAAGTTAGGTGAAATATTAGACATTACTAAAGTGATAACTCAAATATGTAATGTATAACCTAGCAGTATTACCATTGCACAATTATATGCGTACGTCTGTTGTACATGCACGTCTTACAAAGTGATATACAACAACCATTGCATTTATTCAAATATGTATACAACTTGTTTAAATGTATTATTACTGAATAATCACTATTTACTATGAATATTATATGTATACAATATTCATACAATTATGTTACTTTTACAATATTATGTATTTCACTTAATTAGCTTATAAGTTCATTATAATGTATATATAATATGTATTAATATGTCATGACTATTAAATGTCGATGGTACGCCATTTTCGCGCGGCCGAGCAGATGTAGGACTACATAATATATTTACAAATCATAATAGATAGATAGATAAATAGATAGATAGAAGCAGGGAGTCAGATGATGAGAGGTGTTGTGTCTGCGAGAATCGAGCAGTGCTAAACATGCTTACACACTCTGACAAGAGGAATGCTTGATAGGCACACGACAGCGTCTAGTGGCCATATACACACATACACACATGCTCACACACAGGCTACGGGAACTTTCCATCCACGAGGAACACACGTGACACACCCCTGCTACACCAGAATTTAGGAAAGAGAGCTCAGACGGAGATTAGCCACAGAAGAGGCAAGAGAGAAGTAGACAGGCCTCAGAGGAGACAGGTGACGGGAGAAGGGCTTGGCAATTAGAGAGAGAGACAGATAGCGAGACAGGGAGGTAGCTACCTGGGACTTATACTCGTCCGTGTGAGGGACTTGTTAATATTTCCAAGACAAATAAAAATAGTCCCATACTATTCTTTACCTCTCCTGTCACTACATGACATTTTTATTTATCAGGTTAGATCACTTCTCGTGTTGGAGGTGACGCATACTTCAGTATATTTGGGTACTGTTAACATCTTTTATTTTACTAACGACGAGTCTCTCTCTCTCTCTCTCTCTCTCTCTCTCTCTCTCAATGCAAACTTGTGCTTTTTTGCAGGTGACATGATCTTTACCACTAACATCGACTCATCTTCCATTCCATGGGATGGCAAATTCTTTTCTGCAATTGCAAAGTCCCTGTATTAAGAGGTGGCATCGTCTTCTAGCGGCAGATGGCATCCACTTCTGTTACAGGTGTCGTCGAGTTATTTCTACAAGTGACATCGACTTCTCCCTGTTGGTGACTCTGACAACTCTCCGCAGCAACAACTTCTCTCTACAGTTGACATCGAGTTCTTTCAACAAGGGACGTCAACTACACCCTCCGGATGACGTAGTGTTCACTTTTCATATATCGTTGTGTCTATCTGCAAGTGACATCGACTTCTACCTATACGTGACATCTCCTCTCGAGGGGGGAAGTCATCTCTCACTCTTGACTTCGACTTTTTTCAAAGTGACGCCAGTTTAATATGAAAGTTACACAGACTCCCCTACGCTAGTAACGTTAACAGTTCTCTGGAGGCGGTGTGACCTTCTTTCTGAGAGGAAAGTCGACTTACTTCTGTAGGTGACATGCTACGTAGAAATCTGTCTGAAGCTAATATTAATATATCAAAACAGGGACACATTATTCAATACTTTGTGGTAAGTTGTACTTCTCTCTCCTCATTAACGACAAGTTTCTCTTTCTCTCTCTCTCTCTCTCTCTCTCTCCTCTCTCTCTCTCTCTCTCTCTCTCTCTCTCTCTCTCTCTCAATACAAGATTCTTTTTTGCAAGTGACATGATCTTTACCACAAACATCGACTTGTCTTCCATTGGATGAGATGTCAAATTCTTGTGTTCAGTTCCAGTCTCTATATTAAGAGGTGGCATCGTCTTCTAGCGGCAGATGGCATCCACTTCTGTTTACAGGTGACGTCGAACTCTTTCTGCAGGTGACGGGAAATCTATTTGCAGGTGACCTCGACATATTACGGCAGGGGAAATCGACGAGAAAATATCCTGGTGATGTTGCCTTACTTCATTTCTTTTACTATTAGTCTCTCTCTCTCTCTTTGTCTCTGTCTCTGACTCTGTCTCTGTCTGTCTGTCTGTCTGTCTGTCTCTCTCTCTCTCTCTCTCTCTCTCTCTCTGTATCGACTTATATTTCTTTGCAGGTGACATAATCTTTACCGCTCACATTGATTTGTCTTCCGTTGCAAGTGACGGCAAATCCTTGTCTCCAATTGCCAAAATCTAAGTCGTCTGAGGTGGCATCGCTTTTTAATCTCAGATGGCATCCACTTCTGTGTGCAGGTTACGTCGAGTACTCTTAACAAGTGACTTCTATTTCTCTCTGCTGGTCGCATATGATATCGACCTCTCGTTGCAGGTGATGTGGAGTTGTCTCTGCAAATACAGCATCATAGACTTCTTCCTGCAGGTGACTTCGACTTCTCTCTGCAGGTGACATCTCATTTTCTCTGAAAGTGAAGTCGACTTTTGTCTGCCTTCTCTCTACAAGTGACACCACCTTCTCTCTGGAGGTGATGGTGACTATTCTCTGCAGGTGATGCTGACTATTTTCTGCAGGTGATGCTGACCATTCTCTGCAGGTGATGGTGACTATTCTCTGCAGGTGATGGTGACTATTCTCTGCAGGTGATGGTGACTATTCTCTGCAGGTGATGCTGACTATTCTCTGCAGGTAATGGTGACTATTCTCTGCAGGTGATGCTGACTATTCTCTGCAGGTAATGGTGACTATTCTCTGCAGGTGATGTTGACTATTCTCTGCAGGT
>NC_137062.1:18279887-18294887 GCF_032717465.1 Coenobita brevimanus | reverse complement strand
TAACAATCGACTGTTTTGCATTATCTACATACCCTGTCCTTTATGCCATCATCATCATCGTCATCAGCATCGCCTTTGCTGCACCACATTGACACACATTTCCTGGGGATTTCTGGAATAGAACATGAACTAATTTTCATGGGACACATGCATTAATAAGTGTCTGAATGTCTCCTAACGCACTTAATTACGTAACTGGACCATTCTGAGTGTGAATATAGTCTCAGACCCACGTTGATATCCAGCTGGAGGCGACTTCCCTGACAAGGGAATTAAGGACAGTCAGGAAGAATGAATGTAATTACCGTGTCTGAATATTTAGGTCGCTTATTAACTGAACACACACACACACACACACATATATATATATATATATATATATATATATATATATATATATATATATACACACACACACACACACACACACACACACACACACACACACACACGCACGCACGCACACGCGCGCGCGCGCGTACCTTGCACCTTAAACTCGCTCTCTTTACAAATAATCAGGTTAATTTCTTCAAGAAATAACGAAATATCCATTCTAGAACAGTGTAGGTAGTGTAGAAAAAAGAAGGGACAAGAGACATCTCCTTCTGTTTCTAAGGAAATGCAAATACTGGCATTTAAAAAGCAATTTCCTAACTTCACGAGGTTCAGTTAAACTCTTCCTAAAAGTGAGACACCCGCCTCCTTCACAACTTTTTTCATTTCACGTGCCTGCATATCTGGACTGAACTTTTTTTTTTCTTACTAGTGTACTGATATAACGTTTTATCATCCTTCAGTACGATGAAGACTGCATTATGAGGTAAGTGTGGCTTGGAACTGCGATGACTCGGTGATAAATGTATTAGTGTCATTATACGTGAGCCCCAAATCCAGTTTCTGAGCACTCGCAGTGGCGACCATTTAAACTGGGTGTTGGTCGCATGTCATATGCTTGCATTGGTTTGCATTCAGACTATTGTACAGATGGCATACAGCAGCGTTCTTCCTACAGTCACCCTTTCTTCATCCGTACTTGACTAGCAAGGAGACAGGAGAAATCTGGCAATTACTTACTCATACTCTTGGGTAAAGATCCGGTCGTGTATGAGACAGCCCTAGCATGTATTCAACATGGACGGTGGATGTTAGCTCCGAAGTGGTGACATGCAGAGGTGTATGGTATGTAGGAAGACTACTGGGTCTCGGGGACAGGCTGTGAATCCTATACCCAGAGTCGAACACACACACACACACACACACACACACACACACACACACACACACACACACACACACACACACACACACACACACGAAAAGATAGATGTTATATGCAGTTATGTCACGTTGATGTGGACTAGTATGTGTAATAAACCATGATCATTAACGTTATCACTATTACAAGTTCTTTTTCCCAGCTAAGCATGGGGTGAGATAGGATCCAGAAAGAATGCAGGGTTAACTAAAAGCCATCTCACGATGGGATCTCACCACCCGCGTAGCAGGAAAGTTTTTTTTTTTTATTTTTTTTTATGCGAGGAAGAAGGAACCAAAGGCCATGAGCCCGCAGTAACAGTTCCCTCCAAGAGAAAAACAAAATACAATAGAGAGCCAAATTCAAGATCCGATCATTTTGAGATGCCTGGACACACTGCGTTTGAAAGACTGGAGATCATAGGCAGCAGGAAATACAGACAGAGGGAAACAGTTCCAGAGCTGACCTGTTGCATAAATGAAAGACTGGGAGTAACGGTTAACTGTTGCATTAGAGAGATGGACAGAAAAGGGATGAGAGTTTGCTGCCAGACGGGTGCTACGCGCCCGTCGTAGAGGTGGAGGAATGCAAGCAGACAGTTCAGAGGAGCAGTGACCATTAAAGTAGCGATAGAAAAGAGATAAAGATGCAACAGAGCGGCGAAGAGACAGAGGTTGAAGGGAGTCAGTAAGAGGAGGAGAGTTAATGAGACGAAAAGCCTTTGACTCCACCCTATTGAGAAGAGCTGTATGTGGGGAGCCTCCCCACACATGAGAGTTGTACTCCACACAGGGGCGGATAAAACCCCTGTATAGAGTCAACAATTGCGCAGGGGTAAAGAAAGAGCGGAGTCGGCTTAGCACACCCAATCTCTTGGAAGCAGATTTTACAAGAGATATAATATGATTTTTCCAAGATAAGTCCCAAGTAAATGAAACCCCAAGCATGTTCAAGGATGATGCAGGATTAAGCTGAATATTATTAAACATTAGTGGGTATACCTGTGGAAGATTTTGTTGGGTTGATAGGTGTAAGAACTGAGTCTTAGATGCATTAAAAACAACCATATTATTTTTACCCCAGTCAGAGATACGATTACCTTGGCACATAATTTTGCACCACCATTTCTGATTTGACGCAAATCCAGAATGTAAAACACACACACAAAGCCAGCCAGCCAACCTCACAGCTGAAAACATTCCCACTCCGCTCGCATCGCAACGCGGATGATAAAAACCTGATAGAGGGAGAAGTACTCAACATTATCTCCGGTGAAACGGGCCACACACTCACCACAGCAGAAACACACTGGCACAGAAGAGGTGTCAGGGAGCACCATAAGCCCATGAAAACACTACCCATTGTACCACATCATTTACATGTCTCTTTTGGGGGTAGGCGGCTGCTGCAGACTGGGGTACGAAAAAGTTAGGAGGCAGAGCACGAAGGAAAGTCCTTGTTTACTCTGTACTTATTAGTCTGTGTACGTGAGAGAAGATACTGTTGTTATAACCTGTGTGTGTGTGTGTGTGTGTGTGTGTGTGTGTGTGTGTGTGTGTGTGTGTGTGTGCGCTTTAGCACAAGTAGGCTGGTAACATTTAAATGACAACCAGGTATGATCCCTCACATCCAACACCTTATGGTGTGAAACACACACACACACACACACACACACACACACACACACACACAGTAAAATAAAACCCACCAGGATATATGGTTGTTGGTTACATTAAGCTGTGTGTCTACCATTCACTGTGTTTTCCTCATCAGCAGTGCAGGAACCCAGAGCCAGGGTAATTAGTCCCGGCGTCCAAGGTGAGGGTAACCAGCCTCGTTGGCCTCTGAGTGGCATTATGTCAACAATAATCCTCTCCCTCCCTTCGGGTGTAAACCTTTAACGGCCTCAACCGACTGGATCACCGTAACCCGCTGGACCACCAGGCATTGTTTGGTTAAATGGTTATAGGAAATTGGTAATGGCACCCTTTGTATAGTCACTACGCAGTACTGCATCGAGTGAGTGGATGGAAGGTTTCCCCACATATCAGAAATAAGGTATGAGTCCAGAAAATGATAATAATAATAATAATAATAATAATAATGATGATGATAAAAATAAAAATAATAATAATAAATATAATAATAATTCTTATTGTTATTGTTGGTCATTTTTATTATTATTATTATTGTTGTTGTTGTTACTATTATTATTATTATTATTATTATCATTATCAATATCATTATGTTCTAATTTCTGTATGTTTGTTGGTTTGTCTGTTACCGTAGCAGCAAAAACGGAGCACCGTAGCGCAGTTTTTGTTCAAGCAAAGTACCGTTACAATGCTCTAACTTGAAGAATAAAACAATATCCAGTCCTTTCGGGCCACCAGTTCCTAAGTTTTGGCTCATATCCGGCCTTTTGACAACGAGCGGATGCCGCCGAAGGTGACTTCTAAGTGAGTAGTTGTAGTTGTGGTAGTAGTAATAGTAGTAGTAGTAGTAGTAATGATAATAATAATAATAATAATAATAATAATAATAAAAATAATAATAATAATAATTGTTTTCATTATTATTATTATTATTATTATTATTAGTTTTAACATTACAATATTTCAAAGGCTATTTGGCCTAGAGCCTTTGGACCTGGTCAACTTAGTCGGACAGCTGTCCGCTTCCTTTGGCCACATATGATGGCAATCCGTCAACCGGATCTCCGGATATTGTCCGGAACACAGAAAAGTGAGTCAGCCAGGCTATCCCAAGAACCGCTTAAGCTACAAAGCTGTAACTTTACAACATAATAGCATTAAGGCGGACGCAGGCTGGAAGGGAGTATGGTTCCATTCAGGTGATTATTTTCTGAGATTGTCTGGGGTCAAAATGTGGGACTTTCTTGGATATTCCGGAAGTCACCTAATTTTATACGAAGGATTAAACCTTTTTATTAATATTACTATTATTATAATCATTATTATTATTATTATTATTATTATTATTGTTGTTGTTGTTGTTGTTGTTGTTGTTGTTATTATTATTATTATTATTATTATTATTATCATTAGTGTTATAATAATAATAATAATGATGATAATAATAATAACAACAATAATAATAATAATAATAATAATAATAATAATAATAATAATAATAATAAAATTATTATTATTATTATTATTATTTTTATTGTTGTTGTTTTCATAGCAATAATATGAACAACTCTATAAAAACAACAGCAAAAACAAAAACTTCAGCTGATACAACAGCAGTAAAAACATTGATTTATAATAATAATAATAATAATAATTTCATTATTATTATTATTATTATTATTATTATTACTATTTAGGAGGTGGAAGGAAACACGGCTGAAACAGAGGTGAGCATTATTACCCGTCCCCTCCCCGGAGGGGCTCGGTGACGGATATTGTTATCATTCGGTTTGTCTGTTTGTTTGTATGTATGTTTGTTTGATTTTCTTTCTATTAACAACTTTACGCGAAAACTACTAGTGAAATTTTGACTAAAATTACAGGGATGATGGTCTGTGACCGTCTCATAACCTGGCTAAATTTTCGGCAAAACTGGGTCAAGGCCCAGGCTGTCAGGCCAGGAAAAAAAAAAAAAAAAAAAAAAAAAAAGCGGGGAAGGTATTTTTGTTTTTCGCCACAGCTCCATTCAGATTCGTCATATCGACATGAAACCAAAACCTGAAGATGCATCTTTCAAATCTGCATCCTATATCATGCCTCATTACATCAGGGGGTCACTCCTAGTTAGTGGTAAGTGGGGGGGGTCAGTGTCAGGTGGGTCGGGCCTGAAATGTCAAATGGGCATAAAATTGTCAATTTTCACTCGATTTACTCCAAATTTGATATGTGACATCTATGACTAGAGATCCTGTTGTGTTTATACGTCAGCACTGAAATGACTGCCGGGGACGGGTTTGCTGTGCCATGGCACCGCTTCTTGTTCTTGTTCATGTTCTTCTTCTTCTTCTTCTTCTTGTTTTTGTTGTTGTCGTTTGAACTATGGCAATTATTGCAAAAATATGAGCAGCTATAAGAACAACTACAAGAACACCAATGGTGAGTAGAAGAACAGCAGTAAAAATAAAATAACACTACAATGAATGCCCAATACTCCGGCTTGTACTTCCTCCCTCCCCCGTGTCAGTCAGAGCAGAGCAGTCAGACTCAACAGACAGGTTATTTGGCGTCCAAGCAACAGTGTACAAAAATATGCCAGATGTAAATGACTGGTTCACGGTAGGCAATATCTGAGGTGTAGCAGAGAGAGAGAGAGAGAGAGAGAGAGAGAGAGAGAGAGAGAGAGAGAGAGAGAGAGAGAGTCTCATCAAGGAAAATCATCAACGTAAGACAGCAAGAAAGAATAATTAACCAGTTGCATATATACACAAACCACACACATCTTCTGGTGCTGTCCAGGTAGTTTGGTCCTAATCCAAACACAGTGTTGCTCACTAATGATACACTTTTAAGCAAAAGGTTGTTTTGTGTTTGTTTATTGGACTGGTTAGGTGTATGACTTCTAACTTATACAACATCTGGATGAAAATACTGAACATATAATAACTGATATGAACTAAGAAACTAAAAAAGTTATTATACAAACACTGATGTAGATGACGTAATCAAATGGAAGGCAGATCGATTTAGGTAAAAAAAAAATGCCATAGTACATTATGATTCTGTCTGTCTGTCTGTCTGTCTGTCTGTCTCTCTCTCTCTCTCTCTCTCTCTCTCTCTCAGACCGTCGCCTAATAGGACAATTAACTAAGGCATTTATTTCCATAAGTCCGCTAACAGTTTTCAGCCTTGCTATTGCTAGCCAATTCTGTTTTAGGAAAACCCCACGAACTAGAGAGGTTAGAAACAATATTGTCCGCATCAGTACAATTACTATTAATGTATGTGTACTGCCTCCAACTAATTACATTCTTGAAGTTAAAATGTAATAACAGGCTCCATTAACCTTTGAAAGAGGAAGGAGTCTTTTCTGAATAACGTAAACGATTTTATAATCACAGGGAAGAAGGCTGTTGTCCTACAGTAACTGAGTCATTATCAACATGGCCCTTGTCGCCAAAAACACCATCCATTCTATCAACGTTATCATTATCATCATCTTCATCATCAATCCATGTTATTTTTTCAAGGGCTTCTCCCATCCTACCCACTCTGAATGGAACAGTTGTCGTCATGACCATCATCATTATTATCTTTATTATCGTTATTATCATCACAACCATCACCAATTAGTGTCACGATGTTGCTGTTTTTTCTCTCAACTTTTCTTGACCACTCTGACTGCGCAAATTATTATGGCAGTAAAAAAAGGCAGTACCAACAGTTCCCTGTATCTAGCACTGTAAAATACTATGACACTTTGATGAAATATTGTCCTTTAATTCTAACCCCTTGAATACCAAAACTTTTTTTTTTTTTTGCTAAATGTATATGGAATGTTGTGTGGAGTGGTAATTGCACACGTCTTCTGCTAATCTCGTTTCGTATTTACCTGGCGTAACTGGACCATACCCTCCTGAACACTAAGTGGTGGGTGCATGAAAATCGGTGAAACTTAATCAAGACTTGGGAAATGGTCTACTAGGTTGCTGAGTAAATTAGCTTTCTAGTCTGAGTAAACTAAGCAATTAATGGAACCGAAAGACATTCAGGATCTTCACTGTTTCAACAACTTCACTCTATGACATTTAAACCATGCTTACTTGCGCTGATGGACAACTAAACCGCAGAGGAACGCCACTTTGTGTCACAATAGAAGTGACCCGTCAACACCCAATTCTTCAAGCATGGGTGTAGGTGTGGACGGCTTTTGGAGTGTACTGTACATTGGAAAGTACATGTGAGTAAAATTACCCGGAGTATACAAGAACAGAAGTGATGAGACATGATCCTTGCAAAGAGATTATTTAATATACTTGTCTTTTTTTACAATGATGGGTCTCCCGTAAAATGTCAAAATCGTCCGGGGACTGGAAAGTATGATAGACGTCATTCTAGTGAAGGAACTGGAGGAGGCTGCTTCACTAGAGGGATCTCTCTCAAGATGAACAAAATGGTCTGGTGGAAACTGGAGAACAAAGCGACATTGTACTGAAGGGACAAGTGGAGAATTGTTTTTAACTAACACTACGACGATTTTTACAGAGTTAAATAATACCGTGACGCAATTAAAAGAATGTGCTTAAAAACGAGAGAGAGAGAGAGAGAGAGAGAGAGAGAGAGAGAGAGAGAGAGAGAGAGAGAGAGAGAGAGACGACTAGGGGTGTTGGCAGCAGTGACAATTCTTGACCCAACAGATTTGGTAATACTCGTAGGTAATTAACTTCATTGCAGAATAGAAAGTTAATTCACGTTCCTACACATGTACAGTTGCGGACAATAATATAGTTCTACTTTTTAATATGATAATTTTTAACCTCTTGCATAGCATATTGAACAGCATGTTGAGACTGAATATGGCACCACTGTGATTCGAATGTCAGTGTTCACTGTATTTTAATTTACCATGATGAATTGTATTGGATTCTCTGATGTTTTGTTCAGCATGGGGAGATTCAATTTTTTTTTTTTTTTTTTTTTTTTTTTTTTTTTTTTTTTTTTTTTTTATTGGAGTGATGCCAGTTTAGCTTTTGAATGATTTTGTAATTGCCATAAGCAGCCAGTTGAAGTAAGAAAAAAACGTACACTGAAAAGCATGGCAGGGATTATGGAAAGTATCAAGTACCGCAGGATGGACGCTGGTAACTCTGTCAGAGCCGTCACCACAACACATGAGAGCTGGGTTGTATAATATATGGACCAACCTGTTTATGCCTGCCTCTGTGTTTGGACCAACAACGTGCAAGAACATAAGTAGCGGAATGTTAGACAGTAAGACATGTTGGAACTGACAGAGTTGGTTGTCATGATTGTGGGAGTGGCCGTGATGCTAACTTGGAGCGGGAATCCATTAAAAAAAAAACTCACTAGAGAGAGTGAGGAGATCATGGATGAAGATGAATGAAGATGAGTGAGGAGGAAAGAGACTGTGAGGCATTAGATAAGTGTGCATGTGACATAAAGGTGACACATTTGTGTTGTTTGCATCTAATTTCATCTGGTTATAGTAGATTATTGGCGAATGCTCTCCGATGCCCATCACTATGTGGATTCTTCGTCCATATAAAATAACTGCAACATATGTAACCATCCGCACAGCTACTGTGGGAATCAGCATTAAATCCACAATCATTCTATAGTATACCTATAGACAATCCAGGAATAACATTCAGAAACATTATCACTGCAGTGATAATGACCAGGTGCAACTGATATACAACTGGCTTGGTTCTTTATTTGTATCATGAGGATCCGAAACAAACGAGTCAGGTTAACAGGACACCATGACAATATAGTAGTCTATATTATAATACTGTATATCCTATGTATGTTACGAACGCATAATGTTTTGCAGGTGAATAGCATGGAAATGTTTCGAATCCACTTTCATTAGGTTTCTCACTATTCGCCTTGTAGCTCAGTTCCAAACTACCACTCACGGTTGTCCGTTCGCCTGCCCTCTCTCTAACCCTGACTTCCACTTCCTTCCACCGAGGGGGGTACAGAAACTTTGGTGCGTGGGTGTACATGCCTATCTGCAACCAGTTTTCAGTAATGGCCCTCTGAATATCCGTGACCTCGAGTTTAACCTTTCACGGTCACTTAAGGTCAAAGGTCATGGTACCAATTACATGCCCACAATATGACTTCGTATATGTTGATAATAGGAAGTACGGTATGCACTTGCAACCAGTTAGGAGTTTTAGCCCCTTGCATATCTGTGACCTTCAGTTTAACCTTTCAAGGTCACTGAAGGTCAAAGGTCTTGGTGCCAAATGAAAGCCCATATGGGAGGTCTTGTACTTTGATAATAGTAAATATCTCTATCTTCAACCGGTTTCAAGCTATTGCCCTCGGACAATCGGTGACTTTGATTTTGACCTTTCGGGGTGACTCAATTACCTCCAAAATTTTATCACATTCTTTTGGGACCAGAGCTCACATATCCTGACAGTTTCATGTAATTTTATTCAGCCGTTTTTTTCGTAATGGAGCTACAAACAAACTAGACCAAAAACAATAGCTGTCGGGTCTCCGTCTCGGGCGAGGTACTGAAACTACAAGTCGCTGCAGTGTGGCATGAATTCATTAATGTACAAAAGAAATAAAAGTAGATACTAGAAAAAAAAAGCCTAATAGGTAATAAAAAAAAAAATACACTAGTCGACGTAATAGTATACCGTTGCACAGCTTTGTTGTGAAACAAAACTACATAAACACAGTAAAAAAAAAAAAAAAAGTCAACCATGATATTGTCATTACATGACCAGATAAGGGAAATGGAGTGGTGCCCCTGGACAGAGATGTTTACATCAACAAAGTGCTAAGTTTACTTCAAGATCTGAACAAATTTGAGAAGGTTAGCTGTCATTCATTTACGCTGATCTTGAGCTATGAGGAAAAATCGAACAGATTCCTAAGGAAAATAAAATCTGCTGCTGCTGCTGACAACAAAATCTATTCTAAATTATATGTATCTGGTTCACGACCCGGCATTATGTACGGCTTACCCATAGTTCATAAAGAAAACTGTCCCTTACGGCTCATCCTTTCTGCCATCGATACACTTTAACACAAAAGTCGTAAAGAGCCGCGTCGGATTTACACCAGTGACATCTGGCAGTGAAACCCACAACAACCAGGGGAGTAGTGCTTTGGACTCCCAACAGGTGGCACTGCCTCACATGTTACCATAATGGCAAAGATAAGCGATAGTCAGTAGGCAGTGGCACCCATGCTTCCCTCAACACACACACACACACACACACACACACACATTACGGATCTGTTGTATATTAACAGCTGTTGTGAGAGGGACATATATATAGTTATTAAAATGTTGGGAAAAACATCTTGTCTACATTATTATGACGAATGGGCTTGAGCAATGACAAACATGGTATCTGTAACTTTGTAGAGCTCATGAACACGACTGTTACGATCATTAATGGTGGTTTCCATTTGTGGTGATTAAAACTGTTGTTGTGACGTAACAGTATCGTTATATGAGGGCTGCTGAGAGAAACATACTGATACCGCTGCTGCTAAGGCACTCATGGCGCACTGTGAGAAGTGTGGTTATGATACAGATGGCAAGAAACACAACTGGAGTGAGATGAATTCATGAAACAGAAAGGTTTCTAGATATATACTGATACAGTATTTATATTGGTGACGAGTAAGAAAACGTAATACCATTATATTATCTCGTTTACGTGTGGAGTGCAATTAGACTGCATTCGTTGTTTCAGTATACAGTTGCAGTGAAATAATATCCCTCAACAAAAATCACATAAGGTAGGAGGGTGCACACTGGTCCATTCCACATCCACAACGCGACTGGGGAGAGAAGGAGACCTTTTACTGCCAGCCCAGTTGTCTCAAGGTTATTAAGGATTTGCTGATAATACTTATACGCACAGAATCTGCAGACAATTTTTTATTCCAAGCATATCACCAGTAACTGCCAACCAGCATAATGCAAAGGATTAATTCTCTTCGCTAAGGAAATCGGCAGCAGCTACCGACTGCGTCATGGCTAGTTTTGATATAAAATCATCATTTAACTAATATCCCCCTCTATTAAGGAGACAGTATTGGTGCCGAAAATCTCTTTAATGGAACCTGATAAGGTCCACGGATTAAGTAAACCCCAGTTCAAGAAACCTCTAACATTGTCTTCAAGTGACTCTCTCTCTCTCTCTCTCTCTCTTTAGTGGCACCACACATATCGACGGACTGATAGTGTAATGATGGGCTCCCCTCTTGGACCAAACCTAGCAAACACTTCTGTGTTACCACGAAGAAAATGGCTTGAACATTGCCCACAAAATTTTTACCCTAGAAAGGTAACGTGGGGTATCAGAAAACCGAGTCCCCGAAATTTAATTTTTAAAATTATGAGCATAAGATCTACAGATCTGTCCGTCTCATTACCTTCCTGCCTAGTGATGCTCTTCATGGGGATGATGGGGTCATAGCTGTACCTGGCTCTGATTTTGCTCTACAGAGCCATTGGGGTATGTCATAGCCCAGGTTACCTATAATGTAACCTCAGTTGAGCCCTCTTGTGATTTTTTAAAATTCTATTTTGCTGTCTTTCTCCTTTTGTATACACTAGGTCCCAGCATCGGTCTACTGCATGCCACCCAAGGAATCATGATATTACTTTTCAGTTTTGCAAGATTTGATTATAAAATTTGTATACCTAAAATTTAATCATTTTTGTATAAACTTTAAAAAATATATATTTTTTTCAATTAAACTTTAATTTTTCTGGCCCTATTTAAAGATAATGGGTTGAATTATTTGTGTATTGAAGCATTTTGAAATATCTCAAACGGAAGTTTTTTTTTTTTTTTTTTCCGTGGGGTACGTCATACCCAACGTTACCTAATATAGTAACAAAAAAATGGTTACCTATCCAGGGTTAAATAGTTTTTCTATAGGAGCTACATAGATGACACCTTCTTGCATTTTAAGTCTGTTAACCATGTTCTGCAGTTTTTAGAGTACCTCAACTCTCAGCAAAATAGCATAAAATTCACGTTCGAAACCGAGGAAAATAATATCAATGGCACTCCAGTTCCTTCACGACGTCAGTATACTACACAGGGAAGCAACAATCACGGGTCTGTGCTCAAAATTCACATCTTTCATTCCCATATATTACAAGCAAAATCTGGTGGTAACACTTGCTACACGAGCTTTTCATCTTCTTTCAGACTACTTTAAGTTTGATGCCCAACTATGATACCTGATAAATTCACCATATAAGAACGATTCTCCATTAATTTTTTTGCCACATATATCGGTAAAACACTGAGTAAATTGCTGTTCCCATTTGTTAGGTCACCTACTGTACCTAGGGATGTGATTTATATCTCCATTGTGTGTGTGTGTGTGTGTGTGTGTGTGTGTGTGTGTTATGGGAAAAGGCAGCTATTCACTCCGTAAGCGATTAAGCAGCTTACTACGTGAATTTTATCCATAGCTAATTCTTAGAGTAGTTTTCAAGGCAAGTTGCACTATCTAGTCATCCTTTATGTTCAAGGATGTGATTCCTGAGGAGCTGAAATCATCTGTTGTATATCAGTATAAGTGTCAAAGCTGTAGTGCTATGTATTGTATACAAAACGGCACCTCAAGACACGTATCTGTGAACACTTTGGTCAGTCTGTTCCAACAAACCACCCTATCACCAGCCCGCCTTTCTCAGCTATTCGTAAAAATCCTCATGACAGCGACCACACTATGTCGGCAATGAGTCTTTCTGTGCTGACCAGTTCCCCCTCAGACAGTGACCTGTTAATACTGGAGTCCCTTCTGCCATACAGGGACAAACCTACTACAGTACCCTCACGTCCAAGACGTAATATTGTCGCCTGAGGGTCCCGTCTAAGACGAAAAACGTTTAGGAGCAACACAAGACAAAATCTTCGAAAAGTGCCCCTAAAAACATCAACCTAGACCTATTTTAGAACCAAAACAAATTTTCTCACCATGAAGGTGTGTGTTTCTGAGCTTGTTATCTCCAGCTTAGTAGCCTGAGGCAGATGGCAACACTTCAAGGGGTTAGTAGACGTTTTCCTAGGCATGGTTACGTAAGGAGAGGCAATAACCTGGGAGCAAACACTGATTGCAACACTCTTTAATTGTCTATTATAACGTGATAGTTTACATTTGGGCTGATAAGGAATGTTAAAAAGATTCGGTGGAATATACTGAAACCTTAGACCATCTCGTGTTATTATATCCCTTAGAAAAATGAGGTGTCTGAGGAGTATGTGTGGAGTGACGCGTATGGATCGGGTGCGAAATGATGAAGTGCGAAGGAGAACTGGAGTTGTTCAGGAGATGGCTGGTAGAGTTGAGCAGAGGGTGTTGCGATGGTTTGGGCATATGGAGAGAATGGATAATGAGCGATTGGTGAAAAAGATAACTAGATCTGATGTGAGAGGTGTAAGGCTGAGAGGAAGACCACGAATAGGATGGATGGACAGTGTGAAGAGAGCGCTGGATGCGAGAGGGATGTCTGTTGAGCAAGGAAGAGTGGCTGTGCGTGACAGAAATAAATGGAGAGAAATTGTGAATAAATAAGTGATGACGCAGCCCTGAGGGGATATTCTCCCGCATTTGGTCTGATCAGTTAGTCAGGTCAGGTGCGGGTAAGGGGATGGGTATGTTCTGATGTGGCAGGGGTAAACCAGTTCTGCTGTCGGGCCCTGCTGCGGATGTCACTGATTGCATTGCGCAGTTGACCCTTGTGCGGTGTGGTGCGGTGAGGATCTGTCCGTTCTCCCCTTTGGGGCTAAGATGTGAATGAATGTGTTTAAATGGATGAGTAAATGGAGAGTGTGTCGTCCTGTCTCGGCTACCTCCCTTTCCTTGGGGGAGGCAGCCTAGGTATATAGATAGATAGATAGATAGAAACGTACACATATGCGCTGCCGTATTATTTTCTTAGTAGTAATAGTACAAATATTCATAATTTTCAAGAGTCTATTTCCTTTGCAGATCCAAATATCCAGTTCAAGGCATAAACAGTACAACGAAGTCCATGTACGAGGCCAAGCAGTCCACCTGCAGGTAAGATATGGCTTTACACAAAAATAAGTGTGATAATTAGACCATGACTGTGTTAATAATCGTGTTTGTAATGGTGGTTTTCTGGAATTTTGGTGGTGGTGGTGGTTGTGGTGGAGTTTTTATAACTGGAACAGTGAAGTTGGTGGTTGTGGTGGTGGTGATGATGGTGGTGCTGGTGTGTGATGCTGGTGTGGTTGAAGAGGTACTGGATAAGTGATGTTGGTGATGTTGGTGGTGGTGATGTTGGATAGGTGGTGGTATTGCGAATGATGGTGGTGGTGGTAGTGGTAGTATTATCTGAGCACTGGTGGTAGTGGTGGTGGAGCAGTGGATGAGAAAATGGTGGTGGTAGTTTTATTATTTTGGATGAATTTGTGTAGTGGAGGTGACATTGTTGGGTTAGAGAAAATGGTGAAATCAATGAGGCAATGTAGGTAGGAACTGTGGAGATGGTAGCAAACGGTATGATTGTTGATTTATTTCCAGAGCATAAGACAAGTAGATAAAGCCACAGAAACACGAAGACAGTCAAATAGCCAGTCAGAGGTAGATAGATAACACACGTTTGAGGAGTGTGGTTGTGGTGGAGGTGAGATAACAGCACACCAGCCACCCTCGTGAACCTACTTTAAAATATATCAAAAACGTCTTTGGACTAGAACATGAGACTTAGACAAACAGATAGATAAATAGAGAGAAAAAAATACATAGATAGATAAATTCACGTATACGTGAAGCGGGTGGTGGCTGTGAGGATGGTGTATGAACACAACCGTGGCCTTCCCTACCACACTACACGAAGATATTTATGTGATAGTGACTTTGGGCACTGTGCTGAATTTAGAATTAGCTAGCTAACTAAACAGATAGATACCCAGATGGATAGATAGACAGACAGATAGATAAACAGATGAGCAGATAGATACATAGAGAGATTATCGTGTGTTGGCTGTTAAGTTAGTATAAACACACAAGCCATGCCACCCTTTCCACACAAGGGTAAGA
>NC_137062.1:18237387-18274887 GCF_032717465.1 Coenobita brevimanus | reverse complement strand
TGCCATATTGCACAATCGTCAGCGTAGAGTGAGTATTTAAGATTCCTCGGGATGGGAGCTGATGACAGAATAGCATTGATCATAATACTAAATAAAGTAGGACTAAGCACACTTCCCTGCGGCACCCCGTTTTCCTGGATAAATATATCCGATGTTACGTTACGGGGCAATTTGACAGAGAAAGTTCTGTCCCTTAAGAAATTTGAAATAAAAACAGGCAAATTTCCTCTTAAACCATAAGCATAGAGCTTCATTAATATACCGTGTCGCCATGTCATGTCATAGGCTTTATGGATGTCCAAGAACACCCCTATCATGAATTCTTTATTGGTAAATGCCTCTGCAATACAATGCTCCAAATTCATTAAATGATCTAGTGAACTTCTGTATTTACGGAAGCCACATTGTTGATCATTTAACAAATTCTTCGACTCTAAAACAAAAAGAAGCCTATTGTTAACCATTCGTTCCATGACCTTACATAGACAAGAAGTCAACACAATAGGACGAAATGAAGTGGGATTCATAAGACGACCAGCCTCTTTGGGTATCGGTATGACGTGCGCAAAGTGCCATGAGTTTGGGAACGTTCGAGACGCCCAAATCTCATTGTACAATGCTAACATCTTAATCAGGTTGTCCTGATTAAGATGCTGGATCATACCGTACGTGATGGTGTCTGGTCCAGGGCTGGTGTCTTTACAGGATTTAAGGGCAAGGAGCAGTTCATCTAGTGTAAACTCTTGGTTGTACGGGGAGTTTACGTCTTCTGTGGCAAAGTCTAATATCTGTAGCTCAGCCGTGCGTTTATGATGTTGGAAACGCGGGTCATAATTGGCTGAGCTACTTACATGAGAAAAACTCCTGGCGAGGATGTTAGCAACGTCCACGGGCTCGTCATAGATGTTATTATTTATTTGCAAGGTGGTAATGGGGAAATATGGGCCTTTATTATTTGATATTCTTATGGTGGACCAGACTTTACGTAATGGTGTCGTACGAGTCACCGTGGACACAAAGGACCGCCAGGAGTCACGTTTGGCCCTTCTTATTATTCTCCTTGCCTCAGCCCGTGCCTGTTTGTATGCAATAAAATTTTTCTCAGTGGGCTGACTATCAAAAATCCTGTATCTCCTATTGCGTTTTCTTAATGCTTGTCGGCAATCCAGCGTCCACCAATGTGCTCTATGCTTCGCATGAACTGTAGAAGTCTTGGGAATAGCAGCCTCAGCTGCGTGTAATATGGAAGTAGTTATATTTTCGACCTTAACATCTATGGTCTCCCCAGATATATCTAAATTGGCGATCCTTGAGAAGGATCCCCAATCTGCTTTCTTATAGTTAAATTTTGGAGGTGGAGGGTCCGAAATGATGTCGCGTGTATAAGAAAGACAGATGGGTAAATGATCACTTCCCAAGGAGTCGTCGTAAGGGTCCCATGAGAGATCTTGATGTATACCAGGGGAGGCCAAAGATAAGTCAATGGCCGAAAAGTTACCAGTACGATCATCTACACGAGTCGCTCTACCATCGTTCAGAAGACAGAGGTTGGACTGTAGTATTAGGTCGGCTACTTGCTCCCCACGACCATCAATCCTCAAGCTACCCCATTGATAGTGATGGGCGTTAAAATCGCCCAACACTAACTTATTTCCAGGCAGATGTTCCACCAGTGAATTTAAAGCATCACTATCAATGGGGCCATGTGGAGGACAGTACAGAGAGCAAATAGACAGATACGTGTTATTAAATTTTACTCTGCACGCGACCGCTTCCAGAGTAGAATTTAGAATCACTTCCGTTTGTGGGTGTGATTTGTGTGTGTAAATGGCAACTCCGTGACCTTCATATCTTCTATACGAGTGGTAGTGTCTGAACTGTGGAGGATCAGGGTGATCCTCCAGGCGCGTCTCCTGTAAACAAACAACGTCTGGCCTGTGTATAGAAAGCAAGATTGCTATATTGTGTAACTTATTCCCAATACCTCTACAATTCCACTGTAATAGGGTGAATGCGGCGGTTTAAGATTTTCTTTGGGGGCCAGTGTGCTTCGTCTTTTTTTGTCGCCCGCCCGAAGGCGAGCGACTACCGGGGGACCTATCCCGGTGCTTGTTCATGGAAACCTCCATATTATCATCAATTACGAGGTTCCCAGCCTCCCCTGAGGAAGAGCTAACCTTCCTCTCCCTCGCTGGAGTGGGAACTGGAAGAACGTGAGGACGAGATTGTTTTGTGAGGGTGGTCAGATTAATCTTATCAGACTTGTCGGGCTTCGATTTTGACCGCACCGACTGCGAAGGAGCAGCGGCAGCCTGAGAGTAAGAAGTGGCGACAGGGATGTCTGTAAGAGAGTTGGAACGTACAGGGGGTCTAGACTTAGAGGTAGGGCAAGTGGCATGTGGAGCGAATGTAAGGTCAGTCTGTGTCTCCACGGTGCACATCACAGGACGGGGACACAACCGCCGATGCATAGGAGACATTAGGCTTGGGAGTTGCATGCAACTCCTTCACCTTCTTCCTAGCATCGTAAAAGGATATGCCCTCAGTCGCTTTCACTGTGCAGACCTCTTTCTCCTCCTTCCACTTGGGACAAGCCCTAGAGGAAGTGGAGTGAGCATCCTTACAGTGGAAGCAACATTCAGTCTCTGATGTACAGCGGTCAGCAGAATGTCCTACAGTCACGCACTTGCCACATACTACGTTTGAAGCTCGACAAGCCTTTTCGTGATGTCCATAGAGTTGACATTTTCCACAACGAAGGGGATTAGGTATGTAAGGTCTCACATTAATAATTTCATATCCTACTTTCACATTAGTAGGGAGAGATACTTTGCCAAAAGTCAAAACTACTGTGGCTGTCTTCGTCCTTATGCCTTCCTGGTAACGGGTTATGAATCTTGCCTCTATGACATCTTGCTGAGAAAGTTCCTGTACAATTTCGTCTTCCTCCATTAGCACAAGATCCCTGCAGGTGATAACACCCTTGCAGGAATTCATGGAGTGGGGGATCGTTGTCTGGACATCGAGACAATGGAACTTCCTCAGTTTAAGCAAATCCTTGACCTGAGCTGAATTCATGGTTTTTACGAGAAGGTCTCCACTCGCAAGTTTTTTAACTTGTTCCACCTCACCTGCACACCCATCAATCACCTTCTTGATGATGAAGGGATTGAGGCTGGACAGGGGAGTGGAACCAACCGCATGAATCTGTACAAACTCGGCGTTTTTTACGTTGATGTCAAGGCGGGTACGAGTCTGGGGCCGTTCAGTCTGGGGGCAGTCCGTCCGTGCAGCAGTCGGGGGTCGGTCAGGACTACCTCCCCCCCTGAAGGGGGGGGAGGCAGCAGTGGCGTCCGCCATAGTTACCACTTCCCCCTCACGGGGGAAGTGGGAAGAGAGAGAAAAACGACCAAGGGAGAAATTGCCCGGGGATCACACACCTAATCTGAGATTACCCTCTCAAACCACTCTCGGGAGGACGCGCCCGTATGTAACTCACACCCCAGAGCGATCAGTGGGGGGTACACTCCAGAGGTGAGTAAGCAAAGGCAATCTCAGGAAACAGATATAGACACTTACTATATCTCTAAAGGGCTGGGAGGAGAATTAGTACTAGCTAACCTAACTTTATTGAAAAACGCCCTAGTGGCGAGGAAAACAAAAAGCTAAAGCCGGTCAGGCAACCCTGTAGCTAGACGAGAGCTCAGAAACACGTCCTCACTCTTCGCAACCATCCATCAAAGTCTCCCATACGACCATTTTTTTTTTTTTTTTTTTTTTTTTTTTTTTTTTTTCGGCCTATCAACCATTGGGGACGAAGCCCCTGGTTATTAAGGCCATTTATATATATATATATGTATATACATTTAAACATATATACATATATATACAAACATATATATATATACATACACACACACACACACACACACACACACACACACAAACACACACACACACACTTCCATGCATACATACAGACACATTTTCATGCAAACGTACATATATATATAATAATTTTAATCTTATTTAATTTTTTTTTTTTTTTTTTGTATTTTTATTTTTTTTAATTTTTTCTTGGTTTTATATTTTTTATACCTTATAATATAAAGACAAACTAATCTAAAGACCCTAAAACTAATCACCTAACAGACAAATCGCTAACCTATACTAAATCCTACAGAGACAAATAACTAGCCCTACACTAATGGTAAAAAATACCTCGACTAACAGAACACCATCGACTACAGATATGTAATGCCTTTCTACATTACATACCTGCACTCATCACCTGGTAACTGTCAGTCGAGGCACAACCTAATATAGGGGACATCAATATATGAAAGGGAACCAGACGAGTCAGGAACATTTCCATATACGTCAGCTGTCGTCCCTAATTAGAATAACTTAAGCAAGATAATATAATGTATTTACATAATTTGTACAGAAAGTGAAGAACCTCGCCCAGCAGACCACCATCGACTGCAAGTGCCCAATACCTTCCTATATTGCACACTTGCACTCATCAGCTGGTGACTGTCAGGCGAGGAACTTGGCTTAATGTAGGGGATATCAATATTAGAAATAGATCGGTGGGAGGAGGAACTATTTAAAATATGTCAACTGTCAACCCTAATTAATATTACAATATATACATATTTACTCTTCATAAAAACCATAACCACACAGTAAAAAAGTCACATCACTCTGATCAGTCCGGTCTCTCTCAAGAAAGCCATCAATTTATCAGTCATAACAATGTCCCCATCACCCAGGATGGTGGAAAGGGTGAAGGGGACGTCTACTGCGCCGCAGTAATTTATAAGTGAAGCACGTTCACGAATAAATCGCCGACAGCGCAGGATGATATGACTGATAGATAACACCGCATTACAGATGTTACAGTGCGGTGGGAAGCGTCTTTCCATATATGGTTTTATGTGGGTTAAAATGGTGGCATTAAGCCGCAACCGTGCCAACACTTTTTCTTCTAGGCGACTGGGACGGTTGGCAGTGTCCCAGTCGCCCAGGTACGGCTTACAAGTTGGAATATTTAGTCTGGTCCACTGACCTTGCCACAGAAGATTTATTGATTTCTTTCCGAGAGAGAGACTCGACCGTAGATCACGAGGAACGTCCCAAGTCTCCTCGAGTTCTACAGCCGACTTTGCAGGTAAGTCAGCCTGCTCATTGCCGTAGATACGACAATGACCAGGCACCCAGATCAGCGTGAATGACTTGTTGCATGAATGCAACTTATTAACGATGCGGCCCTGGATCTCATGAGAGTCCGTAGTACAAGATGCAATTGCCTGAAGGGCTGATTTTGAATCTGAAAAAATGACAAATGAGTCATGCCTAGAATTGAGAGCATAGTCTATGGCTTTGTCAATAGCAAAGAGTTCTGAAGTAAACACAGATGTATGAGTCGGCAACCGATACCTGAGGGCACATTCAGTCGACCACACACTTGCACCCACACATTCACTCGACTTGGAGCCGTCGGTGTACAATTGATGGGACCCCAAGTGACGAACAATGATGTTACGAAACAAGTGGTGGACCTCCGCCTCCGGCGCCTTGGCCTTTGGTGCTGGGAGCCATGATACATCCACTGTAAAGCTGGGTGGCTCCCAAGGCGCTATATTTTTTAGCACCAACTTGTCACAGTCACTGGGGTCGACACCAAGCTCCTGAGTCAGTAAGTGGAGGCGAGCGGCAAGTGGCCGACGCACCCCCGCAGAAGGTGGTGGTATTGACGCAGGGGGGTACAGGCCACATTGCCGATATTGCTTTTCCTTAATGTTCGTAGTCCATACGAAAATGCCAGGTGGTCACGGCGAATACGGAGGGGAGGCACATTCGCCTCCACTTCCATACGAGCTACACGGGTACACCGGACAGCTCCAAGACACATTCGCAAGCATTTATTCTGTAACACATCCAATCCTTTCAGCGTGGCATCAGATGCAGAGCCATACACCTGTGCGCCATAGTCTAGCTTTGATCGAATAAGGGACTTATACACCATTAATAAAGATTTTCTGTCGGCACCCCAGGTAGTACCCGCTAGGTACTTGAGGACATTTAACGGTTTATGACAACGAGCAAGCAAAGTATTAACGTGAAGTTTAAAATTCATTCTACGATCAAAATGTATTCCTAAAAATTTTACAGAATTTTGAAAAGGTACCGCCTGGTTATCCAAAGTTAAGCACAAATTAGGTACGTTACGATTAGTGAAAACTATAGCGGCACACTTACGGACGGAAAACTTAAATCCCCACTGCAAGGCCCATTGGTGGACGGAATCAAGGGCTGCTTGAATCCGCCCAGCCGAAAATTGTGCATTACGGGAAGAGTGCCATATTGCACAATCGTCAGCGTAGAGCGAGTATTTAAGATTCCTCGGGATGGGAGCTGATGACAGAATATCATTGATCATAATACTAAATAAAGTAGGACTAAGCACACTTCCCTGTGGCACCCCGTTTTCCTGGATAAATATATCAGATGTTACGTTACGGGGCAATTTGACAGAGAAAGTTCTGTCCCTTAAGAAATTTGAAATAAAAACAGGCAAATTTCCTCTTAAACCATAAGCATAGAGCTTCATTAATATACCGTGTCGCCAGGTCATGTCATAGGCTTTATGGATGTCCAGGAACACCCCTATCATGAATTCTTTATTGGCAAATGCCTCTGCAATACAATGCTCCAAATTCATTAAATGATCTAGTGAACTTCTGTATTTACGGAAGCCACATTGTTGATCATTTAACAAATTCTTCGACTCTAAAACAAAAAGAAGCCTATTGTTAACCATACGTTCCATGACCTTACATAGACAAGAAGTCAACACAATAGGACGAAATGAAGTGGGATTCATAAGACGACCAGCCTCTTTGGGTATCGGTATGACGTGCGCAAAGTGCCATGAGTTTGGGAACGTTCGAGACGCCCAAATCTCATTGTACAATGCTAACATCTTAATCAGGTTGTCCTGATTAAGATGCTGGATCATACCATACGTGATGGTGTCTGGTCCAGGGCTGGTGTCTTTACAGGATTTAAGGGCAAGGAGCAGTTCATCTAGCGTAAACTCTTGGTTGTACGGGGAGTTTACGTCTTCTGTGGCAAAGTCTAATATCTGTAGCTCAGCCGTGCGTTTATGAAGTTGGAAACGCGGGTCATAATTGGCTGAGCTACTTACATGAGAAAAACTCCTGGCGAGGATGTTAGCAACGTCCACGGGCTCGTCATAGGTGGTGTTATTCACCTGCAAGGTGGTGACAGGGAAGTATGGGCGTTTATTATTTAATAATCTTATAGTGGACCAGACTTTATTTAATGGTGTTGTACGAGTCACCGTGGACACAAAGGACCGCCAGGAGTCACGTTTAGCCCTTCTTATTATTCTCCTTGCCTCAGCCCGTGCCTGTTTGTATGCAATAAAATTTTCCTCAGTGGGCTGACTATCAAAAATCCTGTATCTCCTATTGCGTTTTCTTAATGCTTGTCGGCAATCCAGCGTCCACCAATGTGCTCTATGCTTCGCATGAACTGTAGAAGTCTTGGGAATAGCAGCCTCAGCTGCGTGTAATATGGATTGGGTTATATTTTCGACCTTAACATCTATGGTCTCCCCAGATATATCTAAATTGGCGATCCTTGAGAAGGATCCCCAATCTGCTTTCTTATAGTTAAATTTTGGAGGTGGAGGGTCCGAAATGATGTCGCGTGTATAAGAAAGACAGATGGGTAAATGATCACTTCCCAAAGAGTCGTCGTAAGGGTCCCATGAGAGATCTTGATGTATACCAGGGGAGGCCAAAGATAAGTCAATGGCCGAAAAGTTACCAGTACGATCATCTACACGAGTCGTTCTACCATCGTTCAGAAGACAGAGGCTGGACTGTAGTATTAGGTCGGCTACTTGCTCCCCACGACCATCGATCCTCAAGCTACCCCATTGATAGTGATGGGCGTTAAAATCGCCCAACACTAACTTATTCCCAGGGAGATGTTCAACTAGTGAATTTAAAGCATCACTATCAATGGGGCCATGTGGAGGACAGTACAGAGAGCAAATAGACAGATACGTGTTATTAAATTTTACTCTGCACGCGACAGCTTCCAGAGTAGAATTTAGAATCACTTCCGTTTGTGGGTGTGATTTATGTGTGTAAATGGCAACTCCGTGACCTTCATATCTTCTATACGAGTGGTAGTGTCTGAACTGTGGAGGATCAGGATGATCCTCCAGGCGTGTCTCCTGTAAACAAACAACGTCTGGCCTGTGTATTGACAGCAAGATTGCTATATCTTGTAACTTATTCCCAATACCTCTACAATTCCACTGTAATACAGTGAAAGCGACGGTTTAAGATTTACGTTGGGGGCCAGTGTGTTTAGGCTTTTTTTGCCGCCCGCCAGAAGGCGAGCGACTACCGGTGGACCTATCCCGGTGCTTGCTTACGGAAACCTCCATATTTTCATCAATTACGAGGTTCCCAGGTTGCACCGAGGAAGAGCTACCCTTCCTCTCCCTCGCTGGGCCAGGAGTAGGAAGAACATGAGGACGTGACTTGGTAAGGGTGGTCATATTACTCTTACAAGAGTTGTCAGGCTTCGTTTTAGGCTTGACTGACTGAGAAGCAGCAGCAGCCTGAGAGTAGGAAGTTGTAACAGGGGTATCAGGTTGAGAAGTGGATTGGACAGGAGGCTGAGATGGAGAGGTAGAATGTGTGACAAGAGGAACCGGTTCAGGGTCAGTCTGTGTCCCAGCAGAGCACATCACGGGACGGGACATCACCGCCGAAGCATAGGACCTATTCGGCGTAGGAGTTGCATGCAACTGCTTCACCTTTTTCCTTGCTTCATAGTAGGAGACACCCTCAGTTGCCTTCACCGTGCAGACCTCTTTCTCCTCCTTCCACTTGGGACAGTCCCTAGAGGAAGTGGAGTGAGCACCCTTACAGTGGAAGCAACAGATAGTCTCTGATGTGCATTGCTCAGCATCGTGACCCTGTGTTGCACATTTGCCACACACTGACTGTGAAGCCCGACAACTCTTAGCAATGTGCCCATATAATTGACACTTCATGCAACGGAGTGGGTTGGGGATATAAGGTCTGACATTAACAATTTCATAGCCAACTTTGACATGTGCTGGGAGTGAAACTTTGCCGAAAGTCAAAACAATGGTGGCCGTCTTCGTCTTTATGCCTTCGGAAAATCTAGTTATAAACCGGGCATCGATGACATCTTGCTGAGCAAGTTCCTCTATGATTTCTTCCTCACTCATCACCATGAGATCCCTGCAAGTGATAACCCCCTTGCAGGAATTCATGGATGTTGGGATCTTGGCCTCGACATCATAGCAGTGGAATTTGCGCAGCTTTAACAAGTCCTTAACTTGGGAGGAATTACATGTCTTAACAAGGAGGTCTCCATTCACAAGTTTTTTCACTTGTTCCACCTCCCCAGCACAGCCATCAATAACCTTCTTAATCATGAAGGGATTGAGACTGCTCAAGGGAGTGGAACCTAGAGCATGGATAATTACAAATTCAGCATTTTTAACATTTATGTCAAGAGGCAATCGAGTCTGGGGCCGTTCTGTCTGGGGGCTGTCAGTCCGTTGATCGGTCAGGGGTCGGTCAGGACCACCTCCCCCCCTGAGGGGGGGAGAGGCAGTAGGGGCGTCCTCCATAGTACCCCCTCCCCCCTAGCGGGGGAAGTGGGAAGAAGGAGAGAAAACAAGCAAAGGACAAACAGCCGGGGACCACACACCTAAGTCTGAGGTTGCCCTCTCAAACCACTCCAGGGAGGCCCGACCGTGTTTCTTCACGCCCCAGAGCGATCAGTGGGGGGGACCCTCCGTGGGCGATAAGCAAAGGTAAACTCAGTTTATTTGAACAGACACCTACTGTTCAAGACTAACAGGGAGGGGAGGTAACTGAGTACTAGCTAAACCTAAACGTCACCAGAAGGGTGAAAAAAAAAGAAGCTAATGCCGGTAAGGCAGCCCTGAATACTAGAGAAGAGCGCAGCGAAAAACACGTCTACACTCTCCACGACCATGCATCAAAGTCCATACGACCAACCTTCCCTGCTACTCTTACCCTGACGCTAATGAATACATTATCTCGAGCATATACGGTGTTTTGGGTTTCGGTGGTTCACAACTAAATCGAGTTGAGCAGTAGAGACAACTAGGTCTATTTTAAAAGATGTACTTGTTTATAATCCATGAAACACACGATAATATTTATTTATGTAATCTGAATTTAATCTTCTTTTCATATATTTTATTAACAACATAAAGAACTAAAAGCCATCTTACGACGGGCTCTCACCACCCACATGACAAAGTTTCTCTTCGACACATAATTTTGCACCTCCATTTTTTATTTGAGACTAATTCAGGATGCAAAACACACACAAACAAAGCCAGCCAGCCAACCTCACAACTGAAAACATTACCACTCCGCACGCTTCGCAACGGGTGTTGTAATCATGATAATAAGAGCTATTCTGTTCGGAAGTATTTGGCAGGCAACTGTGGTGTTGGTGACTGCGACGGTGTCACAGGTACAGTATGACCAGAGGAGGCTGGCTCACTGCCTCTGACAGCAGTAGCTAATAGTTCAGAGAAAAATTAAATGAACATAGTACATTGAGGGAGGGAAAGGGAAAGAAGAAAACGCAAGAAAGGGTGAGGGAGGAACAGGAAGAATAGGAGAGGGAAGGCGAAAAAGGGTTTGAGGGAATGGGTGAGGGAAAACGGTGGAAAGATGAAGGGAGGGGCGGGAAAGGAAGAGGGGAGTAAAAGGTTATAACGGAAGAAGCAGAAATGGAAAGGATCATGAGAGAAGAAGGAAATGTAGAGGAAGAGAAGGGAATAAAAAGCTACAAAGTGGGAGGGGAGAGGAGAGGAACGAACACAATGAAAATATAATATATTTAATGCTGAGAGAGAGAGAGAGAGAGAGAGAGAGAGAGAGAGAGAACTTTCAAATATACAACAATCGTGATTTAATGTTCTATATAATCATGCGTTCCCTAAAATATAGGAAAGAACACGGCTGTCATGATGCTAACCTGGATCTCTGAATAACATATTTTTAAAAGTCTGGTCTGTGTATCATTGTAAAGAAACCTACACTCGTAAAAATCTTTCGCTCTTCCCATAACTAAAAATTTCCCTAACACCCCAAGCGTTTTTTCTGTTGTTCAACTTCGTTCCCCCCTCCTCTCTCTCTCTCTCTCTCTCTCTGCCCCGTCCCATCCCCCTGCCTTATCATACGGTCTCCAGCTCACTCGTCTTCCACCTCCCCATCCACCCTCCTTCAGTCTATTCCCTGCCTCCAGCCCACTTCATCTCATTCGTTCATCCATCTACTGTCCTGCTGCCCTACTTTTCCTGTTCCTATCTCCTCCCACTCTCCTGCTGTCATCGTCCCGTTCTCCCTGTCTGGCATTTCCCACCAACAGTTTTTCCAATGGTGCCAGTGAGTGGGAGGATGGAATAGGCATGGACAGGCTACAGAATTTAAATAAATGAATAGATAAAGACAGTTTTTACTATAGTCGCGGCGCGCGATTCTGAGGTTGTTATTATCGTGCCCTGGCAACCTACCATACAAAAGTGCGTCGATTTCGTGTATAATATGAGACGCATGTGATTCGTGTATATGTTCGTGCATAATAATATTCGTGTATAATATATTCGTGCATAATAATATGATTCATGTATAATATGATACGAAATCAGACGCACTTTTGAATGGTAGTTTGCCAGGGTGCGATAATGACAACCTCAGAGTCGTGCGCCGCGACTATAGCAAAATGGTCTTTCTGTATTTGATATCTGTTAGGACTGGACACTCTGCTGAGCGAAGGTGAGTGGCAGCCAAAACCAGCTTTTCCCCAGGTTGGTCATGTACGGATAGGGATGGGTGTCAGTGGTGTCAGTTTGTAAGAGTATCTATGTTAGTGTGTGGATTATGAGTATTTTTCAACGGACTGATTAATTGATACTAGAAATGATACTGTGTGAAAGACTGGCATGGGGATAAGAAAGGATAATATCTTGGGAAGGACACACCTGGGTAAAGAAACTAACAAATGCATATGACAAGACCATTTTAACTTTGCAGTCGATATAATAGTTGTAGCTTACTACACACACACACACACACACACACACACACAGATCCTTATGAAACTCGTATAATTTTATCTAATGTGTTGCCTGAACAGCTCAGTCTGCTGATGTGGGTTTTGATATGGCAGTGGAAGTATAAAATGAATAAATGTTTCAGGCAGCTCATTGACAACGCTGACAGTCCCGTCTCAGCAACACACGAAAAATACTGGGGAGGTAAGGAATATCAGCGTTCTATGTAGGCCACCTCTCTCTCTCTCTCTCTCTCTCTCTCTCTCTCTCTCTCTCTCTCTCACCACCACCCCTTCTTTTCTCCTTTACTACAGCACCCATCACGCTTTCCCATCCCCTTTTATTACCATCACCACTGTACCTCCTGCCCTCTCGCTCTCCCTCCTTACCATTTTACCTACACCTCTCTTTCCCTCCCTTTCCTATCCATACACTCAGCTCACCTCACCCACTCAACCCCGCCACCCTACTCACTTCACTTTCCACAACCCTCTCGTATATTATTAACTTTTATTTATCTGTCTTTTTCTAAACCAGTTACAGATGAGCGCTCCGTAACATCCTGTAGCATTTGTGTGTGTACTTTTTATTTCTTTGATGCGGTTTTGGTTTGTCCTTCTGGTCCTCTGAATCCTGAATATTGGTGAGTTACAGTTGTTTCTTCCTTCTTTTCTGTTTGTAGATATGTGTAGCTCGTTGTTTTGCTGTTCCCCTATTTATTTATAAATTTTGAATATGATCATTCTTTTATATTTCATTCATCTTATTACCAGTCAGTCCGTTTTACTCTGGTTATAGAAACTTCAGAACAGGAGAAGTAAGAATACCGTACCGGTATCCATCACTAACGCCTTCAGTAAAACAGGTCTCTCTTAATGTGAAAAAAAAAGAAAAAAAAGAAAATGTAGATATTGCTAAAATAACAGGAGTAAGTCGTCACTGAATGCTGGATTTTGTTGTCCTCTAAAATCATATAATTGGCAGAAGTTAATCCTACTCGTTTTCAATTTTCTCCTTTGTGTTTGGTATGGTCCGTTGTTCTACCTTTTTTGGTGTTTATTTCCTTTCGCGTCTCACATTCACCCCTCACTCATTTTTTCTTCCATCCCGTCCCAGCTTCCTCGCTTCCACTTTACTTTTCCATGTTCTTTCCCCCCTAAACTGAATAAAATCCTGTCCCCGAAGTTAAAACAAAATGTTTATATGGCCATGACCATGTCCCTTGTAGAAACTCTGTCTTGCAACAATTTACAGATACAGCTATGCATCCCCAACAGTGAATATAAGTGAAGTAATGGTATAACTAGTAAATATGAACATCACGTAAGGTAAGGCTAGAATTACATCATAAAGGACAGTTGTGCGACTCACCCTACTAACCGTCGACACAGTATGCCTTAGCAGCTGTTGTAGATGCTTCCTGTGTGTGTGTGTGTGTGTGTGTGTGTGTGTGTGTGTGTGTGTGTGTGTGTGTAATACAGTTTTTCTTCTAATGAATTAGTGAATATAAGTAATCTGTGCAGGAGTAAATGTGGAGTGTTGTTTAATTAACACCACATGAGCCAGCCCGGTTATGAATCACTGTTGGCAAGCAGTTGCTGGAAAATAAACTTTTTAATTAACTGACTAACCTAATCCATACATCTTTAGGGTTCTTCATGTATTTAAAAAAGAAAGTCCAACGTACCATGAAATACAAATAACGATTACGAGGAGGTACGTGAAGTTCGTATTAGCCCCTTCAGCCCGAAAGGTCTCTCTTAAGCCGAATAAAACTGTTTGGAGGCAGCCAGGATAAAATAATAAAGCGTCCTGTGGGTCATTCAGTGTAACTTGGCGGAGGTTTTGGTTCTGTTACAGCCTATTTTCCGCAGCTCCGTAGCAAAATAAAACACTGTTTAGGTTCTTCATCCTTTCCGTTGCATTTTTGGTGACCAACACCATATTACTAGCGTAGTGTTAGTATTTTTTATTATACTTCAGCATTCAAAAGGAAGAGACGGCACTTTGATGCCAAGTGAATGGAACACAGTACAGTCGTTGTGTAGATGTTACAGCAAAGTCTCACACATATACACGGTGTTTACAGTGCAACTCACTCACTCAGTGGTCATACATACCCACAACTGTGTCAACATTTCCTACTTACTGTTATATCATGCCTTCATTTGTGACCCCAAGGCTATTGTTATCGAGTTCGTTTTGTCTGTATATGTCTGCGTATCTATCTATCTATCTGTTTATTTATATCAATCTCTTTGCTTCTCTATTTATTAATTTATTCATGAATCTATCTATATTTATTTATCAGCATCTCCATCTCTCTGTCTGTCTACTTATCTATCAATCTTTATTAATCCATCCATCTATTTATCTATATCTTTCCATCCATCCATCCATTATCTAGCTTTCTTGTATACACAAATACTGTATTTATATGCCTCCTTCATATCCCTGGTGGCCCCTCACTCCTGTTTCATCCATCTTGCCTTCACCATTTTCTATAGCTATTTCTGTTTTTCTTCCACGTCATCTTCTCTCCTAATCCTCTTCATGCATGCACGCGGCTGTTTCTTTTCATAATATTTTAATATTTCTCCCTCTATGAATATCCACCAATATTTTTTTAATATCTATCACTGATGATCTCTCACCTCCTTCCATCACTTCCCACTTCCTCCGTCACTTCTTTCACTTATTCTCTTATTCAGCTCTTTTTCTTTCCCCTCCTCCTCTCACTTCCTATGAACTCTCTCTCACCACCTCGCTCCTTTGTCGCGTTAGCTTCCTCCCACCAGCTCTCTCCTTTCCTTTCCTGTGCCAAGCTTTTTCCATTGACGTTGGCCTTGAGCATTACACTGCTCTCTCTCTCTCTCTCTCTCTCTCTCTCTCTCTCTCTCTCTCTCTCTCTCTCTCTCTCTCTCTCTCTCTCTCAATCTATTAACCTATCTCTGTTTTCTTTCTTCATCTGTGGTACACAAATAGTTTCCCCTCGTAACAAAGAAATGGTTTTGCCTGATGGACCCTCATTCATGTCACCAGACCACCTCATCCCAAACACTCGTTGGCCTGCAAAATGTGTTCCTAGATCAGTTATATTATTCTCGCGGGACTGCACGAAGTGAGAGGAGAGAAATTTGAAAGAAAGAAAGAAATGATGGTAAAGGCAGGCAGAGGAAGGAAGGATGGAGCAGTGAGAATGAGGAAGGAAGGATGGAGCAGTGAAAAAGAGGAACTAGATAGTAGAGAATAAAGAGAATAGGTGATGGATGTAAAGGAGAAGAATGCCACAAAATTTTTATTGTTTTCATTTTTAAAGCAGTATAAAGATCATATAGAGATGCATACATCAGAGGTGCTTCTAATTTAACGCTGGGCTGGAGTGTCTTAGAGAGAGAGAGAGAGAGAGAGAGAGAGAGAGAGAGAGAGAGAGAGAGAAAGAGACTGAACGTAGAGGATATATTATTAAATCTGATGTGTGCATTGATCTGTCTGTACTAATGTATTTAGAACAATATAACCTACATGATGCATGTTGGTGCATGTGTGTGGGTGTTTATTTTATACATCACTGGCCTCAATACTAGCAAGGCATATGGGACTGATGGGGTCCCTCCAGTTGTCCTCAAGAACTGTGCTTCTGTCCTTACACCAATCCCAGGTAAACTCTTCCGTCTTTGTCTGTCAACTTGTACCTTCCATCTTGCTGGAAGTTTCCTCTCATTCAGCCTGTCCCAAAGAAGGGTGACCATTCCCATTCCACTAACTATCGCCCAAATGCTTTAACATCCTGTGTTTCAAAAGTTTTCGAGTCTGTTCTCAACAAAAAAATAAATAAATTAAAGCATCTTTCTTATCACAACCTTCTCTCTGATCGTCAGTATGGGTTCCGTCAGGGACGCTCCACTGTCGATCATCTCACCTACAGTACCTTTCAGACTCCTGGTCATCCTTCTTTCGGGAAATAATAATTCAGAACAATTTATATGTCAGCACTCCACTACATGCTTTATCATTTTTGTCTGTAGTTCTTTTTTATTCTCCGATGCAATATTGCTTTAGATCAGGCTTTTTCTGTCGTTTTTATCCCCTCAATTCTGAATACTGGTGGAGGGAACATTTTGTTCTTCCTCTCTTTGGTTTTGTCTGTTTCGTTGTTTTTCATTGTACAGTTTTTATTAATCTAGCGTCCCATATTCACCACTTCTCTCATACTTGCTTTCAAACCTTCCTGGCTTTTCTCACTTTCACTCAGCATTGCCATATTAGTTTTTCATTACACTGAGTTGATTCCTACGTATATAGTAACAACAAAATATTTATGTGACGGTGTCCATGTTTCGATTAAAAACTGGGACAGGTGTCAGGTAACAGTTATAACTACAATGAATTATCACTAAATATTACTGGTACAGTGGTGGAGTAACAAGTATATAATATCACGTATGGTAAGGCAAGGATGACTGTGTGACTCATCCCTACCAACCGTCGACACACCGAGCCTTACCAGCGGTGTCCTGTAGCACGCCCACGTGTGTGTGTGTGTGTGTGTGTGTGTGTGTGTGTGTGTGTGTGTGTGTGTGTGTGTGTGCGTGTGTGTGTGTGTGTGTGTGTGTGTGTGTGTGTGTGTGTGTGTGTGTGTGTGTGTGCGTGTGTGTGTGTGTGTGTGTGTGTGTGTGTGTGTGTGTGTGCGTGTGTGTGTGTGTGTGTGTGTGTGTGTGTGTGTGTGTGTGCGTGCGTGTGTGTGTGTGTGTGTGTGTGTGTGTGTGTGTGTGTGTGTGTGTGTGTGTGTGTGTGTGTGATAATATTATTACATACAGAGATGCATTGTGGCTTACAAAGTAATCGTAGGATGAAATATAGGTTAACAAAACAAACTGGTACAATCATCTCTGGCAAATTAATTATCACTGGGACAGCACAAGTCTTTAGGCAATACTGCTGCCACGAACTGTTGGCACAAATGTTTGGTTTCACCCACATACTTTGCACGTAATATCGTTAACAGGCACCCTGACGACTCAATCTTATCAGTCTCTTTTTTTGTGTGTGAGTTGGTGGTATTTATCTTTATGTCATTAGTGCAGTCTACAAAATATCTTCATGAAAAGGATATAAATAACGTCTGCATGTTTTTACACTCGCTATTCATAACTCTGTTATAAACAAACACCTGTCACACCGGTATATATTTATATAGATATATATATATATATATATATATATATATATATATATATATAATTTTTCTTTTTATTTTAGGCGTGGTGTGAGATGAAGTGAAGTGAGGGAGGCAGAGTTATGGGACGTGTTTTTACAACCAGAGAGGCAGACGTCAGGAAACGTTTCAGGGAATAATGAAGGAAATATAGGAAGACAACAGGATGGTGGGCAGCGGTCCACTCTCTCCTTCCCCCACTGTGTCCATATAGGCAATCTCTCTCTCTCTCTCTCTCTCTCTCTCTTCACAACTCTGTTATGAACAACGGGACTCCATTTGTACTGGGGCACTTATTTTTACAAGAGGTGTCTGCTGATGCCCCACCCACTCCACCTTTCAGGCAGGGAATTGGTTGTGGACGTCGTCCGGGTTTTTTCTTTTTCCTTTTTTGCAATACAGTATGTTTGCTGAATGCAGTTTTTTTTATATTTAATCACATTCTCCTCATCAGGCACCACCACCACCACCACCATTATCATACCATTATCATCATTATAACACTATTTCTCCAGCTTGGATTATGCAGTACACATTTTTCAATACATCCAGTAGTTAAGTGGTATTACTCAGAGTAGAAGAGACTGCTGCTGCTGCTGCTGCTGCTGCTACTGCTGCTGCTGCTAGATAGCCCTGCTTTCTGAATGAGAAGCAGGATTGATCTATGCAGTCATAATAATTCCAGTGGCGTAGTTGACCTACTGTTAAATGTTCAGGATAACGACAGCTTAGCCTCGGAAAACTGCATCCTCGAGACAATACTCCAGATTTTGTTTTATTTTTATCCTTCTAGCAGAAAGGAAACACTATTGTCCACGTATGTACTGCGTGTTGTAGTAAAAAAAAAAAGGGACGGAGAGAGAGAGAGAGAGAGAGAGAGAGAGAGAGAGAGAGAGAGAGAGAGAGAGCAATTTATTTTGTATTTTTTCACGACATGACCTTCCTTCACGTCTTGTATAATCCTTTCCTTTCTTTGTTAATTTATTTATTCGTTTATTTCTGAGTTCTTTTGGTCCTAGTCTTTGTGTTTTGTCATTGCTTCTTTGTTTTCGTTTTTCTTTTAATAATTCTCAGTTTTCTGTTGCCTATCTATCTGTCTGTTTATTGTCAGATGCATTTGTCCCTTAAGGGATGGCCACAAATTTATTGCCTTCATGTCACCCAGTGCTCTGCCATTGGCCTGCCCTCCCTCCAAGTCACATCTCCGTCACTCCTTCTTGCTTCATTTCTGTAATGAAGTTTTCATTCAGGTATGTGTTGTAATTCTCATTATTCACTATTGTTTGTCTATAAGCTTCACTTCCTGTTTGACACATTCTTCAGTGCACACGTTTTATTTTTTATCAATTCTCTTTTTTCTCCCTCCTGTCTATATTATTTTATACAGTTTGCCTTTCATCTCAGTACTGGCCATTCTCTATCTCTTTCTTTTCTTTAATACTTCCTTCTTCATGTTTGCTTTAGTTCTTATTAATGCTTTTCGTTCAAACTTACCTTCCTGTTCTTTCTTTTATGATATCCTCATAAAATAATATCCTAATTATTTACATCGCTTCAACTGGTTTCTCCATTCGTCATTAATCTTCTGTTTACATGTACCATTTAATAGAACTATGTGAAGAATTTCTCTTATTTTGGTAATTTCTGATTTTCTAAAATTATTCTCATGCTTTTTATCCTCTAGTATTGATTGCCCGTGGTTTTCAAAACAGACTTACATGCTGGACAGCGGTTCATGTGGTGTGGTGGAACTTACATAACTCTACGACCACTGCCCAGTTATCATTCCTCAACTCTCTCCCTGGCTTCCAGTAGGAGGATGGTAAACAGCAAGAGAAGAGGCTTTTCAGACTGTAGTATACTGAGTGCAGGTCCATATGTGGTCAAGGTGACAACAGCATCAACTGCGGAAGAAAATTCACATATAACTTCTCTGTTCGTCACCCTCTCCTTGTTGAAAGGAAGAGAGAACTGAATAATTGTCCCAAATAATTGTAGGAAAAGGAAGTACAGAACAAAGAAGAGGATGTTATAAGAGGAAGACTAAGACCGCAGAGTGACTGATGATGCAGAAGGAGAGAAACACAAAGATGGACAGGTTATTCTGAAATAAGGAGGGGAGAGAAGAGGAATTGTTGTGTTGCTTATAAAGCACACGAGAAGAAACAGGAGTAATAATAACAGTTATACCTAGAAAAAGAAGAAGAGGAAGAAGAAGAAGAAGAAGAAGAAGAAGAAGAAGAAGAAGAAGAAGAAGAAGGAGAAGAAGAAGAAGGAGAAGAAGAAGAAGAAGAAGAAAAAGGAGAAGGAGAAGAAGAAGAAGAAGAAGAAGAAGAAGAAGGAAAAGAAGAAGAAGAAGAACAACAACAACAAATACAACTGCAAAAAGAGATAAGTGTGAAGGAAGAGTTTATTTTCAGTATTATATAATATTTTTCTTGGAATTTTATTCAACCTGAACGGAAGTCTATTAAGAGTTACTGAGGCCATATTTAACTCCTCCACTTCGAAAACTCTCTCCACAATTGAGTAAAATGGTTTGATAGAAGCACATAAGATTTTAATGTACTTCATCAGCGTTAACTGGTTCATCGATTTCACAACTATGACGCCTTTATATTTGTCCCTACTACTCCCAGACGGTTATATGCAGCTTTATTCAACCCTTTGACTTGCTGTGTTGCATAAAATAATCTATTTGGTACTGTAAATACAACAGTAATGAGCTTCTGTGTTTTGAATAAGATTAAACGGATGTGTTGTTGCATTGTACGATTAATAATGGGTCATCTGTTTTTGCAGTCAGAGGAAATGATTTTAATTTTAATTAGTTAGCCATTCAACGAATTTTCTTAGCAGAGGCGAGTCATTTTTAACTGGAGGTGTTAAACATATCTTAGCATTAATCAACTCCTTCATAACTTGAGATGAAGAATATCAATGAGTTTGTCTGGTGGTAGATGGAGTAAAATGCAGACTACGTCAAGGGACTGAAGGTGTTAAATCAGTGGTCTGAGCACTCATAAACTCCTGACGTACACAGTGTTGAGATAAAACTAAATATTTCCATCCGACTGACGACCATTCCACTGCAATATATTGTTACTGTTCCCAAATAATTATATTCTGCTTATGATTGTTTTCTCGTATTTAATGGGATTCATCAAGGCTGCATCGGACCCCTCTGTCCGAACACAAATAAAATAAGCAGTGAATAACAACAAAATAATAAAGGTGTCCTGCGGTTCAGTGGGTTACCCCGTCATTGTGGCTGATGTCCTCTTAGTTTAATGTTGCTGCTGCCACGTGATTCTAATTTATTTACGATATGTCTCGCTCAGTGAAGGTCTTAAATGAAACAGTAACTCTTCTAGGCTAAGAAGTCTATCCTAAGCTGAACAGAAACATAAGAGGATAAAGATAGAAAGAAAGAAAGAAAGAAAGAATATATGTTTGTGGGCTGAATGGGACCTCTACAATTTGGTGACATTTATTAAAGCTATCACCAGAGGGTTTTTATTCTGTTAAAGGGAGACCTTTCGAACTGGAAGGGTTATATACAGACATAAATCCTTGAGACTAATGACGTGTTATTACTTTCTTCTTTTTTCCTTCAGACGATTATAATTACTTTTGAGACCTGCACAGCACGAAAGGGATTAATAAAAGCTCTCTCACACTTTTCCGGTTCGACGAATATCTCTTGAAATGAATTAATAGCATTAAAAAGAAATAAAAAGAAAAGCAATACCAAATCAATACAACAAGTCACCGGACTGAAGGGATTAACAAACCTTCTCAGAACGAGACGTCAATTCCAAGTTCAGTATAGTGACCTAGTAGTGGTAGTAACAGTAAGCTAAAGATGTGTCCTGAATCCAAGGGGTTACATTATCCCTGTTTTACACTGTAACCGCCCGTGTCAACCGCCGTAACGTGGTGGGTGAGTTTGTGGTTCTACATTGTTTTTACTTTAACTTGGTTTAACATGGCTATTTCTTCAGTATTAATGCTGAGCAGTATCAGTATATTAACTTTAGAATATCATCCTAGTCACGAAGAAGTACTATTGAAAGTATGTATAGCCGTAATATTGCCTCATTCTGACGCTAAGCTAAGCAAACTAAAGACGAAGAGCATCACATGAAGGCAGACGAAATATACCACGTCACAACCTAACACACTAACACATCACAAAAGGCAATACAGAATCACACCACCATCATCAGCAACAAAGCACCAAAAATGCCAATATAACACTTTAAATGGATCGCCACTCTCACCGCAAATAATGAAGGGGAAAAAGGGAGAAAATTGTTATCGCTGTCTGTTAGCGGATTACCAAGCTCTTCCGACCCCCTGACTCAGTTAATGGGATGACAATGTGAGAGGAAAGTGGGTGCTGCCAGAGTGGATATTGTATATTGGTTCAGGCAGCTGCCAAAGCCAGGTATATGGGGGTGATGACAGGCAATTAATGCAACCCTGAGTGAAGAGTATCCCTCTGTCTGAAAAGTGGAAAATGTAATTATTTTGATAACACCATATAAAACTAATAAACACTCACAAATAAATAAATATAAAAAAATCACCCATTAAATCGTCATGTGTGTGTGTGTGTGTGTGTGTGTGTGTGTGTGTGTGTGTGTGTGTGTGTGTGTGTGTGTGTGTGAGGCTCATTGGTCCACCTATGACACATGAGAAAACTGTTCCCGTGCAACTTTTACAAGTCACCTAACACCCAGCCAGTAATACCCACTGTCTCTGTTGCCGTACGCTACAGATATCGCATTTGGTGTTGTGGTAGTAGCGGGTGTTTTTTTTACGAAGATTGAGGCCATACGACAGAGCAGTAAACATGATGATATTGGTGTTAAATGCACCAACTGTTCCCTACAAATACGTTCATTATCATCATCGTCATCATCATCGTCATCATCATCACCCTAATTCATATCTATTAACAAATCGAAGATATAGGGACTCAGTGAGGATCCCTGATGTAGCCCAACATTTACTGGAAACTTTCCCGTCACACCAACACTACTTCTGGCCCGAAATCTTGCCCGGACATACATATCTTTAACCAGTCGCACATACTTTTCTGAAACGCCCTTCTTCCTCATACATCTCCATACTTCCTGCCTTGGTAGAGTATCATATATTTTTTCCAAGTTGAGAGATATCATGTACAGCTTTCTCAGTTTCTCTCCAAATCTTTCCTGGATTTAATGCACTGCAAAGATTGCATCTGTTGTTCTTTTCCTGGCATGAATCCGAACTGTTGTTCACCAGTCTCTTTTTCCTCCCTTAACCTTTTTCTTTTATTCACTTCCATATTTTCACTGTGTGATATCAGCTTTATACCCCGATAGTTCCTACAATCCTGAATGTCACCTTTTTCCTTACAGATCGGTACTATCACACTTCCTCGCCAGGCGTCCGGTATTTTCTCCTGATCATATATCTTCTGCATTAAATCTGCCAGTACATCTACTCCATCTTCATCCAAGCTTTTTCATGCCTCTGTTGGTATTTCATCCGGTCCCGCTGCCTTCCCATTTTTCATCTTTTTCAGTGCTGCTTTGACTTCCTCCCTACTAATTTCAGGTGTTTCCATCTCATTTGGCGTCCCATCTTCAAAAACTTTCCTTTCTTTTACCTCATTCAGTAACTTCTCGAAATACTCTTTTATGCCCTCCTCTGCCCTCAGTACCCTACCCCCACCATCCTTTATCTGCTTTATATGCGTAAGATTTTTTGCCCCTTAGTTCCTTCCTTTTCTCAACGCAAAGATCTTCTGTCCTTCCGGTGTTTCCAAGTCCTCGTAGTGCTGATCCATTGCTCTTTCCTTTGCCCTTGCTACCGCTTTTCTGGCTGTTTTATTTGCAGTTCTTAGTATCTGTTTATCTTCTTCATTACCAGTTCTATCAAATTTCTTCTTCGCCTCTTTCTTCTCTTTTACCTTTCCTGTACCTCCTCATTCCACCACCATGTTTCCTTTTCTTGTAGGGAGCTTTTTTCCAGATATTTTGTCCAACAGTTCTTCCCCCTCCTGTTTAATCATCCTGCTGTTTTTATCGTACCACTCATTTACATTCTCTTCTTGTGTTTTTCTCTCATAACACTAGTTCTCAACTCGCTCTTTAACTCCTCCTTTTTTAAGTACCACCCTTTAATTTTTGCATCCCCCTGTTGTTTCCCTTTTCTCACGCTTATGACTTTGGAATCCACCACTACCAGCCGATGCTGTGCTGATACCCCCCCCCCCGCCATTTATCACTTTACAATTCACAATTTCTTTCAAGTGGTTCCTTCTACATAGCAGAAAATCAATTTGACTCTTTCTTGGTCCACTTTTGTAAGTGATAATTTGATTTGCAGGCTTTTTAAACAAAATATTTGGAATAGCCCTGCCTTCTTCCAGTGCTTCTGGATCATCACCTCACTTCCGAAACCACCATGCACTCTAGAAAACACAGCCCTCTCCCTGCCCTCATGGCCATTCAGGTCTCATCCAGTGAAAACTTTTTCTCCTTCTGGACCCCTACCAGTACTTCATCCAGATGCCTCCAGAACTCCTCCTTTTCTCCCTCACTACACCCGACCTGTGGTGCAAAGGCACAAACCACATTTAGCACCAAGCCGCCATGTTCCACTTTCACACTCATTTTCCGATCACTTTTCCTTCCCACACCCACCAGCTCCTTCCAATTCTTATCCAAGTTTATTCCAACACCGTTTCTTCCTTGTGCTTTTGCTTCACTGTAGGTGAGCTTACACCCTGCGCCGATGTCACGTACCGTGCTTCCTTCCCACCATGTTTCTTGTCAGGTACCCTGTTTCCTTTCCACCTTGTTTCTTGCACACACAGTACTTCCACTTTTCTTCTGTCCATCATGTCAGCCAGCTTCCTACCTCTCACAGTCATGTTCCCCACATTCAGCGTCCCTACCCTCAGAGCTCGCTTCTTCAGCTTCTTCTGGTGGCTCTACATTGAGTGAAAAGCCTAATGGTTTTCTTCAACACAGGAAAATATTTACAATGTTGGTGGTATCCATATAACTAAATAACGGGGAGATGTGGAGTCTATTATGGGGCCCCTATTAACTGGATGGGGAAAGACAAATGTGCAGTCCATCCAGGAACCAAACTAACACTTCCCCCTGCCTGGCTGTGGCAAGGTGCTATAGGTGGCAAGGGAATATAGGTTCACTGTAAGGGAAGGCCATGCAGGGGCGGTTGCTTGCCAGCGGTTGATGGGTCTGCTCTGTCAGACACACTGGGATGGCCCAACAACAACATCTACTACATTCATCATCTGTGATAATGATGATGATAGTGATGATCCGGGTAATTATGATAATGACGAAGATGATGGTGAGTAGGAACCCGTCAGTCTCAACTCATGAAGACGGTCACCTGCATGATGGACACAAGGACAATTTGATTTCTGTACACAACGTTGTCTCTCTGGCTGTCTCAGAAAGTTACCTGTTTAGAATGTTATACCCACAAACAGGGTTGTCAAATAGGTTACTTCGTGCACAAGTTACCCTGTGCATGCACGGACTTGGTGCATGTGACCCTATAGCAAAGTGCCATATACCATATCCCCATATATACAGTAGTTATATGACACTTGTAGTGGTAGAGCAACCCATCAGTGTCTGTCGGAGCAAACTCATCAACAGCAGGAATTCAGTCGCCTTTACAGGGCCATCTCGTGCTGTCAACCGATGTTATTATCGCCCACCTTTGGAAAGCAGAGAAATAATGTTTTTTGCCTGCCTCTGTGTGTGTGTGTGTGTCGGTGGGTGGGTGGGTGAGTTGGTGTGTGTGTGTGTGTGTGTGTGTGTGTGTGTGTGTGTGTGTCGGTGTTCCCATAATATCTCTTGAACGGCTTGAGCTATCAACATAAAACCTTCAGAGTATCAAGATATGAACAATATCTTGGACGAGTTCGAAAGTGGGCACTGACGGTCAAGGTCAAGGTCACCAAAATTACTGCCAAAGGTCAACTAGTGTTTACTGCACGTCTCTAGCACTATTATATCTCATGAACGGCTTGAGCAAACAAAATGAAACCTTCAGGATATCAAGATACGGCCAAAATCTTCAACTTGGCCAACAGCATATTCTGGCGGGCGATTAGCATTCGGCTCCCGAATGCTTATCTTTCATTTTGCGTTTAAAAGCACCTCGTTACAACAAGACGTTCTTATATGACATCCACATATCTCGCCAGGTGACGCCGAATTCAGTACTTTCAGGCAAGGTTGACTTCTTCCTTTTCATTAACCTTGAGCTCCTATCTCTCTCTCTCTCTCTCTCTCTCTCTCTCTCTCTCTCTCTCTCTCTCTCTCTCTCTCTCTCTCTCTCTCTCTCTCTCTCTCTCGTAAATACACACACACACACAGACACACACTCGTAAAGGTGAGTTCTGTCTCTTTCCAGTTGACACAAACTTCTTTTCCACTCACATAGACTTGTCTTTCACTGCAACTGACATCGAATTCCTCTTTAAAGGTGACATTGACTGTTTCTTAGGAGGCTGCATTGTCTTCTGGTCGCTGATCATATCAACCTCTCTTTGCAGGTGATGGTGAGTTCCCTCTGCAATTACAGCATCATAGACTTCTTCCTGCAGGTGACTTCGACTTCTCTCTGCAGGTGACATCTCATTTTCTCGGAATGGGAAGTCGACTTTTCTCTGCCTTCTCTCTACGAGTGACACCGCCTTTTCTCTGCAGGTGACGCCGACTGCTCTCTGCAGGTAACACCGAAAACTCTCTGCGGTGGACACCACCTTTTCTCTGCAGGTGACGCCAACTACTCTCTGCAGGTGACGCCAACAACTCGCTGCAGGAAAAGGTGACTAATCTTTGCAGGTAACTCTCACCACTCTGCGGAGGTAACGTCAACTTCTCTTTGCAGAGATCACTCTAATCACTATCACCACTATTGTCAGCGTCACTATTAGTATTATTCTTCCTACCACTACTAGGCTACTACTTCAATTACTACTACTACTACTACTACTACTACTACTTCTGTTATTATTATTATTATTATTATTATTATTATTATTATTAAATTGTTGTTGTTGTTGTTGGTGTTAATTTAGTGGTAACATATTCATAGCAGTATTTTCCATGACACATTTTCTTCATTGTTGGATTTTTGGCAGAGATTCATGGCTTTCGGGCGGTTTTTAGGTGCATAGTTGATGTGTATCCGGGCGGTGTTTAGTTCCATTTTCTGGCGGGTGGTAGTTAGTCTGCCAAAGCTATATAAGGCCTGGCCGAAGCTTCCACGAGCAGTTCGGGTGGAGCAGCAGCCAGAGCAACATGTCCTTCCCAGCCTGCCAGGCCCACCACAGGCACCCACACATCCTCCACACCCCCCACTACTCCTTCCCCACCCACCACTACCTCGGGGAAGGTCAAGTGGTACAGCTTCAGGCCAGGTTATGGCTTCATCACGAGGATGGACAACCAGGAGGACATTTTGTCCACTGCATCGCCATCAAAAAGCCAAACCTCAGGAAGGTTGGAAAGTTCTTGGTGGAGGGGGAGAGAGTGGAGTGTACTATCAGAAGAGGGAGTAAGCGGCCAGAAGCTGCCTCTGCCACCGGCCCTTGTGGCAGCCAAGTGGAGGGATCTACCCCCCCCCCCAAGATCGACGCAAACATCCACGTTGATGTGCAGCTGATGAGGATAATACCACCCAGGCCAGCAATGCTGCATGCACACAATCTGCAGTTGCAAATCCACAAGAAGACCGGGCAGCCCTCACCATATTAATCCCTCTGCTGCTCCGCCACAACAAACTGCCTCGATCTCCATCCCTGAAGAGGCAGTCAATGTGGTCACCCCTGCCCCCCAGCCTCCTCTGCCATCTTAAATGGAAGAAGACCCCAAGAGCAAGAAGAGCCAGGAACAAGACATCCCCGGGGCAAGAACACCCGGGGAAATAGCCCAAAACCCGGAAAAAAAGACCTCAGGACAACTGTCAGGAAAAATTTTCGGAGAATCCCTGGTAAGTCCCTACAGCTGAGATAGGATCTAGGTATGTCCACCAGGTAATAACTGGTCTGTCTAGGCACAGCTGCGATAGGATCTAGTTATGTCCACCAGGTAATAACTGGTCTGTCTAGGCACAGCTGAGATAGGCTCTAGTTATGTCCACCAGGTAATAACTGGTCTGTCTAGGCACAGCTGAGATTGGATCTAGTTATGTCCACCAGGTAATAACTGGTCTGTCTAGGCACAGCTGAGATAGGATCTAGTTATGTCCACCAGGTAATAACTGGTCTGTCTAGGCACAGCTGAGATAGGATCTAGTTATGTCCACCAGGTAATAACTGGTCTGTCTAGGCACAGCTGAGATAAGATCTAGTTATGTCCACCAGGTAATAACTGGTCTGTCTAGGCACAGCTGAGATAGGATCTAGTTATGTCCACCAGGTAATAACTGGTCTGTCTAGGCACAGCTGAGATAGGATCTAGTTATGTCCACCAGGTAATAACTGGTCTGTCTAGGCACAGCTGAGATAGGATCTAGTTATGTCCACCAGGTAATAACTGGTCTGTCTAGGCACAGCTGAGATAGGATCTAGTTATGTCCACCAGGTAATAACTGGTCTGTCTAGAAACAGTTTAGGAAGGACCCTGTAATATTTATTTTATTTATCAGGAAAGATCGGTTTGCATGATTGAGGTGACGCAGACTTCAATATACTTAGGTTAGGTTAAGTACTTTCATTTAACTAACGACGACTCTCTCTCTCTCTCTCTCTCTCTCTCTCTCTCTCTTGATATAGATAGATAGATACAGATAGATAGATTGATAGATAGATAAGTATAGATATCTTTATTTATCTATATATCTGTCACTATGTTATCAATTTATCTCACTTTTCAGGTTACTTCTACTTCATTTTCCTAACATGTGTCACGTCATAAAAATTGCAGGCATCATCCACTTCTTCCTTGAAGGTGGCATCGACTTCTGCTTGCTGGAAACATCGACTTCTTTTTGAAGGTGAAACTGATTTCCCGATGCAAGTGATGTCCATTTCATTGCGAATGGGACGTCGACTCTCTCTACACGTGACATCGGCCTCTTTCTGCGAGTGACGGGAAATCTATTCGCAGGTGACCTGGACATATCACGGCAGGGGAAACAGACGACAAAGTATCCAGGTAAGAGTTCGTTCCTTCATTTCTTTTACATTTAGTCTCTCTCTCTCTCTCTCTCTCTCTCTCTCTCTCTCTCTCTCTCTCTCTCTCTCTCAATATTGACTTGTTTCTTTGCAGATGACATGATCTTTCCCGCTCACGTCGTCTTGTCTTCCATTGCAAGTGATGGCAAATTCTTGTCTTCAGTTGCCAAAGACTAAATCTTCTGAGGTGGCATCGGCTTCTAATCGCAGATATAATCAGCTTGTGTGTGCAGGTGATGTCGAGTACTTTCTGCAAGGACATAGACTTCTCTTTGCTGGTTGCTGATGATATCGAACGCTCTTTGCTAATGATGTTGAGTTCTCTCTGCAGATAAAGCATTAAAGACTTCTTAATGCAGGTGACGTCGACTTCTCTCTTTAGGTGACATATTATTTACTAGCAATGTGAAGTGGACTTTTCTCTGCCTTCTCTCTACAAGTGGACCCGCCTTTGTTCTGCAGGTAACACAGACTACTATTTGCAGGTAACACCGACTACTCTCTGCAGGTAACAGCGACTACTCTCTGCAGGTAACACCGACTACTCTCTGCAGGTAACAGCGACTACTCTCTGCAGGTAACACAGACTACTCTCTGCAGGTAACACAGACTACTCTTTGCAGGTAACACCGACTACTCTCTGCAGGTAAACACCGACTACTCTCTGCAGGTAACACAGACTACTATTTGCAGGTAACACAGACTACTCTCTGCAGGTAAACACCGACTACTCTTTCCAGGTAATACCGACTACTCTCTGCAGGTAACACCAACTACTCTTTGCAGGTAACACCGAGTACTTTCTGCAGGTAAACACCGACTACTCTCTGCAGGTAACTCAGACTACTCTCTGCAGGTAGCCTAACACAAACTACTCTTTGCAGGTAACACCGTCTACTCTTTGCAGGAGATGTAGACTACTCTCTGCAGGTAACACCGACTGCTCTATGCAGGTAACACCGACTGCTATATGCAGGTAACACCGACTGCTATATGCAGGTAACACCGACTGCTATATGCAGGTAACACCGACTACTCTCTGCAGGTAACACCGACTACTCTCTGCAGGTAAACACCGACTACTCTCTACAGGTAACACAGACTACTATTTGCAGGTAACACCGACTACTCTCTGCAGGTAAACACCGACTACTCTCTGCAGGTAACACCGACTACTCTTCGCAGGTAACACCGACTACTCTCTGCAGGTAACATCGACTGCTATATGCAGGTAACACCGACTGCTATATGCAGGCAACACCGACTACTCTATGCAGGCAACACCAAGTACTCTCTGCAGGTAACACCGACTACTCTTTGCAGGTAACACCGATACTATCTGCAGGTGATGTCGACTTTTGTCTACAGGTAACACCGAGTACTCTTTGCAGGTAACACCGACTACTCTCTACAGGTAACACCGAGTACTTTCTGCAGGTAACACGGAATACTTTCTGCAGGTAACACAGACTACACTCCGCAGGTAACACCAACTACTCTCTACAGGTAACAAACATTTCACTCTGCAGGTGACGTCAACTACTCTCTGCAGGTGACGTCAACTACTCTCTGCAGGTGACGCCGACTACTCTCTGCAGGTGACGTCAACTACTCTCTGCAGGTAACGTCAACTACTCTCTGCAGGTATCACCAACTACTCTTTGCAGGTAACAAACACTTCACTCTGCAGGTGACGTCAACTACACTCTGCAGGTGACGTCAACTACTCTTTGCAGGTAACAAACACTTCACTCTGCAGGTAACGTCAACTACACTCTGCAGGTAACGTCAACTACTCTCTGCAGGTGACGTCAACTACTCTCTGCAGGTGACGTCAACTACTCTGCAGAGGTAACGTCAACTTATCTGTACAGGTGACGTCGGCTTCTTTGTGCGGGAAACGTACACTTCCTTTTATAGGGATCAGCCTAATTACCATCATCATTACTTCTGTTATCGTGACTATTAGTATTATTGTTACTACGACTACTACAACGAATACTACTACTACTACTATTACTACTACTCTTACTACTAGTACTATTACTACTACTACTGTTACTACTGGGCTATTAGTACTGCTACTCCTGTTATTATAATTATTATCATTATTATCATTATTATTATTATTATTATTATTATTATTATTATTATCATTATCATTATTATTATTATTTTTTACTATTAATATTATCATTATTAATATTTTTATTAACATTATTATTATTATAATTATTATTATTATTATTATTATTACTTGTGGCAGGTGAGGGAGCTCACTACCCACCCACTTGATGTAGTGCTGCTCTCGGGTGTCTGCCCTTTCATCTCTTCAATCCTTCTTTCCTTCCATCCTCTTCTGTCTTTCTTTCCTTCATTCTTTCCTTCTTCTGCCTACGGGTGACTTTACACTCTCTCCTCTGTCTTTCTATCCTTCAAACTTTTCTTTTCCTTCTGCCTGTGGGTGACTCTACACTGAGTGACAAGCCAAATGGTTTCCTGTACACCAGGAAACCATTTACTACGCTGGGTGGTAACCATATAACCAAATTTTGGCACCTGGTGGTTTAGTGGGTAATTATTGCCGTCCAGTCGGATTGAGTCGGTGAAGGTTTATATCCAAGGGCTGGTTGGGGTTTATTGCTCATGTAATGCCACTCAGGGATGAGTGAGGCTGGTCGCTCTCATCTTAAATGTCTAGAACAACTGCCTAGCTCCGGGCGCCTACGCTCCTCATGGGGCAATGTAGGATTGGATGATGGATGGATGGATTAATAGTATTATTAATATCATATTATTATTATTATTATTATTATTATTATTATTATTACTAATATTATTAATATTAATATCATTATAATTATATATTGTTATTATTAATATTATTGTTATTATTATAATTATCATTATTATCATTATTATTATTATTATTATTATTATTATTAAAATAATATTAATATTATTATCAATTTTATTATTATTAATATTATTATTATTATTATTATTATTAATTACATTATTATAATAATTATTATTATTTTTATTTTTATAATAATAATAATAATAATAATAATAATTATTATTATTATTATTATTATTATTATCATTATTATCAATATTATTAATATTATTATTATTTGATATAATTAATATTATTATTAAAATTGTTAACATTATTATTATTATTATTATTATTATTAATATTATTAATAATATTTTTAAAATCATAATTAATATTATTTTTATTATTATTATTATTATTATTATTATTTTTATTATTTTTTATATTATTATTTTTATTATTATTATTATTAGATTATTATTATTATCATTATTTATATTATTATTAATATGAATATTTTTATTATTATTAATACTAATATTATTATTGTTATTATTAATACTATTATTATAATTAATATTTTCATTATAATTAATATTATTATTTCAATAATTTTTTTAATATTATTATAATTAATATTATTATTGTCAATAATACTTTTAATATTATTATAATTAATATTATTATTAAAATTAATATTACTATTAATTTTAATATTATTATGGATATGAATATTATTAATACTAATATATTTTTAAATATTATTATTAATATAAATATTATTAATATTAATATTATAATTAACATTAATAATTTTATCAATATTAACATTGTCATTAATAATAATAATAATAATAATAATAATAATATTATTATTATTATTATTATTATTATTATTATTATTATTATTGTTATTATTATTTTTATTATTATTATTATTATTAATACTTTTAATATTAATATTAATATTATTATTGTTATTATTATTATTATTATTATTAGTAGTAGTAGTAGTAGTAGTAGTAGTAGTATTTGGGAGTGTGCAGAGAAGGAATGCAGTGCCAGGAGACGTGACACTCGCACAGGTGAAGAGTGCTGTGAAGCGGCTGAAAAATGGGAAAGCAGCTGGGGTTGATGAGGTGTATGCAGAGATGCTTAAATGTAGTGGAGAGAATGGAATGAAGTGCTTGTTGGAGATATGTAAGAAGGCATGGATGAGTGAAACTGTGCCTGTAGGGTGGAAAAAGGCTGTGATTGTACCCCTGTACAAAAATAAAGGTGAACGAAGTGAGTGTAAGAATTATCGTGGCATAAGCTTACTCAGTGTGGTAGGGAAGGTATATGGAAGAATTATTATAGGGAAAGTAAGAGAGATATCAGAAGTACTAGTGAGTGATGAACAGGGTGGCTTTAGGAGTGGCAGAGGATGTGTGGACCAAATATTTGCAGTGAGACAGATAGTAGAGAAGGCTTGTGAGAAGGACCATAAAGTGTTTATGGCATTCATGGATCTGGAAAAAGCATATGAAAAAGTGGACAGAGAAGGATTGTGGAGGGTAAGCTGTTAGATGCCGTCAAGAGTTTTTATGATGGTAGTGAAGCATATGTCAGGGTTAATGGGCATCTAAGTGAATGGTTCACAATCAGTGTGGGCGTGCGACAAGGTGGTGTGATGTCCCCATGGTTGTTCAATGTATATATGGATGGGGTGATGAGAGAAGTAAAAACACGAGTAATGGAGAGAGGGATGGCATTGGTAATGAATGGTGATGGATGGAATATCTCAAATTTGTTGTATGCTGATGATGCAGTACTGTTTGCAAGTACCGGACAAGAGCTTGGTAGGCTAGTGCAGAGTTTTGCTGATGTCTGTAAGCGTCGTTCCTTGAGAGTAAATGTAGAAAAGAGTAAAGTGATGGTTATTGAGAAGGTGACTCCCAGTGAAATGTAACAGTTAATGGAGAGAGACTGGAATTGGTGAGAGAGTTCAAACACCTGGGTACAGTGATAGAAAAGAGAGGAAAACGTGCAAAAGAAGTTGAAAGTAGAGTGACACAAGGAAGAAAAGTAGCTGGTGCAATGAAGGCCTTGAAGAAACAGAGGCTTGAGTGTTGCAGCTGCACGAGGCTTACATGAAAGAGTGTTAGTGCCAACTTTAACATATGGATGTGATACTATGATGTGGCATGAAAATGAAAAGTCAAGAGTAAGAGCAGTGGAGATGGGACTGCTGAGGAATGTATGTGGAGTACAGAGGGTGGATAGGATACGAAATAATGTGATTCATGAAAGATGAGGAGTGAGGAAGTCGGTGGACACCAGAATTGAAGAGAGTGTACTGAGATGGTATGGTCATGTGGAGAGAATGGATAACAATAGAATGGTGATGAAGGTATATCTGAGCGAATTCGAAGGGTGGAGAAGGCGAGGTAGGCCAAGGAGAAGGTGGAGAGATATGGTGGATGAATGTGTGAGGAAGAGAGGTTTGGAAGTCGATGAGGCTAGGGAACTGACAGGTGATCGAGCTGGCTGGATGAATTTTGTGAGGAGACATCCATAATCAGTGATTTTTGGCACCGCTTTTTAACGTGGCAGCGTCTGGATTGACTCTGTCGGATACAATATGTGAAGCTACAGAACGTGGTGAATGTTTCTGGCGTATCCGATAGAGCCAGGATTCCGGGGGCTTGAATAATGAGTGAATGGAAGCATGGCCCATTGGATTGGGCAATTCTGGGCTGTCTGGACATTGCTACTCATCACCCTGACCTTGGGTGGGAAAGGAGGTCCGGATGATGACGATGATGATGACAATGATATTAATAATATTAATATTATATTAATAATATTAATAATCATATTAATAATATTTAGTAATATTATTAATATTAATAACAATATTAATAATATTGATAATAATATTAACAATATTGATATCATAAATAATATTAATAATACTAATAATATTATTGTTATTATTAATATTAATAATATTATTAATTTTATTAATAATAATATTAAAAATACTTAAATTAATATTTAAAATATTAAGAATAATAATATTAGTAGTAGTAGTAGCATTATTATTAATAATAATAATAATAATAATAATAATAATAATAAGAAGAAGAAGAAGAAGTAGAAGAAGAATGTTATTTATAATAATAATATTATTAACAATAAAAATAATGTTATTATTAATAATATTATTAATAATAATAATGATATAAGTAATAATAATAATAATAATAATAATAATATAAATATTAATCATAATATTCAATAACAATAATATTATCATTATTATTATTAACAGTAGTAATAATAATATTCATAATAAAAATAATAATAATAATAATAATAATAACAATAATAATATTAACATTAATAATAATAGTATTAATATTAATAATAATAATATTAATATTAATAATAATAACATAATATTATAATAATATTATTATTAATAATAATAGCAATAATGAAAATAGTATTTTTAATAATAATAATATTAATAATAATAACAATATTAAAATTAATAATAATATTATATCTATCTATCTATCTATAGCCCGACGCCCTAATCCCACAAAGGGTGGCCGCAGACAAAACGCCTCGAAGTCTCTCTGTCACCACCATTTGACTACCCTCCCCCCAACTCACCCCCCCTCCTTCATATACCTCTCAACTCCATCCCTCCACCTCATCCTCGGTCTACCTCTCCCTCTCCCTCACTCCACCTCACCTACATACACTCTCTTAGTCAGTCTTTCATTCTCCATTGTCTTCACATGTCCAAACCACCTCAGTGTATTTCTCCTAATCTTCTCAACCACATCCACATCCACCCCACAACGTTCCTTCACTTCTTCATTCGTCAACCTGTCCCTCCATGTCACTCCACATGCTCCTCTCATGTAATTCATTTCCACTGCTCTCACTCTTGACTTGTTCCCCTCTTGCAGGGTCCACGACTCGCTTCCATACGTCACATCAGTGACTTCTTAACTTCCATACTCACCTCCCTATTCCTCATCACTGCTTTCAGTGAACCAACAACCTTCCTTCCCTGCTGTACCCTTTCACACACTTCATCCCCCAAAGTTCCATCTTTACTCATCACACTTACCAAGTACTTGAATGCACTCACATTCTCCATATCCTCATCATCCAACCTCACTGTACATTCTGTGACTTCATTCCTCTCAAACACCATAACTTTACTTCTGTTTACATTAACTTTCAGCTTCCTCCTCCTACACACTGTCCCAAATTCATTCACCAAACTTTGCAACTCCCATTCATCTTCACTCAACAATACTGTATCATCAGCAAACAGCAACACCGGAATCTTCCAAATCTCACCCTCATTCATTAGAGCCACCCCCACATCCACTGCCCTACCTTGCACCTCCTTTACAACCCCATCCATATATATATTAAACAGCCATGGAGACATCACACAACCCTGTTTCAGTTCGACATTGAAATCAAAGAACTCACTCAGCTCACCATCCACTCGCACCGTAGCCCTCGCTCCTTCGTACATACTCTTCACAGCACGCAACAATTTCCCCTCCACTCCATATATTCTTAATACCTTCCACATAGCTTGCCTATCTATTCTGTCATAAGCTTTCTCCAAGTCCATGAAGGCAGCATACACTTTCTTTCCCTTCTCTAGATACTTCTCCACTAAACACCTTAGAACAAATATCTGATCTACACACCCTTTTCCCTTCCTAAATCCCCCTTGTTCTTCTCCAACTAGCTCCTCTGTCATATGCCTAACCCTAACAATGAGTATTCTACCATATATTTTACCAGTCACACTAAGAAGGCAAATATCCCTATGGTTACCACATACTTCTCTCTCCCCTTTTCCTTTGTATAAAGGAACAATTATACCTGATTTCTAGTCCTCTGGAACCCTTCCCTCTTCCCAAGCCAATCTACACAACTTCCATATCCACTCCACAACAATCTCACCCCCATACCTCAGCATTTCACCACACACTCCATCAATTCCTGGGGCCATTCCCATCTTGATCTTCTTCATTGCTTCCATTACTTCTGCCCTGCTGATCTCTTCCTCCCTCCTCTCATCTCTTCTTCTCCCAGCCATTCCCCAACCACTTATACTCGCACTGCTCTCACTCTCTACATTCAACAAATCCTCAAAGTGCTCCTTCCATCTCCTCAATTTCTCTCTCTTCTCCACCAACAATCTATTATTCCTATCTTTCACTCACCTACTATTTCTTCTTTCATACTGCCTTACTTTCTTTACCTCCTTCCAAAACAATTTCTTACTCTTCCTCCATTTCACACTCAGATTCCTCCCAAACTCTTCATCCACTTTCTTCTTACTCTCCTTCACCAGTCTCTTCACCTCCCTTCTGCTCACATATACCTCTCTCTTCTCTCTCTCATCTTCTCGCCTACCTCTACTCGCCAACCATTCACCATATGCCTTCTTCTTTTGTTCCACAGCTCGTTTCACCTCATCATTCCACCATGATGTCCCTTGCACACCCTTGCATCTCCTCCTCACTCCACAAACCACCTCACGCGCTGTGCCTATCTCTTCCGTAAATATCTTACATACGTCTTCCACCCCTTCCATCTGCTCTAGCTCATACCTTCCCAATCTTTCTTCCACTATGCTCTTATATTCTGCCATTTTCTCACTATCTTGCAAATTCTCCACTCTTCTCACAGAAGCTGTTTCCTCCTGTCTTCCCCTTCGTCTCTTCAACCATTTTCTTTGCAGCTTTACCTTGGCCATCACTAAGTGATGGTCCGAGACTCCATTCTTCCACCCTCTCCACACTCTTGCATCCAACACTTGTCTTCCCATTTGCTCATCCACACACACATAGTCTATCATTGCCTTTCGTTCAACAAGTTCACCATCCATACTTCTCATTACTCTCCATGTATACCGGTGGATCATCTTATGCTGAAAGTATACGTGTTGGCTATTGCCAACCCCTTACCAGCACAGATGTCCACCAACGCGCTACCAT